>NW_006785906.1:715187-759288 GCF_000442215.2 Lipotes vexillifer
AGTGAGGTACCTTCAGGGAAGTGAGATCATCTGGCATTATTATTTTTAAATGAATTTTAAGTGGGATCTCATTGTTTAAGGCAATTGTTTCTTTTTTAGGTTCATGGGATAGCCATACTTTTAACGTAACTACTCCCACACAGCATAATGAAGTGGTCTCTTGGCTTGCTCTCTTCTCCATCTGTGTAGAGTGGAGACAGATCAAGTAAATAGCTGTGAAATGAATGTTTTCATGATTGATATAGCACTTATTGGCTCTGCCCCAAAATGGGTATTGTTATTTTTTTATTACAGTTAAAACAAACAAAAAAACTGTAGGATATGGACATGGAAATCCAAGTTGGATCAGGAAAGTAGATGAACAAGTGTGGACTTGCTACTTGATAGTTACCAGAAATTTACCAAGTTCTTTCCATGTGCCAGGTATTAGGTATACCCCTGTGTTATCTCATTTAATACTCACACCAAATCTATGAAGGTGGTACTGTCACTTCCAACTGCTGTCATATTTCACAGACAGGAGACTGAGGCATGGAGAAGTTTATCATCTTATCTACAATCATTCAAGTAGTCAGCAGTAGACCTGGGATTTATTGCTGCCATCATAATCTCCTTGATAGTCTGAACTCATTTTTACAGGTTCTATCCCAGCCACCTCATCATGATTACAGGACATTCTGGCTGTATTACTCGGAATAAATATTTGTAGCTTCTCTGTGAAACTAGGACAGTAAAACATACATGATATAGGTATGTGAGGAGTCAATGATGTAACATGTATAAAATGCCAAGGTAGGAAAAATGACTTACCGCTTTGTTTCCAGCATTCTGATACTGACATCAAAAAGAGACTGAAAACAATAAAATACAGAGTTTGTGGGAGGTGAGCTACCCAGGTTCTTTGGTTCTGACCAAAGTTTGTGTCACTGGGTGTATCACTGTCAACCTTCTGGGATTTAATTTCCTTAACTATAAAATGATGCATTTGGATTTGACTCTCTCTAGCTGAATATAAATATATGTGTGTGTGTGTGTGTGTGTGTGTGTGTGTGTGTGTATTTATCCCAATTGAAGTAATGGGTACCCACAAATTTTTGTTTCTCCATGCATCATCAGCATAATGGGATTTCCATACTGTATATATGGTCCCTATTTAAAATGATACGTGTAGACTTACGAAGTTTTACTATAATAGGGATCATTCAAAATAAAAGCAGTGTGAATTCTGTTATTAGCCTTGTGTGAGGTCTGTTAAAAGTAGATACCTAGGGGACTTCAATGGTGGTGCAGTGGCTAAGAATCCGCCTGACAATGCAGGGGACACGGGTTCAAGCCCTGGTCCGGGAAGATCCCAAATGCAGTGAAGCCCTTGTGCCACAAATACTGAGCCTGAGCTCTAGAGCCCACGAGCCATAACTACTGAGCCTGCGTGCCACAACTACTGAAGCCCGCATGCCACAACTACTGAAGCCCGCATGCCTAGAGCCCGTGCTCCGCAATGAGTGAAGCCACTGCAACGAGAAGCCCGCGCACCGCAACGAAGAGTAACCCCCACTCACCGCCCAACACAGCCAAAAATTAAAAAAAATTAAAAAAAAACAAAAGTAGATGCCTGGTGAGCCAAAGCACTCACTGCTCTGAGCACTTCTGAAACTTTCTTTCTGAGCCCTTTGTGGAGCCTGAGGCACACTTGGTCACGTGGTGGTCAGTGAACATGAGGGCACATCTTCATCTTTGAGGAATGATTTGAGTTTTCAAAGTGGCCTGAAGTAAAAATGAGCACGGCAGTCAAAATGGGTGAAACCACATTTAGTCAAAGGCCAGCTGTACCTAGCCAAGTAGTATGATTTGCTTTTCTTATCTGGATCATACATTGAAGTTGGCAGGAAATGAGAAGGCAGTGGCTGCTCCTGTAGGGATAGTGCCTCTCAAGGTGACACCTTTGAAGTATGACATTGTTTTGGACACATGAATGGATTCTGCTGAACGTGTATGATTATTTACCTTATAATCATATCTCTTTGTGTCAAAAACAAAGCAACCATATGTATCAATGGTTTCTACCACTGTGTCCGTAGTTGTGGTAGAAGGAGTGAGGGAGATTTGGGCCTAGAATAATTATAACCTTTACAGGAAATTCAGTACTGGCCCCACGTGATGATGGTGTTAATATAAGAACCTGGAGCCATTACTGGGACATGTACTCAGAGGCCTCTCCTTCTATCTCCATCTAGTTAAAACATCTCAGCCCCAACGAGAAGAACAACACACTGCAGTTTTACTTTGAAGAAGTGTAACAGGAAATTATTTAAAATATTAAGAACTTAGAATAATGTTCAAGACACTTCTATGACTATCATAAGACTATAGAGATTCAATTTGCTGTCTTTATAACTAAAGCAATATGGGGGCTTTTGTAATGGAAATGACTATATTAGCAGTCATAAAATTAAGTAAATAATGTGTTTTGTCTCCCAGTGCATTTTGTGAGGACGTATTAAAGCCAGTTCTGTTGAAAATCCAAGTGGGGAGTAAAAAGTGAGCTGATCTGGATTCCAAATCAAACTCAAATGCTGTTTTTAGGTGAACAAATATTTTTGCCTTGATGGCCTTTTTTTTTTTCCCCCTTATTGATAAAATGAAGGGGTTGGACTAGGAACCTACTTTATGAGTCACTCTGGGCCTCTTGACGTAGCCTCATTATTAGTACAGCTCACCCCCCAGCCACACTTTCCTCATCTGCTTTATTTTATCTGACATAAATGGGATAAGGTTTCATTTCATCTGAAGTTTCTATTCCTCAAAAGGAAAAGGTTGAGACCTCTGCCCAATTCCACTTATGTACTTGTCTCCCTTTGGAGAGTGTGGCACTTTCATTTTTCTTCAGCAGAGCTGTCAGTTCAGTTTTCTGTAATTAGCAGAGCTGAATTTACCTATGGAGGCTATTTTCATGATGGGCAGGGGAACCTAATCCAGATAAAATCATGGAACAGATTCTGGGCTGCTTGCTCAGCATCGTCAGGCAGAAGTAATTGTCACCCTTCAGTGACTCTTACCTTGACTTTTAACCCGTGTGTGTGGCATGAGGTCATCTTTGCTAGTTAGCTTGCCTTTCTCATCAGCTGGCTATGACTTCTTGTTGTCACCCGTTCCGGAAAGTCAGAAGGTTTTGTTTCTGAGATACCATTCCTATGCTTTCCAGAAAGGTACAGAATGTGCACTGTCTTCTCTTTATCTCCTGTAGGTTGTGTAATCCCTCAAATAAGCTTAGAGGCAGATTTCAAATTCTGTGTATCTAAGGCAGAGCAGATTTTTTTTTTTTTTTTTTTTTCAACAGATGTGAATTTCCTGTCTCAGGAATACAACAGTAATCCAGTTTGCCAAACTGGAGATTTGGAAACTATTTTATTTTCCTCACCTAAACGTCAGATCCAGAAGGGGAAAACAAAACAAAAGAAAACAAACAAAAAATCTCTTTTTTGTCTATTCGTTTAGTTCTGTCCTCCACACCTAGAAAAGTATCTCATATACAGCTGGCATTAAATATTTGGTGAGTTAATGAATAAATGAATATTCCCCTAGATCACCAAGAATGGGTGACATCCAATGACCAAGAATTGTCTAGTTAGTTACCTTTCTTGTTATCCAGCAAATCCTTCCATCTTCTCACTCTTCATGGCTGCTCACCTGGTTCTGCCCTTTATTATCTCTTATCTCTTACTTATATTACCATAATTTTTTCCGAAGTCTCTTACTTCCAATTTCTTCTGGGCAATAGACTCTCCACACTGATTCCAGAATACTTGACTTAACATAAACATATGGTCATGCTTGTGGTGTCACAGGTCGTTTTTGTTCTTAGAGTTTATTTTCCACAATTCCTGTGATTTATGTATGTAAATGGCATCAACAGGAGAAAGAAAAAGAGGTTTTAAGATCGTCATGTTTCACTTCCCTGTAGAATTCTTAGTAATGTCCTATGAACCTCGATATAAAAGCTAGACTCAACACGGCATGGAAGGTTGTTCATGGCCCCGTTCCCTTGCATCCGACCGCCTTAGAGTTTATGTTCTATCTCCCAAAGCTTCTCACGCATGAGTCCCTCCCTGTCAACCTTCATACTTTAGCAACTGTTGAGCTATGCCTTCTCTGTTTTTCTGGCAGGTTCACTGTTCTTTCAAGACCTCACTCCAATGTTACTACTCTTCTGGCTCTTGCATCTGCTTAGTGCCCAAGGCAAAGAACACAGTGTATTGTAACAGAGTTGGCCTGTTTACTTCACAAATAGATCGTGAACATCTTGAAAGCGGGACAATATATAGTTTGCCTTTCAACTCCAGTTTTCAGCTGAGTGGCAGCTCAATAACATTTGTTGAATGAGTGAAAAATTTATCTAGCAACAATATCATTCCTCTTGGAGAAAGTAACTCCTAAAGGATGCCTTTATAAATAATAAATTCTTGGCTTTGTCTTGTGTGAAAAAACAGACCTCACAAACATGTTTAGTTTGTCTTAATCCCAGAAAGGATATGTTAGCATGAGAACAAAAGATCCACCAAATATTGTTACAGGAAACATCTCTTACTGCAGCCCAGCTGCATGCATTGCTACTTTAGAATAGTGTTTTAAAATGTTTTGTAAAATTGCAGCATCTGCAAGAGAGGCCTGGGACTGCGGTGCTTACAGCGCTGAGTCTTTGGTGCTGGCTGCTGCAGGGAGTCCCCTCTGTCACATCTTTCCCATCTGTATAGGCAGCAGCAGGTGGAACCAGAGCTGTTCCGTATGTGGATTAGTCAATCGCTTTTTCTAAAGTCTCCGAGAGGCAAGTTTACATTTTGTCTTCAGATCTTTATATGAAAATACCACTGTGGATAATGAGGCTGTTGTATGCATAATTTAACTTTAGGAAGCCTAAATTCCACTGCAAGGCAAATTGGTACCTAGAGGCATGCAATCTGCACTGGGATTTCAAGCCCTCCTCCCGTCTTTTGTCCCTGGCATGGTGTTGCTTTTCTTCTAAATTATTCTCCCGTGTTCTTCGAATGCCAGATTCAGAGACTGTAACCAGATTACCGTGGTCTCCCTACTTGATAGTGGTTTCAGAAACCCTGTAATGCCTGCTCTGACCAGAGCGTAACTTCGAGTTTGGCAAAGCCTAGCGCCAACACTCACAGGCAGTCTTCATCGTGAATCAGCTCCTTTGCCTGCCACCTGCCTCCTGGAGAGGGGTTAGGACCAGCTGAGCCTGCGTCTGTCCAGAGTGGGCGGTGCTGATCATCAGTGTGGCTGACTTCACAGCTTGATCTGTCAATCTCTTTAGAGACAGACAGACAGAGAACTGTCTGTCTGAGTTGCCTCAGGAAGAATGTGGCACCTTGACTGAATCTTCTAGTGACAGACTGCTTTGCTCTTCTCTGGGCTGGAGAAGTTGGCTGTGTTGTCATGGGTACCGATTCCATTTTTCAAAGCCTTGAGAGTAAAGATACGTGTAAATGGATCAAGGGCTCAGGAGAACAACCTGCCAATTGTCTTCTAAAATTTCATTTATCATCTGACAGGCAGTGTTGATTTTGCAGACAGTGAATAGGGGCTCAGGTGTTAATAAATTCTAGCTCTTCAAAAATTATTTCTTCCAAGTATAGCGTGTTTTTATTTAAGATAAACCTTGGAAACGTAAAGACTTGTCAATATGTTCACTACAGTCTTATTGGATGATTTTGGTATTTGGGGACCAGGCCAGTTCACAGATGATTGGAAAACTTCATGATGCTTAGTGAAGAACCTTAGTCACTTCCAGTGTCAACTAGGAACTAAAGAGGAGAGAGAGAGGAAGTGGGAGAAAAAGAGAAAAGGAAAGGCTAGACAGAGAGTTGGCACTTTAGCTCAGTGGTAAAATTGGAGATCAATTTCAGATCAATTTTTAGATCAGGAGATTTAAACCAGGGTTAGGATTCATTGAATATTTAGCTGGGTGAGCAGGAACAAGTCACTGCTTCATTATTTAAAATAAATACGTTGGACTTGATCATTTATTGATTATCTCCTTGGCATCTAACATTCAGAAAATCTTTAATTTGTCCTCTAAACAAGGTAATTGTGATTAGTTTTTAGCTGACTGGGATGTGTGTATTAGTCAGAAGCAGGATAGCATGTCCTGGGCAGAGAGAGATCCAAGGTCCCTGCAGCCCCCAAATCAGCTATCATTCTTTGAGTTCTCACAATGCCACAGGAACTACGTCAAGATCCTTAAATACATTGCCTTTGTTATTCCTTAAAACCATGAGATGGTTATTAATTCCCCTCTTTTATAGTTTAGGAAATAACTAACTTGCTTCAACTTCCTCACATGAGAGATGGGAGAGCTAGAATTTGAATGTAGGACCTGCATTTTGAATTCTGCTTTATTCTACCTCTGTAACATCCCACTTGCCTACTAGTGATTCCAAAGTTTAGGCCTTGAGGAGATAGGAATCTTCCTGCTACATCCTTGACTCTTCCACAGTTGTATGTTGTTAGGAGATGCTAAAAATGTATATATTTTATGTATGTATGTATGTATGTATGGTGTGTCATGCAAGGAAGAAAGCATATTTGTATGGCTCATACATGAACACTAATTAAAACAGACATGGCACCTTGCACCAAAAGACAGGATTTAAAAGGCAGCAGAGATATGTCTGTTGACTGATGATGTAGAACTTTTTCTCAGTCTAGTTAGCGTGACTCTTCTTTTCTTGTCTCAAGACTGACAGTTGTTTCCTTGTTGGGGCAGTCACTAAGATTTGTTCCTATTACCAGATCTCCCAGGCCATGCAAGTGCTATATGAGTTGGAGATTAATGGCATGACAACACCAATGACAGCTGTGACAGTGATATGTTGCCATAGTGGCTAGAAAATTTCAAAAAGATAAAGAAGTCAATCATCTTATAATATTTTAGTAATATAAATTCTCCTAGCATACTAGAGAACCACTTTCATTCTTCGGTGCATCAGTCAAAAAGGATCTTGCTGTGATTTATGTCAAAGAGTGTTCTTCCTATGTTTGCCTCTAAGAGTTTTATAGTGTCTGGCCTTACATTTAGGTCTTTAATCCATTTTGAGTTTGTTTTTGTGTATGGTGTTAGGGAGTGTTCTAATTTCATTCTTTTACATGTAGCTGGCCAGTTTTCCCAGCACTACTTATTGAAGAGGCTGTCTTTTCTCCATTGTATATTCTTTCCTCCTTTGTCAAAGATAAGGTGACCATATGTGTGTGGGTTTATATCTGGGCTTTCTATCCTGTTCCATTGATCTGTATTTCTGTTTTTGTGCCAGTACCATAGTTTCTTGATTACTGTAGCTTTGTAGTATAGTCTGAAGTCCAGGAGCCTGATTCCTCCAGCTCCGTTTTTCTTTCTCAAGATTGTTTTGGCTATTTGGGGTCTTTTGTGTTTCCATAATAATTGTGAATTTTTTTGTTCTAGTTCTGTGAAAAATGCCATTGGTAGTTTGATAGGGGTTGCATTGAATCTGTAGATTGCTTTGGGTAGTATAGTCATTTTCACAATGTTGATTCTTCCAATCCAAGAACATGGTATATCTCTCCATCTGTTTGTATCATCTTAATTTCTTTCAACAGGGTCTTATAGTTTTCTGCATACAGGTCTTTTGTTTCCTTAGGTAGGTTTATTCCTAGGTATTTTATTCTTTTTGTTGCAATGGTGAATGGGAGTGTTTCCTTAATTTCTCTTTCAGATTTTTCGTCATTAGTGTATAGGAATGCAAGAGATTTCTGTGCATTAATTTTGTATCCTGAAGCTTTACCAAATTCATAGATTAGCTCTAGTAGTTTTCTGGTGGCATCTTTAGGATTCTCTATGTATTGTATCATGTCATCTGCAAACAGTGACAGCTTTACTTCTTCTTTTCCGATTTGGATTCCTTTTATTTCTTTTTCTTCTCTGATTGCTGTGGCTAAAAATTCCAAAATTATGTTGAATAATAGTGGTAAGAGTGGGTAACCTTGTCTTGTTCTTGATCTTAGAGGAAATGCTTTTAGTTTTTCACCATTGAGAACGATGTTGGCTGTCAGTTTGTCATATATGGCCTTTATTATGTTGAGATAAGTTCCCTCTATGCCTACTATCTGGAGGGTTTTTATCATAAAAGGGTGTTGAATTTTGTTGAAAGCTTTTTCTGCATCTATTGAGATGATCATATGGTTTCCACCTTCAATTTGTTAATATGCTTTATCACATTGATTGATTTGCATATATTGAAGTATCCTTGCATTCCTGGGATAAACCCCACTATATCATGGTGTATGATCCTTTTAATGTCCTGTTGGATTCTGCTTGCTAGTATTTTGTGAGGATTTTTGCATGTATGTTCATCAGTGATATTGGCCTGTAGTTTTCTTTTTTTGTGACATCTTTGTCTGGGTTTAGTATCAGGGTGATGGTGGCCTTGTAGAATGAGTTTGGGAGTGTTCTTCCCTCTGCTATATTTTGGAAGAGTTTGAGAAGGATAGGTGTTAACTGTCATCTAAATATTTGATAGAATTCGCCTGTGAAGCCATCTGGTCCTGGGCTTTTGTTTGTTGGAAGATTTTCAATCACAGTCTCAAGTTCAGTCCTTGTGATTGGTCTGTTTATATTTTCTGTTTCTTCCTGATTCAGTCTCAGAAAGTCGTGCTTTTCTAAGAATTTGTCCATTTCTTCCAGGTTGTGCATTTTATTGGCACATAGTTGCTTGCAGTAATCTCTCCTGATCCTTTGTTTTTCTGCTGTGTCAGTTGTTACTTCTCCTTTTTCATTTCTAATTCTATTGATTTGAGTCTTCTCCCTTTTTTTCTTGATGAGTCTGGCTAATGGTTTATCAGTTTTGTTTATCTTCTCAAAGAACCAGCTTTTAATTTTATTGATCTTTGCTATTGTTTCCTTCACTTCTTTTTCATTTATTTCTTACCTGATTTTCTGATTTCTTTCCTTCTGCTAACTTTGGGTGTTTTTTGTTCTTCTTTCTCTAATTACTTTAGGTGTAAGGTTAGGCTGTTTATGTGAGATGTTTCCTGTTTCTTGAGGTAGGTTTGTATTGCTATGAACTGCCCTCTTAGAACGGCTTTTGCTGCATCTCATAGGTTTTGCGTCATCATGTTTTCATTGTCATTTGTTTCTACATATTTTTTGATTTCCTCTTTGATTTCTTCAGCGATCTCTTGGTTATTTAGTAGTGTATTGTTTAGCCTCCATGTGTTTGTATTTTTTACGGATTTTTTTCCTGTAATTGATATCTAGTCTCATAGCATCGTGGTTGGAAAAGATACTTGTTACCATTTCAATTTTCTTAAATTTGCCAAGGCTCAGTTTGTGACTCAAGATATGATCTATCCTGGAGAATGTTCCATGAGCACTTGAGAAGAAAGTGTGATCTGCTGTTTTGGGATGGAATGTCTTATAAATATCAGTTAAGTCCATCTTGTTTAATGTATCATTTAAAGCTTGTGTTTCCTTATTTATTTTCATTTTGGATGATCTATCCATTGGTGAAAGTGGGGTGATAAAGTCCCGTACTATGAATGTGTTACTGTCGATTTCCCCTTTTATGGCTGCTACTCTTTGCCTTATGTATTGAGGTGCTCCTGTGTTGGGTGTGTAAATATTTACAATTGTTCTGTCTTCTTGGATTGATCCCTTGATCATTATGTAGTATCCTTCTTTGTCTCTTGTAATAGTCTTTATTTTAAAATGTATTATGTCTGATATGAGAATTGCTACTCCAGCTTTCTTTTGATTTCCATTTGCGTGGAATATCTTTTTCCATCCCCTCACTTTCAGTCTGTATGTGTCCCTAGGTCTGAAGTGGGTCTCTTGTAGACAGAATATATACGGGTTTTGTTTTTGTATTCATTCAGCCAGTCTATGTCTTTTGGTTGCAGCATTTAATCCATTTACATTTGAGGTAATTATCAATATGTATGTTTCTATTACCATTTTCTTAATTGTTTTGGGTTTGTTATTGTAGGTCTTTTCCTCCTCTTGTGTTTCCTGCCTAGAGAAGTTCCTTTAGCATTTGCCGTAAAGCCGGTTTGGTGGTACTGAATTCTCTTAGCTTTTGCTTGTCGGTAAAGTTTTTAATTTCTCCATAGAATCTAAATGAGATCCTTGCTGGGTAGAGTAATATTGGTTGTAGGTTTCTCTCTTTCATCACTTTAAATATGTCCTGCCATTCCCTTCTGGCTTGCAGAGTTTCTGCTGAAAGATTAGCTGTTAACCGTATGGGGATTCCCTTGTATGTCATTTGTTGTTTTTCCCTCGCTGCTTTTGATATTTTTTCTTTGTATTTAATTTTTGATAGTTTGGTTAATATGTGTCTTGGCATGTTTCTCCCTGGATTTATCCTGTATGGGACTCTCTGCACTTTCTGGACTTGACTGACTTATTTCCTTTCCTATGTTAGGGGCGTTTTCAACTATAATCTCTTCAAATATTTTCTCATTCCCTTACTTTTTGTCTTCTTCTTCTGGAACCCCTATAAGTTGAATGTTGGTGCATTTAATGTTGTCCCAGAGGTCTCTGAGACTATCCTGTATTCTTTTCATTCTTTTATCTTTATTCTGCTCTGTGGTATTTATTTACACTATTTTATCTTCCAGGTCACTTATCCGTTCTTCTGCCCCAGTTATTCTGCTATCTATTCCTTCTAGAGAATTTTTAATTTCATTTATTGTGTTGTTCATCATTGTTTGTTTGCTCTTTAGTTCTTCTGGGTCCTTGTTAAACGTTTCTTGTATTTTCTCCATTCTATTTCCAAGATTTTGGATCATCTTTACTATCATTACTTTGAATTCTTTTTCAGGTAGACTGCCTATTTCCTCTTCATTTGTTTGGTCTGATAGGTTTTTACCTTGCTCCTTCATCTGCTCTGTGTTTCTCTGTCTCCTCATTTTGCTTAAATTACTGTGTTTCAGGTTTGCTTTTTGCAGGCTGCAGATTTGTAGTTCCCATTGTTTTTGGTGTCTGCCCCCAGTGGCTAAAGTTGGTTCAGTGGATTGTGTAGGCTTCCTGGTGGAGGGGACTGGTGACTGTGTTCTCATAGATGAGGCTGGATCTTGTCTTTCTGGTGGGCAGGACTGCATCCGGTGGTTTGTCTTAGAGTGTCTGTTACCTTATTATGATTTTAGGTAATCTCTCAGCTTATGCGTGGGGTTGTATTCCTGTCTTGCTAGTTGTTTGGCATAGGGTGTCCAGCACTGTAGCTTGCTGGTCGTTAAGTGGAGCTGGGTATTAGCGTTGAGATGGAGATCTCTGGGAGAGCTTTTGCTGTTTGATATTACGTGGAGCTGAGAGGTCTCTGGTGGACCAGTGTCCTGAACTTGGCTCTCCCACCTCAGAGGCACAGGCCTGACACCTGGCTGGAGCACAAAGCCCCTGCCAGCCACATGGCTCAAAAGAAAAAGGAGAAAAAAAGAAAGAAAAAAAAAGAAAATAAAGTAAAATCAAATGAAGTTATTAAAATAAAAAATTTTTAAAATTACTAAAAATAAAACAATTAGGGCTTCCCTGGTGGCGCAGTGGTTGAGAGTCCACCTGCCGATGCAGGGGACACGGGTTCGTGCCCCGGTCCAGGAAGATCCCACATGCCGCGGAGCGGCTGGGCCCATGAGCCGTGGCCACTGAGCCTGCGCATCCAGATCCTGTGCTCCGCAACGGGAGAGGCCACAACAGTGAGAGGCCCGCGTACCGCAATAATAAATAAATAAATAAATAAATAAATAAATAAATAAATAAAACAATTAGAAAGTAATTTAAAAAAAGAAAAAAAAACGGACAGAGAGAACCCTAGGACAAATGGTAAAAGCAAAGCTATACAGACAGAATCGCACAAAGAAGCATACACATGCACACTCACAAAAAGAGAAAAAGGAAAATAAAATATATATCTATATATATCTGTATAAAAAGAATGAAGAGAGTAACCAAATCAATAAACAAATGTACCAGTGATAATAAACTCTAAATACTAAACTAAGTTAAACATAAAACCAGAAACCAATTAGATTCAGATAGCAAACCGCAAGTCTACAGTTGCTCCCAAAGTCCACTGCCTCAATTTTTGTATGATTCGTTGTGTATTCAGGTATTTCACAGATGCAGGGTACATCAGATTGATTGTGGAGATTTAATCTTCTGCTCCTGAGGCTGCTGGGAGAAATTTCCCTTTCTCTTCTTTGTTCGCACAGTTCCTGGGGTTCAGCTTTGGATTTGGCCCTGCCTCTGTGTGTATGTCACCTGAGGGCGTCTGTTCTTAGCTCAGATATGACAGGGTTAAAGTAGCGGCTTATTCAGGTGCTCTGGCTCACTCAGGCCAGGGGGCAGGGAGCGGTATGGAATGCGGGGTGAGCGTGCGGAGGCAGAGGCGGGCATGACATTACAACAGCCTGAGGTGTGCCGTGTGTTCTTCTGGGGAGCTTGTCCCTGGATCACAGAAACCTGGCAGTGGTGGGCTGCGCAGACTCCCAGGACGGGAGGTGTGGACAGTGATCTGTGCTTGCATACAGGCTTCTTAGTGGCTGCAGCAGCAACCTTTGCGTTTCATGCCAGTCTCTGGTGTCCGCACTGATAGCCGTGGCTCGCGCCCGTCTCTGGAGCTCATTTTGGCGGTGCTCTGAATCCCCTCTCCTCATGCACCCCGAAACAATGGTCCCTTGCCTCTTAGGCAGTTCCAGACTTTTTCCTGGACTGCCTCCCGGCTAGCTGTGGCACACTAGCCCACTTCAGGCTGTGTTCACTCAGCCAACCCCAGTCCTATCCCTGGGATCTGACCTCCGAAGCCAGAGCCTCATCTCCCAGCCCCCACCCATCCGGCTGGTGGGTAGACAAGCGTCTCAGGGTGGTGAGTCCTCATTGGCACCGATCCTCTGTGCGGGAATCTCTCCACTTTGCCCTCTGCACCCCTATTGCTGTGCTCTCCTCTGTGACTCCAAAGCTTCCCCACCACCACCCCCATCTCTGCCAGTTAAGGGGCCTACTAGTGTGTGGAAACTTTTCCTCCTTCACAGCTCCCTCCCAGTGGTGCAGGTTCCATCCCTATTCTGTTGTCTCTGTTTTTTCTTTTTCTTTTGCCCTACCCAGGTACGTGGGGAGTTTCTTGCCTTTTTGGAAGTCTGAGGTCTTCTGCCTGCGTTCCGTAGGTGTTCTGTAGTTGTTCCACATGTAGCTGTATTTCTGATGTATTTGTGATGAGGAAGGTGATCTCCATGTCTCATTCCTCTGCCATCTTGAAGGTCTCCCCTTTAATCCATTCTGAGTTTATTTTTGCATATGGTGTTAGGGTGTGTTCTAGTTTCATTCTTTTACATGTAGCTGTCCTGTTTTCCCAGCACCACTTATTGAAGAGATTGCCTTTTATCTCTTGTATATTCTTGCCTCCTTTTTCATAGTTTAGGTGACCATAGGTGTGTGGGTTTATCTCTGAACTTTCTATCCTGTTCTATTGATCTGTATTTCTGTTTTTGTGCCAGTACTATGCTGTTTTGATTACTGTAGCTCTGTAGTATAGTCTGAAGTCAGGGAGCCTGATTCCTCCAGCTCCGTTTTTCTTTCTCAAGATTGCTTTGGCTATTTGTTGTCTTTTGTGTTTTCATACAAATTGTAAAATTTTTTGTTCCAATTCTGTGAAAAATGCCATTGGTAATTTGGTAGGGATTGCATTGAATCTGTATATTGCTTTGGGTAGTATAGTCAGTTTCACAATATTGATTCTTCCAATCCAAGAACATGGTATATCTCTCCATTCTTATTGCTTAATATGAAAGCTTTCCAATTAGTTGCATACACGTTTACAATTGTTATGGATCCTTGGAGAACTGACCCACCCATTTATCATTCCGTAATATCCCTCAAATTTTTCTGCTTTTGAAGTCCACCTGCCTGACTTTAATATGATGACACTAGTTTTCATTGGTTATTGTTTGTGTTTTTACCCATTTACTTTTAACCTATATATAAATTTTATGTTTAAAGTGAGCTTCTTTTAGGTAGCATGTAATTGAGTCTTGCTTTTATATCTAATTTGATAATCTCTACCTTCTAATTTATATTTGCATTTCCTTTGTTGTCTTATTACTTTTAGCTCCTTGTTTCATTATTTTCATTGTTGCTTTACCAGTATTTTGTGGTTTGTAGTGTACTCCTTTAACTTTCACTGTCTACCTACAAATGATATTGTACCACTTCATACATAGTATAAGAACAGTGCACAGTCCACTTTCATTTCTCCCCTCTTAGCCTTTATGCTGTCATTATCAAACATTTTATTTCTAGATATATGATAACCCTCACAATACTTTTCTATTGTTTTTGCTTTAAACAGTTCATTATATTTTGAATATTAAATAAAAAGAAAAAGTCTTTATATTTACCCACGTAATTGCTAGTTCCAGTGGCCCACATTCCTTTGTGTAGACCCAGATTTCTGGCTAGTATTCTTCTTCTGCCTGAAGGTCATCTTTTATTATTTCTTGTGGTGCAGCTCTCTGCAGCTGATGAATTCTCTTAGCTCTTGTATGTCTGAAAATGGCTTTATTGCACCTTTGTTTTCAAAAGGTATTTTTGCTGAGTAAAGAATTTTAGTTTAACTCTTTTTGTTTGTTTCTCTTTGTTTTTGTTTTCTTTCCTTTCATTTTCTTAAAGATCTGCTCTACTGATATTGAAATTCTACTGTTTCTGACAAGAATCCTGCTGTGACTCTTATCTTTATTGTTCAGTACATAATGTATGTTTTCCCACTGGACATTTATAAGATTTTCTATTTATTGTGTTATTGTAGAAGGTTGATTATGATATGCCTTTATATGATCCTCTTCATCTTTCTTATGCTTGGAGTTTTGTTCAGCTTCATGGTACTGTGGCTGTATAGTTTTCATCAAAATTTCTAAAAAATTGGCTATTATATTAAAAATTGTTTTTTCTGTCCTCCTCTTCTTGGGGAACTCCAATTACTTCTATATTGGTTATAATCCTGATATGAAATGTTCTCATACTTTTTTAATGCTCAGTTCTTTCCTTTTCCTTTAAAAAATATTTTCCTATTTTGATAGTTTCTACTGCTACATATTCAAGTACTCTACTCTTTTCTTCTGACATGTCTAATGTATCTTTAATTCCATCCAGTGCATTTATTATCTCAAACATTGTGATTTTCATTTAATTTGTTTCCCATTTCTCAGGGATCTGTTTCCTTCTTTGCCAGATTTCTAAAATCTTGATCAATGTTGTTTCACATATTTTTAAAATTGAAATATTTTGCATTTTGACCAGGATCAGATATCTCTCATCACATTTAATTTGTGACTTTTGCCGAATGACTTAAATTCTCTAACCCTCACTTTTTTCTTTCAAATAGTGTGGAAAATTATACCTGCTTCAAAGAATTATTTTTTTTTAATAAGGTAATCCCTAAAGACAACTTAGTGTATTTTCTGATACATATTATTTAGTAAAGGCTAGTATTTTTAAAGTTAGGAAGTGACTCTTGGAGTCATTTGAGGCATTGGCACCTTGTTCTATGGGATCAGTTAATTGGAAGGAAGACCCTAGACTAAGAGAAAGCATACAGGCAACAGTAGTATGGGAAATAAGCAAGAGCTAAACAGGGTGTCAGATTATTTGGATCCTGGGCATTTAGACTCTTGTCCCGGAAGCAAAATTGGAGTGGGGATAGCACATAGGACTACAAACCCAGTACATGGGCTGAGAATCAGTGGTAAGACAGGAGAAGCTCCGAGGGCCAGATGGATGCCCTTCATTGACCATAGGTAGCCTGAATGTCATTCCTAATTTGCCTGTGGAAAGGCTGACTCAGCTGTAGGTGGGCCTGAGCTTTTAATCTGAAGATACTTGGGGCTACAATTTAAAAAGTCTGAAAAATGCAGGGATTAAAAATAATCTCTCTCTTTTTTTTTTTTTTTTTTTTTTTTTTTTTTTTTTTTTTTTTTGCGGTACGCGGGCCCCTGACTGTTGTGGCCTCTCCCGTTGCGGAGCACAGGCTCCGGATGCGCAGGCTCAGCGGCCATGGCTCACGGGCACAGCCGCTCTGCGGCACGTGGGATCCCCCCGGACCGGGGCACGAACCCGCGTCCCCTGCATCGGCAGGCGGACTCCCAACCACTCTCTTTTTTTTAATCTATCTTTCATCTTCATTAATACAATTTTCCTTCACTATTGTAATAATCTTCCAGGCAATGACACCCCCAATTGGTTAGCTTTGGAGGAGGCAGAGATATGAGTTACATTATGGAGATTTAGGGACCATCATCTTCCAGATCTCAAAGCAATTATGCCTCAGGTCTGACTGCAAACCAAATACAGTTGCCTTGTGTACCTTTCTTTGTGTCCACATGATGGCTAACATTTACTAGATATGTTCTCTTACACAGACCAATGTATACGACATGCAAATAGCCATAAGGTATGTTGATTATCTAGGGCTACCATAACAAAATACTGTAGACTGGGTGGCTTAAACAGCAGAAATTTATTTTCTCACAGTTCTGGAAACTGGAAGTCTAAGATCAAGTTGTTGGAAAATTTGGTCTCTCAAGAGGACTCTCCTTGGCTTAAAGATGGCTAACATCTTGCTGTGTCCTCACATGGTCCTTTCTTTGTGTATGCTTCTGAGGCCTCTTCCTCTTCTTATAAGGACACTGGTTTTATTGGAATAGGGACTCACCCCTCTGACCTCATTTAACCTTCATCACCTCCTTAAAGGCTCTATTTCCAATACAGTCACATTGAGGGTTAGGGCTTCAAGCCCTTCAATCTTGTCTGTTTGTTTTTTACAGGAATCAGCATTCTAGCTCAGAAGTTCATGAAGAAAACATTTGCTAGAAGGAGAAGGGTCATTTTCTTCACTAGTATTTTAAACTAGGATTCTCTTTGGGTGTTTCTCATGTGTGTGTCCTGAAGGGGTGAGACCTTCAGCCACGCCCCTCAGTGATTAGAGAAGCATTCTAGACTCAGGAGTTAAGTCCATGTTTTTTTACTATTTGGTTGGCCAATGTCTCTACCATCCATGAATGAAGAGCAAAGTGGTTTATAGACCACCACTTCTGCGGGCTCTTGTCAAGTCTGTGAATGGATTGAGCAAGCGTTGCTCAGTTTCTTTTTACCTCACTATGAATGTAGGGTTTGGGGCCTGTAGCTGCCTTGGAGTGATTTCAGGAGGTTTCACTATGTCAAATCATTTCTTATTCTCACACAGAGCTTCCATGATGCCTGGCACATCATTGCTCAATAAAATCATTTGAATAAATGAAAGAACAGATGACACCTATTCAAGTGCCCATGCTGGAGGAGAATGTGTGGGTGCACACTAGAGGTTGATGAGCCAGGAATTTAAAGTTAGCATTTATTTATCCATGCAGATTGCTTTATCACTGCCTTGAAATTCCATAGATTCCTTTGTTTGTAGTACTTTTTTGTAACCCATCTGTTTTAAGAAGTGAAAGAAATTCATACAGACTGAAACTTGGAGCCATTTTCTGCACACTTTCCCTTGCCCTAAGAAGCATAGATACGAAACAGAGTAAAGGATAAAATGATTGGACAGCTGAGGACCATGCAGTCCCAGAGATAGCTGTTCCAGGAGAATGGAAGGAAATGTCAGCTCTTTCCATTTTTACGGAGGTATTTTTAGAGTGGCTTCTTTTCTCCTTGGCTGGTGTCAGGGTGCTGCCTTCTTATTGTGGAGCTGCATTCTACTGAAAAATAAGCTTTTTAAAAAAGAGTTATTCCTATCAGAGAAGAATCTGTGTTACTTCTATATCCATCATACTCTCTTATGAATGTCTCACCTTTTCTGGGAGTTTAATTAATTAACATTTCTGTTGCAAATGTTTTTCTTTCTTTTGTCTCAATCATCTACAATAAAGGTAAGTGATTGCTTAGTTTTTTTTTTTTTTTTAATAAGAATGTTTTGAAATTACATTTTAGGGGCACATTATTAGTTTGGGACAGATTGAAATAGAAGACCTCCTGAACAGGAGTTAGAGAGTTCATCATATATATTTCTAGAGCAAAGGCAAGGCCATTTTTAGATCTCTTGTCACATCAAGAGTGGTCTAAAGAATGAGACTAAATTTATTTGACCATGTAGGATAATCTGTCTTATTCCTTTACAGTAACCCCTCAGGTACATGACATTTTGGACTCCAAGACCAAATGTCTAATGTGCCTTCACCTTGGCAATGTCACTTACATCTCCTTCCAAATCTTTCCTGATATGTCATCAGGTAAACTAGACTTCTGGAAGCCAAGATTGCTGACCATGGAAGCCTCACTGTGGGCAACCCCCTATAGGAAGCTGGAGATCTGTGCTCTTGGCTTCTGGTTCTCTAGGACCTGGGTCTCTACAGCTATGGAGCAAGGCCTCCACCAACAGGTTTTTGACACCCAGAGTGTACCTGAGTTACATTTCCCTCAGTGTTCATTTGTTCTGTTTCTCCCACTTACCTGTTGCTATTTCTTTACAGCTATGAAATTTGGGGGCTATTATTATTTTCCACATATGAGATTGTTTCCTAAATATGCATCTGTAGTTGAGGAACACCTTAATAGGAAAGCCCAGTTCTGGCACCATTATTTAAAGACAGTATTTTCCAGGACTAACATATTTTATATTTTGTTCCATAAGAGTAAATGGTAGTGGTAAAAGAAAAATTTGAAAATTCTGAAAAATCAATTGAAAGAGAAGTGTCATGTACATTTATGTTTAGGCATACAACTTTTACACTGTCGCTAGTGTTTTGCTACATTTTCAGTCACTTTTCTCGTACTTACCTTCATTTTTTCATAATCATAAATATATAATACACTAATATTATTTTTAATATATCTAACATTATTTTATAATCAGGTTAACAGATACTCCATAAATATCACTTATCATAACTGCATAAAATCCCACTGTGTGACTCCAATATAATTTATTTAATGATTCCATTATTGGAAATGTGTGTGGTTTTAACATTTCTGCTCATATAGATACTATGGCAGTACATATCTTTGGACAAAATACTTTTCTCTGTGCACATCCCATGTAGAATTACAAGGTTAAAAATTAGAAACATTTTGAAGCCTTTTGATAAATAATGCTTTTCTAATCTCTTGTCGTGTTATGGGCACCAGATCCTTGACTACAGTTGCGAGTTTAACAATCTGGCTTCTTAAGCAGTCAATCTAATTTACACCAAGTTAACATCTGAAGTATAACAAGGTACATCCGGATTCTTAGCATAATGTATCTTTCTCTTAAAATGGCATTGTTGATGACCTTCAGCAGATGTGATTAAGGGAATGAGTCTTATGTCCGCTCCTCCACTGAACATCCTGGCTCTGGCCATGAACCAGTCCAATCTCTGTTTTTTACTGAACAACATCCGAAGCTTGTTTCTGTTGCCTCCTGGCTTTTGTATTTACTGCAGAGTAATCTCATTATCTGCAGTGGTTAGACGTGTACAACAGAATCGACTGTATGCTTAAATGGCTCTAAAACTGAGCCCATTTCTGTTTATTGCTGTCCTAGGGATTCAGCTCTGTCTCAATGCAGATATGGCAAAACCCGGGAATACCGGCTGGACCTGGTCACTCTTTGTTCATGCTTTGGCCTCCAACACCTCCCTCTCCTTTCACTTATTCCCTTCTCTCCTCTTACTCTTGGCCTGGCACTTACGCAAGTAGAGGTGATTTTATAGCTTCACTGAGCTTTTCATGAAAAGGGAACCATTTCCAGACTGAATGCTATTTTTACCAGCCTCTGAATTGTGTAAAAGGCTTTGGTTCTCTGATACTTTCCAGACCACGTTATTAACATTCCCCTATGTTACAGACCCATGGGTTTGATTTTAACTCAGCATTTCCTAAACTATGCTCCTATGGAACTGAAATTTCAATGGGAGCCAGGAATAAAGGTTCCCGTGGTCAAATGTGCTTCCAAGATTTCTTGAAGATTTGCATTCACATTACCATATCCAAAGGGTTAGAGACATCAGAAGGAAAGAAAACATTTTAACCTGGTCATTCCTAACTGAAGACCTGTTTTTGTTTTTGTTTTTTTTTGTTTCTCTCTCTCTTCTTATGTTTTATAACTATCCCTAGAGGAATTTTTCCTGAAAACCTTTTTGGAAAAAGCTGCTTTGATCATTCAAGCTGTTTATGGATATGGCTGAAAATAAATGTTCCCCACAATCGGAGCTGGAATGTGTATATACTGCTGTTCGGCCCTATCAGAACTCTTCAGACATTTGGACAATATAATCTCCACGCAGTACTGCCTGACTGCAGTGCAGAAGGGAGAAAGCTGGACATGGGGAGGGCACAGGAGCGAGAGCAGACAGAGGCCTGGGCCTGTGACCTCCGTGCTGCTCTGTTGGCACAGAGCCAGTGACTACCTAAGTCTGAGAAGTGCGTGAGTTTCATGGGCAATTGTTTGCCCACCGGTAAGAATACTTGAGGTTTGATTTATCCGAACAGTGTTACTATAAAGTTGTCTGTCATCCAAAGGGAATCATAAGGATCCTTTAAGTACTAGAGAGGGCTCACTGATTTCTTCGGAGCCGTAGTGCTCATCCTTTCACAGCTGGGGTATTACTTTGCTGTGAAATAGAATTTTAGTTGGATGCAAAATTAATCAGCTTTCACAGCTCTAATTTTTGACTAGGATACTGTGTCAGTGTGTTTGGTACATGCTGTGTTTGAGCCTAGAAGCCTACGCCTTGCATTTGTGTAACATCATGACACTACCACCTGCCTATCAGATGCCACAGGGAACAGAGGACTGGGGAGCCGACAGTTTCTCTTCTGCCAGTCTGGCTCTTCCTCGCAGCTTAGATCCAGAGATGCTCTGGAAGGGACAGTGGTGGCTGTCTACTCCAACCCTCTGCCCCGTAGAAGAAATCCCTTCAAACACCCATGATTTGAGGCCAGTCTCCCCTGTGCTTGCATATACCTGCAATGATGGGGATCCACCACCTTACAAGGCAGCCCAGTGGTATTATTTTGAATCACATCTAGGCTTTGCAGAATTTTTTCTTTCCTGGATAAGCCAAAAAGAGGCAGATTCCATGTTGCGTTAGCTCTGTGCTGGCATGAGATCAGTATCACAGAGACAGTTACTTTTCTTATCTTTGATGTGATTGATTTGTGATATTTTGATCTTGGATGCTTGGGAAGGCCATTTATAGAGAAAAACTGACTTTTGTGATCTGACACTATCTGCCAAAACCCAGTCTCTTTAGGCAATTTTAAATTAGTAGGATATGTATGTCTTCACAAAAAACAGGATTAGGCACACATAGACATTTATATTTGGTGCAGTATCCTCACTCTAACAAAAAAAAAAAAAAAGAAGAAAAAGAAGACTCTTTTTCTTCTTATATAGGCAATCATACAGAAAGGATCAACAATGAGGTTCTTTAACATAATTTTTTATTTTTCAAAATCCTACTTGCATAAGGGAAACAGTCTGTTTACAAAGAAGCTTTCAGTTTTGTAGTAAAATATAATGGGAAGAACATTTTCAGATGTGTTTATTCATGTGATATATTCCTGCCTTTGCTTCTAGAGTAGGTTAGGTGGTCTGTGGCGATGAGGGAGAGAAGGTGAGTGAATCACGGCCCCTGCCCTCAAGGGGCTCACGATCTCCCTGGTGCAGAACAGGAATGACAAACACCCACCAAAATAGCTGTCGCTCAAGATGGAGGGTGATGCATGTTATAATAAAGAAATCAGCCAAATGCTGAGGAAGCAGGGAGGAGGCCAAGGTTAAAGCCAGGTGGGAGAACTGGGGAAGAGTGCACAACTGAACTGACTCTGAGTTGTGTGTGGGGAAGTGGATGGGATTTCAAAAGGCAGAGCTTAATGGGAGAGCACTGCCACATGGGGGCATCTTCCTAGAACATCTCCCAGTTTGGGAGATGGGAGCTTTCCAATCTCTGCAGTCAGCATTCTCCAAGGACATTTTCCACTGTATTGTGCCTGATCACTGTATCCAGAACTAAGGTTTGAGGGATTTGTGTGCTTACGTTATTGGTAGGATAGGTTTTTTTCCTTAAAGATTTTTTTGATGTGGACCATTTTTAAAGTCTTTATTGAATTTGTTACAATATCAGTATTGCTTCTGTTTTATGCTTTGGTGGTTTGGCTGTGAGGCGTGTGGGATCTTAGCTCCCCGACCAGGGATCGAACTGGTACCCCCCTCACTGGAAGGCAAAGTCTTAACAACTGGACCGTCAGGGAAGTCCCTTTTTTTTTTTTTTAAGTTGTGGCATGTGGGATCTAGTTCCCTGACCAGGGATTGAACCCGGGCCCCCTGCGTTGGGAGCGTGGAGTCTTAACCACTGGACCACCAGGGAAACCCTGGATTGGTAGGATAGCTTTAAATATCTCATAACATTGCAATTTTGAGTTCCTGGGCTGTTCTCTCACCTGCTCAGAATATCCATAGGTAGGCCCTCCTGGTTCATATCTACCCCCTGCATTGACTCTTTTTTTTTTTTTTTTTTTTGCGGTACGTGGGCCTCTCACTGTTGTGGCCTCTCCCGTCGCGGAGCACAAGCTCTGGACGCGCAGGCTCAGCAGCCATGGCTCACGGGCCCAGCCTCTCCGCGGCATGTGGGATCTTCCCGGACCGGGGCACGAACCCATGTCCGCTGCATCGGCAGGCGGACTCCCAACCACTGCGCCACCAGGGAAGCCCTGCGTTGACTCTTCATTTGGGGTAGGGTCTCAGTCTGTCTCCCTTTGTGGAACAGTGTCTTGACCAAGACAGGAGGGGGGAAAAGAAAAACAACAACGGACCTTTGGATGGCTCCAATCAACCTGCCTTGCTGAAAGCACTAGGAGAAGGAACCAGGAGAGGGAGGATGGGCCTATCGATCTGTGAGTGCAAACAACAGTTCCTCCATGGCAAATAGGATGTGTAAATAAGAGTAATAATCTCTCCATGTGGAAATTCTCAGTGGGCATTCATATTCATTCGTTATTTTTCCCCCAAAGCATGCTGTGTATCAGGACTTGCCCTTTCAAAGTTCGCAGGCTGCTGAAGGGGAGAGAAACATGTAAACTACCATTTACAATGCAGCGCAGTAAGGGCTGTGACAAAGGGAATGTGGAATGCTGTGTCTTTGAGGGCAGATAAGAGAGGCTGCAAATAATAGCTTGAGAAGAGGATGCCTGAGCCAAGAAAGAATTAGGGGGCTTAAGGAGGGGGGCTTCTTTTTATTAATTATGAGCATTCAGCGAGTGATTTTTGTGAAGAAGATGGCACATTTACCTTAATTAAGTTTACTTTGCAGTTAATTACACCCAATGACCTTGGGGATACATAAGTGTTTGATACACACTTAATATGAGATGGACACGGATAATGCTGATACGTGAGTGTGCGCTGCAACAAAGATGCAGAGATGTCTGTGTTTGAATAGTGATGTCCATCCAGTCTCACTAGAGCCTGGAAATTTTTCAGTCATCTAATGGAATGATATGCGTTTCTTCTAAAACTCTCAATACAAATTAATTTAAGCTTACTTTATATTAAGGTATACATTTTGGAAGGATACTAGCAGCAAATCCAACAAAAAGATATCACAGCCCAAAGGAAGAGCTGACATTTCTTGAACATATGCTTGTGTTATGTGTGCATTAATTTTTTGAGACCTCATAAAAACTTATCTGATATTGTTGGCTACCTGCTCACGTTTTCTCCTCTATGGCCTCCCCTCCTTACTGAATTCCAGGTTTGTTCTGGCAATCAGTCCACTCTCCACATGGCCGTGTGCTTTACTAAGCCACTTAGAGGAATGCCAGTCCCCATGCTGGAGACTGCTTAAGAGATGGGCAGGTGGTACAGGTCTATGCAAGACTCTTTCTAGAATTGATGTCTAAAATCATGGCAGCTACCTGTGATGAGGGAGCCTAGCCTAGGGAGAAAGCCAGTGATGGCTGAGCAGGGTTATTCCTGGGTCCTTAATGATCCCATTTAGACACTGTTTGACAACGCAGGAACCACCTCTTTTTAAGTGGGATAATGTTATTTTCCTTCAGATTTAAGCTATTTTGCGTTGAGTTTTTGGTACTCTCAGCCAAGATCACTCTAATTGACATAGGTGCGAACTCTCATTATCCGCATTTTACAGGTGAAAGGAACTGAGGGTTAAGGAAGTTAAGTAATCTATCCAAGCTCATACAACTAGTTAAATATCAGAACCAGGATCAGATTCAAGTCTGTCTTCTTCCAAAACCTATTGCTTTAGTTTTGGGCTATGCTTCTCCTGCATATATATATTTATTTGAAATATATAACACCAAAGTACTTAAATCAATGTCAAACATTTTGAGTAGTTCAGATATATCAAATATATAATTTATAAGAAAGCTACCATCTTCCATCTTTTATTTAGGAGTTGGGGAACGTTCTCTGTAAAGGGCCAGATAAGTAAATATTTTAGGTGTTTTAGGCTTTGTGGTCTCTACTTAACTAATTTTAGCTCAAAAGCAGCCATAGACAATGTATACACAAATGAACTTAGCTGTGTTCCAATACAATTTCACTTACAGAAACAGGTTATGGCCCAGATTTGGCCCATGAACCACAGTTTCCTGACCCCTGTTCTTTATGAACTAAATCTGATTCTTGGTTAAGGTTCACCAACTAGGTTGGATAAAAGGGGATGTTACTAGGTGTGTGCAAGAAAGTCACACCAGAAAGAAGAGGAGACAGGGAGTCCCATTGTGGGAAGGAAAAAGAATCCCCCCCCCCGCCCCCCCTGCCCCATGCCAAAACTTAAGGTGTCAAAGAGGGTGATTATGTTTCTGCTTTGTAGTGCTGGTTGGGAAACAGCTTAAGCCAAGATAAAGGGAGGGGAATCTTATGACTTCCACCATTAGAGAAGCAAAATTTGGAGGGTTGCTAACCTTTTATCTGTACTTTATTTGGAATTTCTGCTAAAAATTCCAAATTGTCTCAGTACTACCTTCAAAACCCACCATTTTCGCTAATACTTAAATTACTGAATGATCCACAAACTCTTTAATACATAGCAGCTCTTTCTGCAGATGGAGAGATAAGGGTCGGAAATGAACAGATGATTATAGCTATTTGATTTCAGCTTTAATTGCTTTCCAGCAGGCACAGAGAATGGAGCAATTTTCTCTAAACAATATTTGTTCTGAAACAGGTCTGAGAGCAAAGTTTTGTCAATAATGCAAGATCTGGGGAAGTACCTGAAGGGTTTTCCTTCTTTCTCAAATCGTTTGCAGTGTGTGTTCCTTTTCTTTCAAAAGCACAGCATGAAATCGACTGTGATTTTTTTGCACAATATTGCAAAATATTGAACAATATTTGTCTCCTTTTCCCTATTAATACACTGAAAATATAAAAGAGTATATAGAAGACCAAGGTGGAAAGACAGGAAGAGAAAGTTTTCCTCCTGCCCTCTGGCACCCACTGATTTACATTATGTCTCTGTGGATTTGATTATCCTAGGCATTTAATATAAATGAAATCATACAGTATAGCTTTATGTCTCGTTTCTTTCATTAAGTATTACACTTTAAGGTTCATCTATGCTGTAGCATATATCAGTACTTTATTACTTTTATTGGTGAATAATATTCCATTGTCTGGATATACCACATTTTTTTAATCCATTCATTACTTGATGCTTCCATTTTGGAGCTCTGAATAATGCTTCTGTGAACATCCGTGTACAAGTATAAACATTTGTTTTTCATGAACATTTCTTTTCAGTTGCCTTGGGTATACACCTAGAAGTGGAATTGCTGTTTCATATGATAACTCTGTTTAACATGTTGAGGAATTACCAAACCATTTTTCAAAGCAGCTGCGCCACTTTTCTTTGCCACCAGCCGGATCTGTCTCCAGTTTTTCCAAATTCTCTTTGCCAACACTTGTTACTGTTCATTCTAGTGGGAGTGAGGTGGTACTTCAGCGTGGTTTTGTTGTCTGTTTCCGTAGTAACTAATGATGTTGAACTTTTCATATATTAATTGGATATACGTGTATATTCTTTGGAGAAATTTCTAATCAAATGCAAAGTAAAGTTTTCAAGGAGAAAATTCATAAGATGAGACTAATATTTACTAGAAGTCAGTACTGCATCGGGCCCTTTCAACTGTTATGAAAGTGAATAATAAGTAATATTACAATCATATTTTATAAATAAAATTTAGAAAAATTAAGAACTGGCTGAAAAGCAGGTGATCATGGTTGAGCCAAGAGTCAAACAAAATCCATAGACCTTTCCTTTGTGCCATGTGCATTCTAACCATCTATCTCTCGTCCACATTTTCACAGATTAGTAAGACAATCATGACTGAATGAGTCCCTCTCTTTGGCAAAAGAGAAAAACATAAATAAAAACTTTTTTTTTTTTTTTTTTTTTTTTTGCGGTACGCGGGACTCTCACTGTTGTGGCCTCTCCTGTTGCGGAGCACAGGCCCAGCGGCCATGGCTCACGGGCCCAGCCGCTCCGCCGCATGTGGGATCTTCCCGGACCGGGGCAGGAACCCGTGTCCCCTGCATCGGCAGGAGGACTCTCAACCACTGTGCCACCAGGGAAGCCCATAAATAAAAACTTTTAAGGAGTAATGCAGAAAAGTCTTAATTCTTGAGAGCCGTGCGATAGTAGAGTTGCAGGCTGTGTACTTGTGACATCATCGGGTCTAGTGATTGGTGGGGACATCCTTCACTTTATTTATCTAGTCTTTTTAGTAGTAAATGGGAAAACTACAAACTTCTCTATGAGGAACATTTTAATATTTGAAATTCTGTAGCCATATCCAGTCTCCAAACAAGTGCTAAGAAGTCAGCAAACTCTGGGTGTTATGAGTACATTTGCCACCCCTGTCCCCTGCCTGGCACTTAGCGTGGACTGGGTACCTGACAGCCACACATGCCTGGCAGTTCCTGGGAGGCAGCCACGTGCCTTATGATCTCTGAACTGAGTTCCTCATTTTCACCCCAGGAACCAGTATGGTACTCGAGAGTCTCATAGGAGGAGCCCAATGATGGCTTGTTAAATAAATAAATGATTTTAATTGTAGAGACACCGTAGAATTAGAGACATTGTAGAATTAGATATGTTGACGCTTAATAAATTATCTGTTGACTTACTTAGCAAAATGTAAATAAGGGAAAGAAGTGCCCCGTACTGCAAGACCCATTACCATGCATTGTTCCTTTTTCTCATTCAGGTTTCCTGGAACCTCATGAATTATACATTTTCATATATTCAATTGATTCAAAATGCCAATAAGCAGCAAAGTTTGAATGCAAACCCAGATTTCCAAAGGTACATTACGTGAGATATTTAAGGCTAGGCACACTTAATTCCACATACTGAGGCCAAAGCACAGAGTTCCAGCGTGGTAGAAGGAGCCAAGCCTTTTCCCCTTTTGCTTGGGACAAACCCTACACTGTTACTAAGAAGATGAGCAGGGGTGCAGAGGATGAGACTTTTTAAGGGAGTGACATATAACCTGATTGCATATCCCCGAGACCTGGAGGTCGTCAAAACGATAAATAACTTAGTGACTGAATGAATTCTAGGTTGTCTGGTTTGAACAACTGTGGCATTTTAGGGGTTAACCCTGCGTTATTGAGTCCCTATGTTTTTGGGTAGCAATTATTCTGTCTTTTTTCTTTAGCTTTTTTTTTTTTTTAAGTTTGGACAGGTTGAAATTCAAGTGCCTTAAGTTTCCAAGGACTCAACTTTTAGTGCATTTCTGCTGACCCTTCATGTCTTCTTGGTCCTAATACTTTGGTTGCACATTTGCATTTCCTCTCCTCATTACCACATATTCTAGGAAATTGTAGCTGTTCCATCTGATTTAGCATTTCTTTATCGTCTCTTGTGTGTCTAGCAATATGCTAGCTAAGGCGGGGTCTGGGGATGCAAGACAGCTTGAAGCCATAGGCCTAGTACTTGAACAAGTAGCACTACACTAGTCTTTTACAGTCCTTTAATATCATTTTCATAACTTTTGTTATCAGCCAGAGTGAGTACTCCCTAAAGTCTCTTTGACAGTTTCTTTGGGAAACTTCTTTTGATTGACTTTTCTTTCACCCAGAATTATAGGCAAGATCCCAAGGGATGGAGGTGGTGGCGGGGTAGGGGTCAAGATTGAGGGCATTATGCTAAGTGAAATAAGTCAGACTGAGAAAGACAAATACTGTATGATATCACTTTTATGTGGAATCCAAAATATCCAAACTTAAAGAAACAGAGAGTAGAATGGTGGTTGTAATCTCCATCTCTGGAAGGATCCCAATGAAGCGCACCGTACAAGTAACAACATGTTTCCTATGCAAAGGCAGCATTAAGGTAAGTCTAGTTCCCACCTGAAGCCACTCTCCAAGCCCTTCTTACACGGAAGGGAACGTGGAGCATCAAGCCACTGCTGCCCTCTCTTTGAACTCTTACATTTTTCTTTTCTGCTTCTGCTGTGACACGACATAGCAAATGCATGAGCAGGGATTCAACCTAGGCCTGCAGTGCCCAGGTAGCTGCGGTGCCCATGCCTTCTTCATGACCCATACAGAGGAGGAAGTGCTTGGATTTCTGAACACTAACAAAGAGGATCCAAATAAGTTCTAGGGCTATTAGGGGGAAAAAGAAGCTTTTAAATAAGTAAAGTGAGTGAGGTTCATTTCTATGAAGGAATTTGGAGAATCATGTCAATGTTTAGACACGATTTCAAAGCCATAATAGCATGAAAAGGAAATGTGAGAGTAAAAGAAACCCCCAGTGTCAAGCACTGTCTTTATTTTAGTTTTTGTACCCACCTATCTTCTCCCAGTACCTATCTGACAGTTTCAGTATGTGCTCAAACAATGGGTGTGGGGTGGATGGGTGAGAAGATGAATGGAATCCTGAAAAATAGCGCTTCCTAATTGCTCTTGGATTGACTCATAATAAAGTGACTAACAGCATCTGGCAAGGAGAGACTTGACTATACATACCTTGAAAGAGTCCGGGACTCAGAACAGGTGGAGCTGCAGAGGGCTGAAGGACATTCACTGTGGAGCTGGGCTTCTCTGGGTTTTATTTCTGCCTTTCTATTTATTAGCTGTGAAATCCTAAGCATATTGCATGGTCCCCCCTGTGCTTCAGTTTCTCTTCTGCACAATATTTATATCTGATTAATAGGTTTTTTCCAAGCATTATTATCACACGTTGACCTCCAAGTTCTGTGTTATCCTAAGATTGTCCGGTTTCAGCTGTTACAACTAAAAGAGCTAAAGACAAGTTTAGACTATGAGAAGGTCTGATATATAGCAGGGTACTTCATTAGTTGTATTGACTGTTAAAGTTTTGCAGTGATTTTGTTCTGGTTGGTAAATAGCCACTGTTCACATCCCCCTGAATAAATTCTCTCCATGACATCCAGGATGTCCTGCACCAGGGCTCCTAAACTTCCTCAGTATTAACCCAGAAACCGTAGAGTTAAGATCTGGCCCCACTAGGTTACCTCCAGGACCCTGCTCTAGCTATGAACTGATTTATTCTGATTAGACTTGTCATTTCCATACTGCTTATTAAATATTTTAAATATCACCTCTGTGCATACTTGACAGGCAAGAAATTTGAAACTAGGAGAAAGTTCGTAAGTAAACAAACATGTTTATCAAGAAACAAACTGTTTATTTTTCACCTGAAACCAATGAACATTAAACAAACCCCTGATTATTAGCAATCAGCCTCAGGTGCGTTCGCGTAGGCATAGATACGTTTTTCATCATTTAGCTCCAAAAACATTATTATGATATGGAGTTACAAGGTGGTGTTTACCTTATCATGCTTAAGGTATGTGTGTGCCTGTGATGTTGGTGTGATTATCACTCGTGTAACCATTATAATACTTATTCACTCTGAAAGCATGCATTAAGCATCTACTATCTGTCAGGCCCTGGGATAAATTATAAGGATTTAGAGACGACCTTGCCAGGTCCACAGGAACTCAGAGTCTGGTTTGGGAAAAGGGTGGAGAGTAGACATGTAAACATTTAAATTGCAATTCAGAATGATTGTCCCTGTATTAGAAGGAGGAATGAAGTGTTATTGGAATTTCAAATACTTGTATCCTGAGGATCTGGAGAAGGCTTCAGTAGGCGCTCTCATTTCACATAGGTTTTAGACAGTGAGAAATGTTTTGCCAGGCAGAGACCTATTGACTGTATAGGTCAAAGGAATAGGATGTATAAAGTCACAAAGTCATAGAAGGCCTGATCTGTTCCAGTGTTACTGGAGCCCAAGAAACGTGAGAAGAACGCGGGAAAGTGAAGTTCCAGGAAGCCTTTTGAGTTTGGCTTGTGTGGTGAATTGCAGGATCGAGAAGTGTTTGTTAATCTCACACAATGAGGACAGGAGGGAATTTTAGGCAGCTGGGGCGTGCTATCAAGGTGGGCGTGTCACCTGTTGACTGCAGAAAACTCTCGCTGGAGCACAGGGAGGGCAGACGGGAGGCTCTTGCTACACATGCAAGGGTGTCTCACCCAGTGTATGTCACATAAAGGTGCTTCAGGGCAAATAAAGATATCACAGAGAATGAACATATCCCAATTTGAAAAGCATTTGTACATGGAAAATCAAAAACCGATTAGAGGGTTGTTTAGGGAGGAGCATGGTATGTCAATCAGAGCTGGCTAATTAAGGTCTAAATTGGCGTCTCATTTAAATTCCCTGCTGCACCTGACTTGGAAGAGAGGCCCAGACCAGAAGTCAGTTAGCTGAGGTTCTGTGCTGAGCAGCTCAAAAGGCCTCTCCGTTATAACCTCGACGTTCTCCTTTTTGGAAGCCAAGATTGGCTAATCACCTACAGAGTCATGTTCTTTCTTGGGCTGACGGTACTGGAATTTCTCTGTACGTGCTGATGCTGCCATGTAAGTAAAGGAACATCTGAAAAAGCAGGAAATGGTCCTGCTGGCAGCCAGACTGAGATGTTTCCAAATGAGCAAATGTGATATTCAACCAAGCTACTCTGACTCTGTTTGGAACCAGACAGACACAACGCCGCTCTGCAGAGTGTCTTAAGAATCCCCGTCTTCTGACCAACGTGAGTAAGTGACTGCTGTTTCTGTCCTCTTAAAGTCCTCTTATATCCTGGATTTTTAAGCTATGCATTCACAGTAACATGCCCCTGCTTTTCCTTAAAGGTTAACTCAGCCTATGGGGTAGTTGCCTCACAGTTCAAACTCCCCAGCCAGGCTGTTTTATTAGAAGGAGTTAAGTCTCTATGGGGATTTTAAACATCTCATTTCTAAGGAAAAGTGTCTAATTCAGGGTTGGTGTGGGGATATTCTCTGCTTGAAAGAATGAAAGACAAAGAAAGGCAAACGAAGGGAGTAGTGCCTTGACCTAAATGAGGGAAGCGCCCATGAGAACAGCCCCTGTGCTTGGCGGTACAACCCAAGGGATTTTGTAGAGAATAACTATCTAATGGGAATTTATTTTTTGCTTTGTTTCGCCATCTCATAGTATGTGCTCTGGATGAAATCTGTAGATGACTGTGAGAGTGTGTGGGGTTCAGGGCGCCCCTCTTCAGAGAGGAGCATGTGCAAAGGCTTTAGGGGATGTGGAATGGGCCATTTGAACAACTGTAGCCAATGCACTGAGAATGGGGTGTGGGGTGGGACAGGTATTATGTATGAGATGAGGACAGAGGCAGGGGCTGGGAAGGATTTTGATTTTCTTCGTAAGAGGCAGGGATAGCCACTAAATAATTTTCCAGAAGGAAATGAACCATCATTATGTGTTGTGTACACACTGTGCAAACTGATTGTAATGTGGGTAATTCATTTTAGCCTGGCGAGCACACATGTAGGCAGGCCTATAGTGAGTATTCCAGGTGAGTTGAGATGGAAAGAAGTGGGAGTTTCCAGAGATATGTAGGAAGTAGAGTCACCCACTGATATCTCGTGATTCATGTGGAGGGGGGAAGGATGGCTTCTGGCCTGCACAAGGGAATCAGTAGTGTGACATTTGCTGCGACTGAGAATCCTAAAGGAAGAGTAGGTTTGTGGAGGAAGAGCAAGAGTTTCCTACAAGTTAATTTTTAGGTGCCTTTGGCATATAACCATCAGGAAGAGAGAGGGAGGCAGATTGAGCTCAGGTGTAACTTTGAGAGTTATTGCCATGTAGATGATAGCAGATAGGCTCACCCGAGGCAGCTGGTTCTCAGAGTTCAGCGTGTCTGAGAATTACCTGGAGAGCTTGTTAAAGCCCCGTCCCTCCACTCGCCTCCAGAGTTTCTGATGCAGCAGATCTGGGGTGGGGCTCAAGAATTATCATTGCTCATGTATTCCTAGATAATGCTGATACTGCTGGTCTGAGGACCACACCTGTAGGAGCACTAGCCTAGGGAATAAGTAAAAGTGGAGAAAAAAAAAAAAAAAAGGTCTACGGGAAGCGGTCTAGTGGAACAAGTCAGACTGGCGTTGGTTTGAGTCCAGAAGCTGCCAACTCAGAGCCATGTGACCTAGGGCCAATGACATAAATCTCTAAGAATAAATTTTCTCTATTTGTAAAGTAAGGATAGTAAATAGTAGCATAAATTCGTTGTGTTATTTGAAGACCAAAAAATAGCTAAAGGAAAATGCTTAGAGCCCCACTGAGTATATGTTAGGAGTTATTTAAAAACTGATCCTTAAGTAATCTGGCTTTTAAATAGAAATTAGATGAGACAGGTGACAAAAACCAAAAAGAAAGGGGAAAAATCAACGTTATGTGACAGTGGAAGCCCGTGAAAGGTTTCTTATCATGATGGGATTGACTAAGAGTATTAGATGCTTCTGAGAGTTCAGACAAGATGAGAAAAAAGAAACATTTCAGGGCTTCCCTGGTGGCGCAGTGGTTGAGAGTCCGCCTGCCGATGCAGGGGACACAGGTTCGTGCCCCGGTCCGGGAAGATCCCATATGCCGCGGAGCGGCTGGGCCCGTGAGCCATGGCCGCTGAGCCTGCGCGTCCGGAGCCTGTGCTTCGCCACGGGAGAGGCCACAGCAGTGAAAGGCCCGCGTATTGCAAAAAAAATACAAAAAAAACAAACATTTCAACATCCATTGGATTTAGAGATTTCTAGTGACATAGACTGGACCATTTCAGTAGAGTGATGTGGGGAGCAGAGATGGTGTTCCAGTGACAGTAGCTGGTATTTTAACTTGTCACTGAAAGCAGTTTATATAGGTATGTGTATGTGTACAGGCAGAAGGAAATATATTCAGCTTTAGGATAACTCTGCAGTTCCCCAATAAGTGCACTTCCATTGAACAAGCTATGTCCCATGCAGGTTTACTTAAGCTGGTGCAGTTTTTAAAAGCAAGATTTCAAACCGGGGGTTTCCCTGGTGGCGCAGTGGTTAAGAATCCGCCTGCCAATGCAGGGGACATGGATTTGAGCCCTGGTCCGGGAAGATCCCACATGCCGCGGAGCAACTAAGCCCGTGCACCACAACTACTGAGCCTGCGCTCTAGAGCCCGCGAGACACAACTACTGAGTCTGCATGCCACAGCTACTGAAGCCGGTGCTCCTAGAGCCCGTGCTCTGCAACAAGAGAAGCCACCGCAATGAGAAGCCTGTGCACCACAACGAAGAGTAGTCCGCGCTTGCCAAAACTAGAGAAAGCCCACACACAGCAACAAAGACCCAACACAGCCAAAAATAAATAAATAAATAAAATAATTAAAAAAAGAAAAGATTTCAAACTGGAAGGTGGCCCAGGTATGTCACACAAGTTTGATAAGGGTCCTTTCTACATTTGCTGCAAGAATTGGTGGCTCTGGGATACCTCAGGAACTGTGAATTCTCACAGCAGTCTCATGACTCAATTGAACTTTTAAATTCCTTGCCCAACACTCCCCATTTCTCCCACACCAGCAAAGTGAACAATTGTCTGATCTTTGACAGCGGGGAGAAAGCTATCTCTGCTTTTTGCCAGCTGAGAAATGGTTTCTCCCTTTCAAACACCACTGCCTTCTTCTTGCAATTTTCCTTCACCATTAAATATTTTATAACTCAGTCTTATGTCAGTGCACCTTCCTGGGTGCCTGATAAACGGCATATTCTACAGGGGATTTTAAGGTATGGAAGCAGGTTTCATTTACACAGCACTCCACCCAGGGAAGACCCTGCTGGAGTCGACAACATTATTTATTTATTTGTTTGCTTAAAAGAACACAAATTTATTAGCTTAACACAAATTTATTATTTTTTTTTTAGAATATTTTTTTATTGGAGTATACTTGCTTCATAGTACTGTGTTAGTTTCTGTTGCACAACAAAGCAAATCAGCCATAGGCATACATATATCCCCATATCCCCTCCCTCTTGAGCCTCCCTCCCACCCTCCCTATCCCACCCCTCTAGGTCACTGCAAAGCACCGAGCTGATCTCCCTGTGCTATGCTGCTGCTTCCCACCAGCCAACTATTTTACATATGGCAGTGTATATATGTCGAGGCTACTCTCACTTTGCCCTCGCACCCCATGTCCTCAAGTCCATTCTCTATGTCTACCTCTTTTATTTCTGCCCTGCAACTAGGTTCATCAGTACCTTTGTTTTTTGTTTTTTTTTAGATTCCATATATATGCATTACCATACGGTATTTGTTTTTCTCTTTCTGACGTACGTCACTCTGTATGACAGACTCTGGGTCCATCCACCTCACTGCAGATAACTCAATTTCATTTCTTTTTATGGCTGAGTAATATTCCATTGTATATATGTGCCACATCTTCTTTATCCGTTCATCTGTCAATGGACACTTAGGTTTCTTCCATGTCCTCGCTATTGTAAATAGAGTTGCAGTGAACATTGTTGAGCATGTCTCTTTTTGAATTATGGTTTTCTTAGGGTATATGCCCAGGAGTGGGATTGCTGGGTCATACGGTAGTTCTGTTTTTAGTTTTTTAAGGAACCTCCATACTGTTTTCCATAGTGGTTGTATCAATTTACATTCCCACCAACAGTGCAGGAGGGTTCTGTTTTCACCACACCCTTTCCAGCATTTACTGTTTCTAGATTTTTTTGTGTGTGTGTGGTACGCATGCCTCTTACTGCTGTGGCCTCTCCCCGTTGCGGAGCACAGGCTCCGGATGCGCAGGCTCAGCGGCCATGGCCCACGGGCCCAGCCGCTCCGCGGCATGTGGGATCCTCCCGGAGCGGGGCACGAACCTGTGTCCCCTGCATCGGCAGGCGGACTCCCAACCACTGTGCCGCCAGGGAAGCCCTGTTTCTAGATTTTTTGATAATGGCTATTCTGACGTGCGTGAGGTGATACGACATTGTAGTTTTGATTGGCATTTCTCTAATAATTAGTGATGTTGAGCATCTTTTCATGTGCCTCTTGGCCATTTGTATGTCTTCCTTGGTGAAATGTCTATTTAGGTCTTCCACCAATTTTTTAACCTGAATTACTTGTTTTTTTTGATATTGAGCTCCATGAGCTGTTTGTATATTTTGGAGATTAATCCTTTGTTGTTTCATTTGCAAATATTTTCTCCCATTCTGAGGGTTGTCTTTTCATCTTGTTTGTGGTTTCCTTTGCTGTTCAAAAGCTTTGAAGTTTAATTAAGTCCCATTTGTTTATTGTTGTTTATATTTTCATTACTCAAGGAAGTGGGTCAAAAAAGATCGTTCTGTGGTTATGTCAGAGTGTTTTTCCTATGTTTTCCTCTAAGAGTTTTATAGTGTCTGGTCTTACAATTAAGTCTTTAATCCACTTGGAGTTTATTTTTGTGTATGATGTTATGTGGTGTTCTAATTTCATTCTTTTACATGTAGCTATCCAGTTTTCCCAGCATCACTTATTGAAGAGGCTGTCTTTTCTCCATTGTATGTTCTTGCCTCCTTTTTTGTAAATTAGGTGCCCATATGTGCGTGGGTTTATCTCTAGGTATTCTGTCCTGTTCCATTGACCTGTATTTCTGTTTTTGTGCTAGTACCATACTGTCTTGATTACTGTAGCTTTGCGGTATAGTTTGAAGTTGGGGAACCTGGTTTCTCCAACTCCATTTTTCTTTCTCAAGACAGCTTTGGCTATTCGGGGTTTTTTGTGTTTCCATACAGATTATAAGACTTTTTGTTCTAATTCTGTGAAGAATGCCATTGGTAGTTTGATAGGGATTTCATTGAATCTGTAGATTGCTTTGGGTAGTATAGTCATTTTCACAATATTGATTCTTCCAATCCAAGAACATGGTATATTTCTCCACCTGTTTATGTCATCTTTGATTTTTTTCATCGGTGTTTTATAGTTTTCTGAGTACAAGTCTTTCACCTTCTTAGGCAGCTTTATTCCTAGATATTTTATTCTTTTTGTTGCAGTGGTAAATGGGAGTGTTTCCTTAATTTCTCTTTCTGATTTTTCGTTGTTGGTGTATAGGAATGCAAGAGATTTCTATGCATTAATTTTGTATCCGGCAACCCTACCAAATTCATTGATTAGTTCTAGCAGTTTTCTGGTTGCATCTTTAGGATTTTCTAAGTATAGTATCATGTCATTGGCAAACAGTGACAGTTTTACTTCTTTTCCAATTTGTATTCCCTTTTATTTATTTTCTTCTCTGATTGCCATGGCTAGGACTTCCAAAACTGTGTTGAATAATAGTGGTGAGAGTGGACATCCTTGTCTTGTTCCTGATCTTAGTGCAAATGCTTTCAATTTTTCACCATTCATATGATGCTTGCTGTGGGTTTTTCACATATGGCCTTTATTATGTTGAGGTAAGTTCCCTCTATGCCCATTTTCTGGAGAGTTTTTATCATAAATGGGGGTTGAATTTTGTCAGAAGCTTTTTCTGCATCTATTGAGATGATCATATGTTTTTTTTTCCCTTAATTTGTTAATGTGGTGTATCACATTGATTGATTTGCATATATTGAAGTATCCTTGCATCACTGGGATGAATCCCACTTGATCATGGGGTCTGATCCTTTTAATGTACTGTTGGATTCTGTTTGCTAGTATTTTGTTTAGGATTTTTGCATCTATGTTCATCAGTGATATCTGTCTATAATTTTCTTTTTTTGTGATGTCTTTTTCTGGTTTTGGTATCAGGGTGATGGTGGCTTCATAGAATGAACTTTGGAGTGTTTCTCCCTCTGCAGTATTTTGGAAGAGTTTGAGAAGGATCCATGTTAGCTCTTCTCTAAATGTTTGATAGAATTCACCTGTGAAGCTGTCTGGGCCTGGACTTTTGTTCGTTGGAAGATTTTAAATTATTGTTTCAATTTCATTATTTGTGATAGGTCTGTTTACATTTTCCAGTTCTTCCTGGTTCAGTCTTGGAAAATTATACCTTTCCAAGAATTTGTCCATATCTTCATGGTTGTCCATTTTATTGGCCTATAGTTGTTTGTACTAGTCTCTTATAATCCTTTGTATTTCTGCAGTGTCCGTTGTGATTTCTCCTTTTTCATTTCTAATTTTATTGATTTGCATCCTCTCCCTTTTTTCTTGTTGAGCCTGGCTAAGTGTTTATCAATTTTGTTTATCTTAGAGAACCAGCTTTTACTTTTACTGATCTTTGCTATTATTTTCTTCATTTCTATTTCTTTTTTTTCTGCTCTAATCTTTATGATTTCTTTCCTTCTACTGACTTTGGGTTTTCTTCCTCTTTCTCTTTCTCTAGTTGTTTTAAGTGTAGGGTTAGATTGTTTATTTGAGATTTTTCTTGTTTCTTGAGGTGAGATTGAGTTGCTGTTAACTTCCTTCTTAGAACTGCTTTGGCTGCATCCCATAGGTTTTGGGGTGTCGTATTTTCATTGTCATTTGTTTCTATGTATTTTTTTATTTCCTCTTTGATTTCTTCAGTGATCTCTTGGTTGTTTTGTAGCACACTGTTTAGCCTCCATGTATTTGTGTTGTTTTACAGTCTTTTTTCCTGTAATTGATTTACAGTCTCATAGCGTTGTGGTCAGAAAAGATGCTTGATATGATTTCAATTTTCTTAAATTTTCTGAGGCTTGACTTGTGACCCAAGATGTGATCTATCCTGGAGAATGTTCCATGTGCACTTGAGAAGAAAGTGTATTCTGCCACTTTTGGGTGGAATGTTCTATAAATATCAATTAGATCTATCTGGTCTGTTGTGTCATTTAAAGCTTGTGTTTCCTTATTTATTTTCTGTTTGGATGACCTGTCCATTGGTGTGAGTGGGGTGTTAAAGTCCCCTACTATTATTGTGTTACTGTTGATTTCACCTTTCATTGTTGTTAGCGTTTGCCTTATGTATTGAGGTGCTCCTATGTTGGGTGCATAAACATTTATAATTGTTATATCTTCTTCTTGGATTGATCCTTTGATCATTATGTAGTGTCCCTCCTTATTTCTTGTACAACAGTCTTTATTTTAAAGTCTCTTTTATCTGATATGAGTATTGCTACTCCAGCTTTCTTTTGATTTCCATTTGCATGGAATATCTTTTTCCATCCCTTCACTTTCAGTCTGTATGTGTCCCTAGTTCTGAAGTGGGTCTCTTGTAGCCAGCATCCATATGGGTCTTGTTTTTGTATCCATTCAGCCAGTCTGTGTCTTTTGGTTGGGGCATTTAATCCATTTTCATTGAAGATTATTATTGATATGTATGTTCCTATTCCCATTTTCTTAATTGTTTTGGGTTTGTTTTTGTGGGTCTTCTTCTCTTGTGTTTCCCATTTAGAGAAGTTTCTTTAGCATTTGTTGTAAAGCTGGTTTGGTGGTGCTGAGTTCCCTTAGCTTTTGCTTGTCTGAAAAGCTTTTGATTTCTCCATCGAATCTGAATGAGATCCTTGCTGTGTAGAGTAATCTTGGTTGTAGGTTTTAATCTTTCATCACTTTAAGTATATCCTGCCAGTCCCTTCTGGCCTGCAGAGTTTCCATTAAAAAATCAGCTGATAACCTTATGGGGATTCCTTTGTATGTTATATTTTTTTTCCCTTGCTGCTTTTAATATTTTTTCTTTGAATTTAATTTTTGTTAGTTTGATTAATATGTGTCTTGGTTTTTCCTAGGGTTTATCCTGTATGGGACTCTTTCTGCTTCCTGGACTTGGGTGACTATTTCCTTTCTCATGTTAGGGATGTTTTCAACTATAATCTCTTCAAATATTTTTCAGACCCTTTCTTTTTCTCTTCTTCTTCTGGGACCCCTATAATTCGAATGTTGCTGCATTTAGTGTTGTGTCCCAGTAGTCTCTGAGATCGTCTTCAATTTTTTTCATTCTTTATTCTGCTCTTTGGCAGTTATTTCCACCATTTTGTCTTCCAGCTCACTTATTCATACTTCTGCCTCAGTTATTCTGTTATTGATTCCTTCTAGTGTATCTCTCATTTCAGTTATTCTGTTGTTCATCTCTGTTTGTTCTTTAGTTCTTGTAGATCTTTGTTAAACATTTCTTGTATTTTCTGAATTTGTGCTTCCATTCTATTTTTGAAATTATGGATCATCTTTACTATCATTACTCTGAATTCTTTTTCAGGTAGATTGCCTGTTTTCTCTTCCTTTATTTGGTCTTGTAGATTTTTACCTTGCTCCTTCATCTGTGACATATGTTTTTGCTGTCTCATTTTTTTTTTTTTTTTTTTAATGAGTGGGATTGTATTCCTGTCTTACTGGTTGTTTGGCCTGAGGCGTCCAACACTGGAGTTTATAAGCTATTGGGTAGGGCTGGGTCTTGGTGCTGAAATGAGGACCTCCGTGAAACCTCAGTCCAGTGACTATTCCTTGGGGTCTGAGGTTTCCTGTTAGTCCAGTGGCTTGGACTCAGAGCTCCCACCCCAGGAGCTTTAGCTGGACACTGGGCTTGAGAACCAAGATCCTGCAAGCTGTGTGGGGCAGCAAAAAAAAAAAACAAAGAACAGTAAGGTTAAAAAAAAATTAGACTAGGAAACTAACAGATATTTAGAAAGAATATAAAAATAAAAATATAGATGAATCAACATCCGGAAGGTGCATCAGTACCACAATAGTAAAAAAGAGGAGGAGGGAAAAGAAGAAAAAGTGGGGCAGGGGGTGGGGGGGAGGCCTTTGCTTTGGGGGTGGGGCCTAAGTAAGGGTGAGGTTTGGGCTGTGGGCAGGGCCGATGCTCGGGACCCACTGGGCTGTAAAAGGCCCTGGGGGTTGTGAGGTGGTGAGGCTTAGGCTCAAGGGGCAGAAGGGAGCCAGGCGTGCCCCTCACTCCTCGTCTGAGGGCAGGGGACGTCACCTGGCGTCCCAGCAGGCTTCCAGGGCTTGGGGGCAAATGACCTCCTCTCCTCTGCTGATCCTCCGTTCGGGGAGGGCCCCTCCCACCTGCCTCTCCTGTTCTCTTCTCAGCCTCCTGCTTATGCCCCGAAGGACCCACGCGGTCTGGAGGGGACTTGGAGGGCGCGGAATTGGCCTCGGAGCTCAGCAGGCTCCCCGGGCCCGAGTGGGCTGGGCAGTTGCCCTCTGCTCCTCTCGCACTCCTCCCTGAGGCCTCCTCCCATCTGCCTCTCCTGATCTCTCCAGCCTCCCCTCCTATGCCCCCAGGACCCACGTGGCCTGGATGGGGCTTTGGAGGTGGGGGGGACCGGCTTGGGAGCTCAGCAGGCTCCCTGTGCCCGAGTGGGCCCGGAGATCGTCCTCTGCTTCTCTCTTGCTCTTCCAGGAGAGTCCCTCCCGCCTGCCTCTGCTGACCTCCCCGGCCTCAGGGGCGCCGATCCTGTCTGGCCTCCACTTCTCCTCCCACCTCAGTCCCCCTACATCCCACTGGTTCATTTTGGGGTTCCTCCCGTCTCCTTGGGCGTCAGAGTCCCCCACCAGCAGCTGGCAGGCACCCTACTTGTGGGAAGATGCTAACTCCACGTCGTCCCACACAGCCATCTTGACTCTGCCTCAACAGCCATATTTAAATGGCTTCTAGCCTGTAAAGGTATTTTGCTAATCCTAAAAGCTTGCATCCCCAGATTCTTAACTTTTCTTAGAGAATTGTCATGTCATGAACTCAGTGGGGGAAGGAGAAAACTGCTTCATGAATCTGACATTTGCAAGTCAGGCATGTGAAGATGGATTTAGGGTCTAAGCTGTGCCTCACCTTTCCTTCCTTAGGTGTTTCTGCTCTACCTATCTAGAATTCATTTTCCTCTGCCAATTAAATCATGCCCATTCAAGGTGTAACTCCAATACCAACCGTTTGGGAAGCCTTTAGAGATAACTATAGTGTGAATTAAGCTCTCCTTTTCTTTGATTATCTACTGCAATTATTATCTGTAACGGCCCATTTAGCACTCTTGTTCCTACAGCAAAATCTGTGTTCCCACAGTGTGCAGTGTTGTGCTGGCAACAGAGAAAACCTCCATAAGTAACATTCAGGTTCAAGTCAGTACTTAAGGGGGAAAACCAGTCATTGTTTTAATTCATTAATAAATTAACTTTCATTGCAAAATCTACAGGGATTTCTGTCTTCCAGCCTTATATTTTCTTCCTGTTTTGCCTTTAAGGAATTCGCCACCACTAGTTCCTACTGTGCGTTTAATTACTATACCGATTGCTCACTATATATGCTACATGACGCAGGAAAAATACAGAATTTAAAAGCAAAGCAGTCTCCCTGACCTCCCTGGGGAGAGACCAAAACCCATAAAAATATAATAAAACACGTTAAACTACATGTAACAAGTGCCAGATGAGCGGTCTGGATAATTGCACAGCCTTTGTGGTCCCAAGTGAATGGGCACTATTCGTCAAGCCAGCAACTGCACTTCCTTGTCCTGAGACCTTGAACTTTGCTCATGGTGCTTGGAATCCCTATCCTAAGCACTCTGTTCATCTTAAGCCTAACATTCCTTTATCCTTCATGCCATCTTTCTGAATATTTTCCCTAATTATTGTTTTTTTCTCCTCCCTTTGCCTCCATTTTGTGGAGTTGATTTTCTGCTCTTCTTTTAAAATTCTAAGCACTTTACCTAAAATTGCTTTTGGAACTCATCTCATGTCCTAACTTATAAACATTGATTCATATAGAGTTTTTCTTTTATGATGATAACAAAATGTGCACACTTGACTATACAGAACATTTAGAAAAACACTCATGTTATAAAAAGATCGTTCTTCTACAAACATCTATTGTGTGCACCTCTGTGTCAGGCTGTCTGGAAGACTGGATCAGTGATGTGAAGACCTGCTCCACCCCCACAAGCTCATGGTCCAGTAAGATGGGAGGTTCATGAGCTGATGTGGTGGGAGAGTGATGCCTGATAAGGAGGTACCGTGGAGTAAGGGAGAGCCTTGGAAAACAAATGAGAATTCATGGGAATATTTGGCCCCTTCTAGGTTACTTACTTGGACCTTTATCCATGTAATTTTTTGAAGACAACAGGGAGCTCTATAACAATTTTATTTACCAGATATCATTCCTAGAAACAGAAGGTGCTCCTTGAATTTTAAAAACATGACAAAATAGTATCATATACCGTAGCCACCTTAGTGCATTAGACTATCTTAAAAGTGATGCAGTTTTAAAACGTAAACACTGGGTTCTGAATATGTTGGTTAAGTTTATAGATGAGAGTTCTATGTCTGATTGTTAAGGTACCCCAAGGATATTTAGGGCCATAAGTTTTATAGTTTGGAGTTAGATCTTATCTGTTATCTCGTTCTCACCAATGTCCCATGTTTCCCCTTCAGAACAAAGCACTCAGCTGGATATATTAGGCCGTACCGTGTCACCTTAGGGCACAGAAAGAAAATCAGGATTATACCTTATTTGTTTTTATCTCATTTTTACTTATGCTCTATTTTATATGTTTGCAATATATTGTATATGTTAAAAATTAAATGTATACATACATGTACTTATAAGCAGATCTATAAATATTGGAGGCTGTTATCCAAAATTATTACCATCTCTTTGGACTGTGTTTGGTTGTAAGTAATAGAAAGCCTAACAGTGACTTAGACGCAGTATACTTATGATTTACCTTACAAAAGTGTGTAGGTGGTCTTAGAGTTAGTATAGCAGCCTAGTGATTTCATTAGGGAATTTTTCTATCTTTCCACTCACATATTTGGCAGGATGCCTCACAAGTGTAAAATTTCACCTCATGGTGAATTTTATTTACCTTTCCCAACAGCTCTGTGATTTTAGGTGAGTAGTGCTATATGGGTACTCTATAGTGAAATGCATGGGTAAATTCTTAAGATTTCAAGTTTATTGATAACTGCATTTTATTTATCTATAGAAGGATCAAGACTAATATTCTGTTGTGTACTAAATCAAGTTACTTAAAATGTTTAATAAGGATGTTCTCTTAGAATTTAGTCAAGTCATTGTGAGGGGTAAGCATGTGTATCTTAAATCAATTTTGGGATTCTCTAAGCTATGGAAATAGAAAACGTGAGGGCATGTTAGACTTGACATCTCCGTACTCCCCCACCTGGGGCCTTTGCAGAGGCGTTTTACTTGGTTCTGATCCTGTGTATTGTGCTGATGGATGGTAAAGCGATGGAGAAAGTGGTTGGTAGAATAGGGTGGTAACCACCAGAGACAGTTGTCAGATGGAAACTAATTGATTGTGATTGCTTTGCCATTGTATTGCTCTTGGAGTCTGTAGCTTGTTAAAACCACTGATTATAAAATAAGGATCTCCCTTTTTATGCTGTAGTTTATGTTAATGAAAAGCTGTTCTTAGAGGAATGATCAGTGAATATCAATAAATGGATAATAAGAAACTAAAGGAAAACTTAACTGATCATGAATTAATATACTTCAGCGGTCAGAGTAGTAGTCAATTGTGTGGTGGTTCATATTGAATTTTTGGCTCAGAGCTGTTGAATTTTAAATATTTCCCATAGAAAGAGAGACTGAGTCTGTGTAACTATTTATCACATACTGTCTTGAATAACAAATCTTCCCCGTAGAGGAGATCTTCTGGAAAACAAACAAACAAAAAATGTGTCTGTTTTGCAGAGCCTTTATTTCATGCCAAAGTATTAACAGGCAAATTTTTTTTTTTTTTTTTTTGGTACGCGGGCCTCTCACTGTTGTGGCCTCTCCCGTTGCGGAGCACAGGCTCCGAACACGCAGGCTCAGCGGCCATGGCTCACGG
>NW_006785906.1:759721-800406 GCF_000442215.2 Lipotes vexillifer
CCCCCCCACCTTGAGTTATCATATTTATTGAAGACATTTTTACTGAGCACCAATTCTGATTAAGGCTCAACCTCTGACCTCAAGGAATTTACAGACTAAAACAGATAAAGGTTTAAACAAATGGTTACTTGCCGCATTGAATACAGTGACGCAAGCAATAAAAGGTTCTGGGGGACACAAGGGGAAGATGACATAAGCTCTGAAGAATTGCTGGATGTTATCCAGCAAAGAAAAAGATGGTCCAGGAAGAAGGATCAGTATGATGGTTCCTGGTATTTGGGGAAATAGGATAATAGTTGGAAATGAAGTTGTGTGTTTTAGGATGCAAGAAGATGAGGCTAGACAGGCAAAATTCCACCTGGTCTGTGTTTTTCTTTGCTCTACTTAGGAATTTGGAGTTCTTCCTATGGGAAAGGGGCCCATTGAGGCTATTTAGGTTTGGGGAGAACATGAGTGAATTTTCTTTCTGGATAATAACTCTCCCCTCCATTCGGATGGTGGGTAGGAAGAGGCTCATTGTGAGCTCCATTTAGTAAACTGGTACAATGGCCCATGCTGTTGAACATTATTATTAATCTATATCTATGTAAAGGAAATAAAAAGAGCTTACATGCTGAATCATGTATCCATCTTTGGCTTTTTAAATATATTTTTCTTGAATAGTGCAATGAAATTGGTGCTAATATTTTAGTTGCTTAAAACTCTGAAAGAAGATTGTCTACATGTTATAACAGATTTTTCATCCAGTAGAGCGTATATGCTTATACTTATTAGTTTCATACTTAGGAAGCTTATATGGATATATAACTTAATTCAAAAAAGTAAGTGATTATGATTTAAAAAACACATGTTTAAGTTAATGCTAAAAAATGACAATAATTTAGTCGTGTTAAATATTTACCAGAGTCATTCCTCACATTTGAGATTCTGTTTCAGAATTTGGAACATTTGCATTTTAATTACACAATAAAAGGAAAAAGTGAAAGAATAATTGGCTTAGCTATTAGCGAATTAACAGCCATAACTTAAAAAAGATAAAAAAACACACACACACAGAAACTGACATTGGTTTCCAAAGAAGAGTTACAGTATATGTACGTTGATCAGATATTTAATGATGTTTGACAACAGTTAAGGGAAGAGGATGTTGTTTCAATCCTTTAATACAACATGTTGCTTAACACTGAAATTAATGAAAGTGAATTTGAGATATCTGACTGTAGGGTCATTCAGCTTTTACTGGTAATGTGTCCTCTGATGGGACCTGTCTAGAGTGATTCCAATTGTTAAAATCTTGTGGAGAAATAAGACAGTTGAATCCAGTAGTTGTTTTAGTCCTAGCTGCTATAACAGAATACCATGGACTGGGTGGCTTAAAAACAACAGAAATTTATTTCTCGCAGTTCTGGATGCTGGGAAGCCTAAGATCAAGGTGCCTGTGGGTTCAGTGTCTGGTTAGGACTTCCTAGTTCATAGAGGGCTATTTTCTTGCTGTGTCTTCACATGACTGGAATGGGCGAGGGAGCTCTCTGGGGTCTCTTTTATAAGGGTATTAATCCCACTCATGACCCAAAGGCCCCACCTCCTAATACCATCCTAATACCATTAGGTTTCAATATATGAATTCTGGGGGGACACAAACATTCAGTCTATAAAAGGGTCATATCCAGTTGTGTTTTTTCAGTACAGTGAAGGTTCCATCCTGTCTGGCTGGAGTCAGCAGCCATAGGGAGGTCTCAGTGCACAGGTCCAGCCCAATGACAGGAGCTGGTGGTGTCAGAATGAACTTCTGACAGCTTTTCTCTGTGTTTTTCAACAGATACGACGACATATTCCACTGAGCGATCTGAGCACTTCAAACCCTGCCGAGACAAGGACCTTGCCTACTGTCTCAATGATGGCGAGTGCTTTGTGATTGAAACCTTGACTGGATCCCATAAACACTGTCGGTAAGTCACTGCGGCGACTGGCACTGAGGGCAGGTCCTCAGAGAGGCCTGGAGGTGAAAGGGGGTGCTGAGCTCCAGGAATATACAATGTGATACATACAGTCCGGTGTTTGAATAGCAGAATCAATAGTTTTAATGTGGGAAGGAACAAGGCTGGTATCTTTAGTATTTGAGGAAGGAAAACTGAATTAAAGTAGACAAGATGTTTCACCTGATTAAGTAAAGGAAGGTTTACTTTTATATGTAACAATTTAATAGAAATAATTATTTACTCACTTCAGAAGCCTATATTTTTGGTGTGGGATTTAGGCACGTATACTCATACTCAGAAATAATGTCTTCCTGCAGACCTACAGATTGTGGCATGGCAAAGAAACTGCTCAGCTAAGATCTAGAGTCTCAATGTTTACTGTGAACCAAACCCCAGAGACTGTAACTGTGTCCAAAGAAAACTGCATCTTATTTTGATTCTGCCCTCGTTTATTAATTTCAGTCCTTTTTTTTTTTTTTTTTTTTAATACCTCTGATGATGTACTCTCCAGCAAGGTGTTGTGAATGAGATCATAGTCCTGTTACAGTCTAGGTAGAGAACAGGGAAAATTCCCAGTGGAGATCAAGAAGGTGTTTAATTGGTTTTTAGAAACCAAAGGTTAGATAACTGCTAAAAATAAAAACAAGTGGAGGTAAATAGTGGTCTTGTAGACACTGCAGCTTTAAGGCTCCATAGAAGAATCAAATTAGCATCTAAAAAATATTTCCCACCAAGCTTTTATTTCCAGCGCTACCCTGGTAATTTGTTTTTCCTTGCAGTTGTATATGCTTCAGTGATCATATATATCTACACCCCTTTCCTTCTCTTTATTTACTCTTCTCATATGACACAGTTATTAAATTAATTATTCCGAATTGTGAAGCATGGAAAATTATGACTTTCTTCTCTCGCTATTGCTACTATAAAACTTTATTCCATGTTGTTTTATTAAGATGGCACAGAGAAATGTGCCTTATAGTTATGAACTTAGAATGTGTCAGCAAATCCTGCCTGGCTCCGCAGGCTAGCTTCAGTTCACAGTGGACAGTGACACAGGTTTGGAAGAGCTGATCAGTGATAGTGGCCGATCTCCATAAGAGCCACTGTGTATCCCATCGCCTTGCATCACCCTTGACATAGTGGCTTTCATGTGACTTGGGCAGTGCCGTTACATTGACTTCATTTACAAAAGTCACCACCCATTTCTGTCCTCTGAAAACCTGAGTTGGGGATCAAGGGCAGTGGGAATGGTTCCTCCCCACATTTCTCTTTTCTTATTATGTTTATTGGATCAATGCAGACACAGGTAGAAAGCACACAGGTAGAAAGCACGCAGGTGACTTGAAGACCTCAAGGGAAAAGCCAAGAATGAGGTACCATTTCAAAGCACGAAGTGCATCCATGCTCTTATTGATGATCAGCTATGTGTTAATATTACCTTTGTCAATCCAGTGGTGTCATATGTGGAAGTGGGCAGTGCCATCGAATAAGTTTGAATTTAAAATTGATTGATGAAGGGATGAAACAGAAGCCTCACCTAAAGCAGTGACTTTTGTGATGGTGTTTTACCCCAAGGAAGTTTCAAATCAGGCCCCACCACTATACGCAGGCAGGTCTGATTCATCATTTCGAAAACTGAGAATGTTGAAAAAAACAAAAGAATTCCTATTTGTTTTTAACATACAGCCTCACTATATTCTCTGTTATGTTCACAGGTGCATTAGTTTGCTAGGGCTGCTGTAACATAGCACTGCAGATTGGGTGGTATAAACAACAGAAGTATATTTTGTCACAGTTCTGGAGTCTAGAAGTCTGAGATCAAGGTGTTGGCAGGGTTGTTTCCTTCTGAGGGCCACGAGGGAAGGATCCCTTTCAGGCCTCTCTCCTTGGCTTGTAGATGGCCATCTTCTCCCTGTGTCTTTTCATTTTCTTCCCTCTGTACAAGTCTTTATTCAAATTTCCTTTTCTTAAAAGGGCACCAGTCGTATTGGATTAAGGTCCACTCTAATGACCCTATTTTAACTTGATTGCATCTATAAAGACTCTTTCTCTAAATATGGTCACATTCTGAGGTACTGGAGGTTAGCACTTCAACATTGGTTATTTGGGAGACACAATCCAGTCTATGACAGTAGATCTCAGGTCCAGAAAAATAATTCTTTTCTTTTTCACGTATGTACATGTCTGATTTTTTTTTAACATAGACAAGCAGAGATATATCTATGTTTTGGCTGGAACAATGTACATGTATAATAATTTTGGCTTCTGTCTTCATATTTCATGCATATTTCAGCACAGACAACCTTTTATTTAACATAGAGTCACAACATAGCTAATCATGACAAAAGACCAGCCTAAGACAGAACTGGAACTCCGGTAGGTTAATAAGTGCATATAAATCTCCTACTAGTGCATATGAAGAAATCACACGTTGCATGTGTCAGCTATTCATCTCCCAGGCTTTGCTGTGAATAAAAGGCCTACCATTTGTTCCTGCATCAGCCACTTGTAAGAATTCCAATGTAGTTATTAATAATGTGCCATTTTATACAGTACTCTATTTAAGTAGTATGTTTCATTCTCCATTCGACAAATGTTTATTGAACATCTCCTATCACAAAGATACTGTTGAATAAATACATACAGATATGAACTTAGGAATTAAATGGCACTGCACTTTGTAATGCACTTGGAGTTAAGTGAAATATTTCATCTCCAGAAAATAAGGAAAGCAAGGGAAGTGAGTTTCGTGTGATTGGCATGCTACCAGGGCTATCCTTCTGATGCATTACTAACTGGATTCTGTTGCAAGTTAAATAAGCCACAAGTTAACAGATCAGCAGTATTAAGGGGTGTACCTGAATTTAGCTCATTAAATAGTTTGCTTTTTACACGTCTCCAAAGATTAAACATTCAAACCTGAGAGAAGTTAAGATTATATATATATTTTTTAGTATTTTAAAAATAAATTGCAATCCAATTGTGAATTGAATCAAGATATCTCTTCCATGTTGTGAAAAATCGATCATGCTGAAACGCTTATGTTTCCTTGCCAAGGAAGAATAGTAACAAAGCTGCCTAGATCATCCCTGAGAGATCCTGAAAGTGTATGCCCCAAAATGTTAAAAGTGCGAATCTTGGGATAAGGGAGGGAGGTTTCATGGTTTTCTGCTGTTATTTTCTCACTCTTTAGTGCATTTTCAGATCTTTCAAAAGACTGTTTATGGTGAGAATAGTTAGAAATTATAGAGCAAGCTGATGAAAATTTAAGAGGAATACCAAGATCGTAAAAATAACTGGATAGATTTTAAAGAATAACAAATAGGCAAACTTGGTGTTGCTAAATTTACAGTATCAGTCATTGATTATTGGTTGACTGATCAGGAAACATAGAACCTGGTATGTTGTGGAACTCAGTGTAGAATGAGGAGAGATTCATAAATCAGGGGGAAAATGAGAGTCTGGTTGTTTGATAAACTTGGTTGACTGTTAGGTAAAACAAAGTTGGATTTTTACCTCCTCCTTATATACCAAAAGTTGTTCTTAATGAATTTAAGAGTTAATGTAACAAAGTATTAGGGAAAGCAGTAAATAAAATTACACGTTTCTTTACATCGGCAATTGAAAGGACCTTTTGAGCGAAAAGCAAGGAAAGGAAAAATTAACAGCCTTGACACCACATTGCTTTTTTGATCTGAGTATCATAAATAAGGAACAAAATGGAAAGACAGACAGAGTGTCAGTAAGCTGTACAACAAACATGGCAAAAAACTGATATTCTGAAGAAGTCATATAGATCAATAAGAGTAACACTAAAATTAAATCTCAATAGGAAAATGGGCAAAAGAGAGGAACATCCTCTTCCGTTGAAAAGGAATCCAAGTAACCCGTAAGCATGAAAAAATACTCAGCCTCACAAAAAAAATGCAGATTAACTTTGTTTGCCCATCATATATTTAATGATTTTAAAAAGCAGATAGTTTGGTGAGGGTGCAGTAAAAAACATCGTCTTATTCACTACTTGAGGGAGCGTATTTTGTTAAACGTCTTCTGTAGGTGATGTTTCAGTGTGTTTCAACATCTTTGAATTTTTTCTAAGAATTTAGCCTACAGAAATGTATATGTAGATTTATTTTTAAGGATGTTTACCACAGGATTTGTAACAGCAAAACAAACGAACGAAGAAAACCTGAATTTAGATCTCTATATAAATTAGAATATATCCACACTTTGGATGAATTCAACGTAACTGGAATTTTCAAAATTTTAAGGCTATGAAAATGCTCATCATATCATATTATGTAGAAAAATCAGAATATAAAATTGTAAAGTTGAACATACGATAGCAATCCAGTTCTGAAAAAAAGCTGAATAAAAAGGCTAATCGGATTTACAGCTATTGTCTTCTTTGAACCTTATGAGTTTTCCAAGATCACTACATTGTACATGTATTTCATTTATGTAACATCTGGTTAAGACACTTGACCCCTGCTTCTCATCTTTCCATTGAGAAAGATAGTGTCCCTGTCTCTGTTAAATCAAGGCCATTATAATTCACTATTATTAGGCTGATAAGAGAACTTTCAATTAAGCCATTCCAGATTAAACACTATCAAGTCCATTAGAATGTGCCTGCTCCTTTTATTAAAAATTCATTTATGCTCTTTGTAATAATGATTTTCCATGCTGAATTCATGTGTTTTGAAACCTAAAGAAAAAAAATGGATTGAGTAATAGGAAGGTACATCCTACAGAAATGAAGCTGGGTAGGGAAGGAAAGCAAATCACTAGAAACTCCTTGAATCAAAATATCCTGAATAAAAGCAGGATATTCTCTACTATATTTATTTTTATGCCACTTCTAGAAATGTTAAGAACTTTGGGAATGGTGCTATTTGTAGCATATTTCCCTAGAGTTGAGAGAGGTAGCCAGTTGTAACTGAAAAGATTGCTAGGCATTTGAACGGGCCAAGTGTGTTGTCAGGCCAAATTAAGTTAAAAGGATGTATCTCTTCTGAATTGAAGTTCATTAAATGTTGCACCAGCCTTGCTGCAAAAATGGATTTTCAAAACTTTGGAAAGGATAGCATTTGAGCTGAATTTGACCTGTGGTGATCATTTTGGAAATCTATCACGCAATTCATTTGAAGATGCTTGGATCACTTGAAATATGGAACTGCTAGAAAAAGAGGCAAACAGTCCAATAGCAGCCACTGCCTGAGGCAATACTTCCATAAAGGGACTGATGGACTGTGCAGCTAGCTGGGTAAAATGCTCGTAGGAGTTCGTGAGTGGAAGGTGGGGAGCGTTCGAAAGGGGAAGAGAGCCCTACCAGGAACTGCTGTTAATCACTGTGTCTAGTTCTGCTTCAGTAGGTTTTGAAATCAAAGTTTCCTTGTTTAAGAGACTTGGCACAATGTAACGGTATCCCTATGATATACTATATAAAATTACAGGACATCCCTGTCAGTGCTTTACTCCATCACTTTGGAGGTCCATTAGCTCTTCCACTTAAGGCGGGTCCTCTTTATCCAAAGCTTCTCCAGTAAGTGCTCTGAGAGCGGCCACTAATGATTTCCTGTGGTTGTAGCAAGTCGGGATGGAAATGGGGTTTTGGCAGAAGTCCGTGAGCTCCATTGACGGCAGAGGGTGGGTGATGAAACGTCTAACTCCAGGCGTAGTGTCAGAATCTCTGTAGAGTGGAATTGAATAGCAGGGTAAGAGTCTTAGAAGAATTTTCAAGTTCATCTGATAATTGTTCATGAGAATGTTTGCTGCAGCCCAGATGTAATTTGAGTAACGTGCAACAGCTATCTTCATACCAGGTGGTCTACAGACTGCCCTTGAGAAGAAATGAGCCAGATTATAACCACGCATCTTTTTCTTCTCTGTGGATGAAGTTTGTCAAAATGGTCTTATTAACTCAGAAAGCAAACAAACCAAGAACAACAACACAGTGAACATAATTTGGCAACTTCATGACACTTAGGCAGTGGTTTATTTCTTCTGGTTTTAATTGGTTGCATTCCACCCGAGCTGGTTTTTCTTAAAGGGCTACTGAAATATCAAAGGACTGGAAAATCGCATTTGATAAAGAATAATAACACATCTTTTAGTTAATGGCCAAAGGTTTCTTAACCTTATTTTAATGTTTTCTAACTTGATTGGCAGCTCTCCTTGAAGCATGAAATGGCGTTTCTTGAGGTAGTTGTCATGATTTGGGTTTTTTTGTTGTATCGAAGAATTGATATACGTTTGTGTTTTTAAATCGCTTCCTTATATGATTTGGGGTAAGAGGTACGTGAGGTAAATGTGGGTGTTCCAGATGAAAAGACTTGAGTTAAAAACTCTACTCGGCTTTATACTGGCTGTGTGAGTTTTTTGGCAAGTGATTTAATCAGAACCTTCAGTCCTGTATTTAAAGAGAGAGAGAGAGAGCCAGCCAGACACACTAATACCTGCCCTACAATGTTGATGCAAGAATTGAAAGCAGCAACATATAGAAAAATTCTAAATGTATAATAGACAGTATGTATAATAGTTCTTTCCTCTTCCTCCCTTCTGCTCATATTGAAACCTAACAAAAGCATGTGTGCTGGAATCCTGTGAGAGAAATTGAGTGGGTATCATCTGCCTATTTAATTAGGAGACTTAGGCTTAAAAGGGGGAGATCAGTTGACTTGTGCCAGGGCTTCAAGCTGGGTACTCAGAGTTGCCCAGCATACAGAATTCAGCTTTGACCCACCAGTGGAAGTTAAAGAAAACTCACCCAGAAACTTATTTAAAACCACAATAATACCTGATCATGGGCGAGAACACTTTTCAGAATCAAGGATCATTGCAGCTCTTCAAGCAGTAAGTTTAGGAGCAAAGCAGGAACAAGAAGCCACCTTTGGTTAGGGGAATTCTCCCTGTTGACAATTTGTGAAGAGAGGAATCCCCTCTTGCTCTTCAGTCCATGCAGGCCGAGGACCCTTCAGGTATCTCCCGTACGGCAATGCTGGTTCTGCCACCCTGGGCACCTTCCTGCATGCAGGGGTCACAGTCCTCTTATGGCAGGGACAGTCTGGGAGCTTGCACACAGAGTCAGAATGCTGTGATTGCATATGCTGCAGTTCGAGTGGAGTATAATAGATTATTTTTACCAAGTTTATTTAAACAACTAAGAACATATATCCATAAATATCATTTTAGATAGTGATGGTCTGTTTGTATAGATGTGAACAGTACTAACTGTGGTCCCACAGACCCTGCTGGGCAGGTTCCTCAGGCAAACATTCCAGTGAAAACCTTCTCAGATCAGGACATTGATGGGTCCGATGTTCTGCCTCATCTTCTGTCGCAGTGAGGGAGTTTGCAGCGCTCTGCCTCACTCTGTCTACTATGGAGAGGTCTCTTGCTCTAGCCTCAGTTTTAGAGCATTGGGCAGCATTTCACTTTCCTGAGGATGGTATTTCTTTCCAATTAACTTTGGTCTGGGCATCTTTTAAAAAATATAAAAGATGATTTAAGGACCTAATCACATTGTCTCTGTATTTACCAAAATGTCAGTTTTTGTGTACTCTAATCATTATACTCCCCAAATGCAAGAGCACGAGCAAATCTACCTGAGAGAATAAACCCAGGGAATGTCTATATGGTGCTTCTTATGTGTCAGGCACCCATAGCAGCCCTGGAGAGAGGTCAGTAATGACTGAGGCCGAGGGCATTTCTCAGGTTATACAGCGATGGACCCAGGACTCAGACTAAGCAGGCTGACTCTAGGGTCTGTGCACTTAACCTCTCCACCAACATCTTTCCTTTATAATCCTAGTGGTCCAAGAATCCTAAAATCCCAACTGCTTAAAAATAAAACAGATAAACTCTGGTTATCTTTCAAGATACCACAGTATTGGTTAAATATATACATATATTTAGAATTATATATAAGTAATATATACATATTTAAATTCCCCAACATATTATAATCTGAGTGACCATATAGATTGTCTTCCAAACCCAAAAATGTTTGAGATGTAATGGACAGTTTTAATAATTTCTTCTGTAAAATAAGCATAGACCAAGAATGCCCTGAGCTAAATAGGGTATATTATTGCTCTAATTTTAATTTAGACAAAACTCAATTTCCTAGAAAAGCAGACCATCATTTGCTATATGTATGCTATGTGTTTTTCGTAGTATAAATGTCACGATGTTATACAACCTCTGTATTATTCCCACTTTCCCCCAGTCAGCTGAGAGCTCCCTGAGTCACTAAGTATCTGCAGGGTCTGGATAAGAAAGCAGAGCAGAGTCTCTCCGCCGTACCCCAAATCTGTGTAAGTACACGCCAACATCCAATTAGTGTTCTCTTCAGTTACCAATATACCTAGCTATTATTTGTGAAAACTAAAAAAATTGATGAGACAACCAAGCCCTCCTTGTTTTACAGAAAATAGTCAGTGTTTCCGAAGTTTATCTTGGAGTGCATCTCTAACTCTGTTTAACTTTTTATGATTACAGCTCTTCTGGTGGTTTTATGAACATCAGGAAAACAGCTTGCAGCAAAAAATCAATCCTATATACACCCAAGTGCACACACACACACACACACACACACACACACACACACACACAGTGTACCTACATGCTATACTTACTAGGTAGTCAGTGCAGGGTACTGAGATTCAATAGCAAACAAAACAAAACAAAATGGTTCCTCAGAACATTCTGTTAGCTGGAGCACCAAGCAGTCAACACAGTCTAGCATTACAGGACGCCGTGATGGGCAAACACTGACAGTCACTGGGCACCAAAACTCATACTTGGGATAATAAGGAAATCCTTACCAGACTGGTAAACTTGGAGGAAATAACTTCAGCAAGTATATTTACATACAATTCCCCCTTGCAAATTAAAACAAAAAACAAACAAGAAATCAAAGATAAAATTAAAATAAGGAATAGGAAAAAAATGAAAGTAGTAAACATGAGTTGAGGAATATCTTGTTTGGAGATATATGTCATATTTGAGTGATATAGAATGTGTTTTTAGATATATATATGCCATATGTGAATGGCATAAGATTTAGTCCTACATACACTAAAAAATAAATGTCACTTTTATACATTAATCCCGTCATTCCACCAGTATTTGTTAAGCATATTCAGTGTTTCAGGTCCAGGTGGTAGGAATATAGTGATGAATGTTCTCAGAAAAAAATCATAAGAAAACAGTTAAGGGCATTTTCTAGTTCAGTTCAATGTGACAAGTTCTGTATCATCCAGTCTGTATGAACTATATGTGCATAGCTCATATCTGCATAGAAGAATCCAAAACCCAATGGTCCTGAAGCCAGGGAGAGCTTCTGAGAGGAAGTAACATATGAATTTGCATTTGGAAAGATAAGAGCCTACTCATTTCTTATTTTGACGCCTGCTCTTGCTTGCCAACAAAGGCATGGAGAGTTGAGCTGTTATTGGGGAAAATTCCCTTCAAGCCACAAGGAGGAGATTTAAAATTATTTTCGATGCAATTAAGAATAATCAGTTTCATATCATAAATTCTTTATGCAATTGGTCACTTCTTTTCTGAATTATTTCCTTGAGTTATTTCCTCTCTTGTGTCCAGGTAGTTCTCAAAAATATATCAAGGCATGATGACATTTTAAATTCCATTCCCTCAAACTCAGAATTTTTATGGTTAGTGGAAAGAGCAGACAAGAGTATGGTTTTTCAAACTTAATACGTGTCACATTGATTAAATTACGAAATCAAGATTCATTATCTTTATCCAAAATTAATTTATGATTTGTATCTACATATATGAAATATTTGCAGACTATTTAATAGCTACAATCTAAAAGTCAATTTATTAACATCTTAGGTATAAGAAATGATTTTCCAGCACTAAAATTTTCCTAACAAATTAAACACATCCATTCAAGGATGCCTTGACCATGGATCATTGTTGAATTATTCAGGGAAAATGTAAGGAAATTACATTTAAAGTTGCTTACTGTCATGTTCAAGTAAAATGTCCTATATTTTCCCCATTTAAAAATATTTCTTTTCTCTAGGAGAGCTGTGAGGCTCACAGGAGGTCAAAGTAAGGTAGCCATGTAGGATTTCCCTTATAATGAGTCAGGTAGCATTTTGGCATAAACAGTGACACTTATATAAGGCAGAAACCAGAAGAAGAAAGGTCGTGGGAGTTCCTAAAATGGGGCGACTTTCTAGATGATCAAAGACTAGTTTCTCATTTAAACACATCATAAATGCAGTTAGAGCTCACATTGGGGAAAGGAGTTATCATTTCAACAGCAGACTTCATTAAACAAACAGACCCCAGGCTTTGAGGCAGATGAGTGCTCCAAGACAGAAGTATGAAGAGACTAAAATGATGCCAAGAGGCCAGCATGCCCTGAGCCTGGCCTCCCTGGAGTCCTCTGACAGCACATTGATCCCAATGACCCTGTACTCCTGAAGGGCAGAAATTCAATTAGGAACTCTCAGCTTTGAGTCCTGGAAAGGAGGGACATGTGCGTCAGGGGAAGGCTCCACTGCTAGAGGAAAACCATTTTCCAGCAGTTATAAAGCAGAGGCTAATAATAGAACGATGGAGAATGAAAAACACTAAGTTGGAAAGAACTGGCAGAAAGGATGAGCTGTTAAGACATCAACTTTAAATAAGGTCATAATTTTGCTATACTTTGTGGTGTTCTCCTAGGCTAATTTACAGCCACAGCTGAAGTCACGTGGGAGCCTTACTCTCTGTGACAAGGTTTGATTTTCAGTGCTCTGGAAAGCTCTTTTCTTTCTCCTTGGGTTAGCATATGTGAAAGAAATAATGATTGTTTTAATGATATTAAATAGTGGCTTTGATCTCTTCCCCCCACACGCTAACCAAAACATTATCTGGATGTATGAAATGATTCATTTGTGAACAAAACTTCTGTTTCTATTATAATATTCCTGTTCACCTGCCTGACTCTCCCACTAGGCTGTGAGTTCATCTTTGCTTCTGGAACCTGCCACCTACTCAGTAAAAATAAATTTTATGAATGAAAAGAACCCTTGACAATACCTACCACCCGCATTTTTGAGAGGACAAATGGGAGGTGTTAATAGACAAAAATGCTAATAGCCATCTTCCATTTCACACTTACTAAGTGCAAGGCAGAAGTTTCCAGCCTTTGTACACTACTTTCTGATTGTCTGCCTAGTTCTCTTGTTAAATATGCAAAAGAATGTCCTATCCCCATTTGATGTCGAGAAGGAACCTTGGAGAGGGAAAGTAGCTGCTTCAAGGACATACAGCCAGTAGGTGGCAGGATTGAGCACCAGTCTCAGTTCTGTTGGACTCAAGCTCTTGGTCTTCTAACCTTGTCAGGCTTTTGCACTGTTGTAAAATCATCAAGGTTGAAGGTTAAAAATGTAGATTCTCAGGCTCCTCCTCTGAATTTTCCAGTTCAGGTCTTGAGACAGCCCCCAGGAAGCAATCGTGCATTCAGATGATTCCATTGTGGAGACAAATTTGGGAAGCAGTGAATGAGACTTGTGTTTCTCAAACTTTAATAAGTGGTTGAATCCTCTGGAGATTTTGTTCAATTGAAAATTCATGTAGAGTAGGTCTGGGGTGAGGCCTGAGAGTCTGTATTTCTAATCATATCCCAGGTGATGCCCATGTTGCTGGCCCATGGGTCATACTTAGAGAAGTGAGGAACTAAATCAGTCGTGCTGCCCGGCACACGATGCAACCCTTACCCCTATCCCAGGGGGCTTTTCATAATTCTGCCACTACAATGCATCCTCCACCCATATGCAGCTCCGTAGTTATGTCGGAACAAGATTTTCTGCGTATACTTGAGAATATGTCTGTGAAGCCTTGGAAACCCTTATTTATCTCTACTAGTTAGCTTGTTAATTCATATATCTGCTAAACGAGAATTCCTGGGTACCAGCAACATGATGTCATCCTATGCCCATCCCATCCGCAGCAGTTTTATAAGCCAGCACCTCATCAGGTTTCTGTTATATCAGGGGGATTTTATATACCACGTCTCTGATTCATAGGTTTAAGCTAGACAATTGGTATTCTTCCCAAGGAGCAGAAGGTTCAAGTTGGGGGAAACTGTTCTCTGCAACATTCTGAGAAATGGATACAGCACTTGTTAAAAGTTGGCAATAATCCTTTTTCCCCAGGAATTTAGTTCAACCAAGATAATTCATCTGAGGCTTTTAAAAAATATATAATTTTCAAACTAAGAAAGCCATCACGTGTAAACATGACAAAATGCTAAGCAGGTTTTACAGTGGAAGACTAAATTTTCAAAAGGACAGCTCTGATTTATCAAAAATGATGATGTTCTAAATCTAGGCTCTGCTTCTTCCTCACCATGTGACATTTGGTAATATCTTACCTTCTGTGGATCTTAATTTCTTCATTGTACAATAGTGTGATTGGAGATAATTTCTCAGGTCACTTCCAATTTTAAGATCGGGTGAAGAAACTGAGTGATCTCTTGCATTTTCACCTCTGTCAGTAAACACTACATGTTTTACTGAATTTCTATCAAAGAAAAGCAGAAGGATTTCAGAAAGAGCAAATATTTCCAGAAGAAAACATAGCTATTCTGTCGTTGGAGGTACAAAAGATGAAATTCTAAATTAAGAAAGGCATGATTCTCGCAGAAGAGGCAGCACAAAGCAAACCTCTTACTTACTGCTGCCAGTGCTTTCCGCACTGGCGTGTCCATGTACTCACCTGTGAATTTTTTAAAAAAAATTCAGGACAAGAATAAAGACACAGACGTAGAGAATGGACATGGGGAGGGGGAAGGGTAAGCTGGGACGAAGTGAGAGAGTGGCATGGACATATATACACTACCAAATGTAAAATAGATGGTTAGTGGGAAGCAGCCGCCTGGCACAGGGAGGTCAGCTCGGTGCTTTGTGACCGCCTGGAGGGGTGGGATAGGGAGGGTGGGAGGGGGAGATGCGAGAGGGAGTGGATATGAGGATATATGTATATGTATAGCTGATTCACTTTGTTATACAGCAGAAGCTAATACAACATTGTAAAGCAATTATACTCCAATAAAGATGTTAAAAAAAAAAAGGTTAATATAGGAGAAAAAATAATGCCAACAGATTTGTCATGCTTCAAGCTAAAACTAAGATTACAATATAAAAATTGAAAAGGCTGCATTGGTTAGGATTGCTCTTGGATGCGAATTAAAATTTAACTAGAATGTGTTAAAAAAAAATTCAGATTCTGATTCAATAGGTCAAGGGCGGGGCTAAAATTCTGCTTTTCTAAAAAACCTCGGGATGCCATGGTGTTGCTGGTTGTGGACCTGGCTTTGGGTAACAAAGCCCTATGCACATATGCTTTAACCTTAGCTGCGTGGTAGAATCACCCAGGGGGACTCAGCATTCACATGCCCAGGCCACATGTGGAACAAACACATCTGGATTTCTGTAAGTGGGACTTAGAAATCTATATTTTTAAAACTCCAATGGGCAGCCAGCATTGAGAATCACTGATCTGTATGCTGTCATAAGCCCTCGTCTTTGCTTCCCTGATCACTGACAACTTTGGGTTTATCAAAAACACTTTCACCACAGTGTTAGTAGATTCAAAACAGGTACTTTGGGCTTCCCTGGTGGCGCAGTGCTTGAGAGTCCGCCTGCCGATGCAGGAGACGCGGGTTCGTGCCCCGTTTCGGGAGGATCCCACATGCCGCGGAGCGGCTGGGCCCGTGAGCCATGGCCGCTGAGCCTGCGCGTCCGGAGCCTGTGCTCCGCAAATGGGAGAGGCCACAACAGTGAGAGGCCCGCATAACGCAAGGAAAAAAAAAAAAACAGGTACTTTACCCTCACTGCTACCATACCAGTAGATCAAATCAACCATGCCAAGAGATGGCGCTATTCCTCTAACAGTGTTCTTTCCAGTCCGTGCCTATATACTCAGACAATTCCGTGGTAGTCTCTAAAAAGCAGGCCAACCTTGTATTCTATTCCCCGTGCCCCCACACCATCACCCCTTACGGGCATATTTCCATGTGGCTCCATGTGTCTCTACAATTGTCACTTTCAAGTTACTTACTATTGTCCTGGTAGTCATGGTACCCATATTTAGCAAAGCGTTCCATGGAGGCATGTTTAGGAAACTTCAAATTGTTTTTTCCCTTTCATTCTCTCTCTTTGATTCTCTGTCTCCCATCTAGCCTTCCATACACATTGTCAAGCCTGTGCTAGGTGCTTCAGTGAAATTTGTGCATAGATGGAGTACTTTTCTTGTGCTGCTTCTTTGGAATTGAAACCTAGAAGTGAAATTGCTTGGCCCAAGGGTATGACCGTTTTCATGACTCTTGACCCAAGAATATCTTGCCTGCATCGGGTAGTTGAGATTCTATTTGCAAATTTAATAAGTGTAAGCTTGCCCCTTATTATTATCTAATGCCTGTGTCTTTAGTAAGCACTTTCCTTTATCCTTTATGTGGCTATTATGTGAATTTGTATTTTATTTTTACTTAACAAGTAAATTTTTGAAGGCGACGGCAAAACAGTAAGAAATATTAAGCAAGTGAGTAACGTTCATTTTATGCACGTATTATATACCTCGATCTGTAGAAGCTTCCATTTCATTCTCGGTATGTGCAAGCACAATAAGTTGCTTTGTAGAAACATTCTTTTATTGAAACACGCGCTCTTAATTTTGTAAGTGTGAGACAGTCTGGTAGGATGAGGGTAAATCATCTGTATGCATCTGTGTGTGCTTGTTGTTTGTGTGTGTGTGTGTGTGTGTGTGTATGTGTGTGTGTGTGTGTGTGTGTGTGTATTAGACCGCCCCTGCCCGGACCCCTTGGAATGCAGAATTCTCAAGAAGAGTAAGCAGTTAATATAATAAGGAGCTCAGGGAGTTTTAGGAGAGAAGAGATCAAGAACCAAAATCATGCTCCTCCAAATTCAAAGTGACGGGGACTTGTCTGGGTAGAAGAGAGTGATCTGGTTAAGATTCACAGCAGGAAGGGACGCTAAAAGCTCTAAAGGTGAGCTCCCAAGGAGAAGGCAGAAGCGTAGAGTGGTGATCCAGGCTCTAATTTACAGCCTAGAAACTAAGCTGATTTTGTATTATCATATAGTGGAGGTGGAACATTCTCTTCTGGCTCCTCTACTTTGGGATATTGAGTGGGAGTTAAAAAAAAAAAAATCCTATCATCCTGGGAAGCGGAGAGACTAACCCCTCTTGGTTGGAATTTCTGCAAACAAAGCTTCGAAGTCTTGATGGATTAGGATACTTTTGAAGGGTTACCGCTTTCCTCGATGGTGCCACCTTGTGGAAAAGACTACAGTAACAATGCTCGTAGCTGATAGAACTTAGCCTACTTCCTCCACCAGGTGTTTGAACTAAAAAGGGCGGGGGAGGGGGGGCAGAAAGATTTGGCCAATCAAATGAAAGGGAAAATCTTGGGCTTTCAGCCACTAATGCCACTAATAGTCGTTGGGGACTTGAGAACTTTCTATAACTGTTTATGGAGGATTGTTTTGTTTGTTGCTCTGGTTTGTTCAGAAAGATCAGTTTAGTTGCAGGGGAGAGAACTAATGGAAGGAGGAGTTATACTTGTTTCCCTCACATTAGCCTAGAGGAACTCTGGAGAGACAACATCAACATAGGGAAAACACGGTGAGCAACCCCTGTGGAAAACCGCTGATGGGAAGAGAGAGTTTTGAACTTTCCAGTATGTGCTGTCAGAAGCCTAGAGTAGGAGACAGCTGGGATGGCTGTGGGGTAACCTGGGAAAAGAGCTGCTGAAAGTTTGCTCTTGCTTTTCCCCATCTGTGGTGGCGCCTGGTGTACTTGTATTCACACCAGCGTGGCTCAAGCTCTAAGGCTGAGGCCGCTGATAAAATCAGGGCAGTGCACATGGCTGGGGAACAGAAGGAACATAGGTGAGTACTAATTAGGCACAGGCAGTCATTCCTGTGTCTTTCTTTCTCCAAACCCCCAAGAGTGATGGGTTACAATGAAAAGAGTGGTTCTTCCTAAGGATGCTTCCCCACTGGAGGACTGAGGATGAAACCTGGATCTGAGGAATGGTTTGGTAGGAGGGAGCGAAATTAACTGTGGCTTCCTGGCACCTGGGTGTCTCACTTTCAAGCTCATTTTACCTCCGTTCTAATTCTTGTAGGTCTGTAAGTCTGAGAATGTCTAGCCTTTGTCCCTGCTCCATTTTCATTGCCTGAAAAGTGAGCTAACACCTTTGGGGGAAAATGAGCTTCACATCCCTCATCAATGACCCAGGAGCAAAGCTGTCTTAAAAGAGCATGAATTAAAGAAAGGCTTTAGATTAAGAAAGGAGGCTGAGGCAATGATCTAAAGAAATATTGGTAGTGAGAATTTAAAGAGGAAATAAAGATAGATTTGAAGGAAGTAAATCACAAGATTTATTTGCTAGTGGAAGAAGAAAGGTATGAGGGAAAGAGGTGATTCAAGGAGACTGACAAGTTTCTGGTTTGGGCAGCATCATTCATTGAGCCAGCAAAATGAAAACAAAAACAAAAACAAAAAAACCAAACATGAGATAAAAAATTATCACTTCATCACTTACTAGCTTTAAGAATAGCAAAATTCATTTAACTTTGCTCTAGTCAGTTTTCTCATCTGTAAAGCGGGTATGATAATAGCTACCTGCTCAGTAAGATTGTTGTGAGGATTAAACTTGAACTATCCTGGACATGCCAGAACACATGCTCATTTTGTATATTGAAAAAATGATAAAACAGCCAAATCATTTTTGAAGAATCCTTTCCTTTCTTGTGTTAATGTCTTCCTTACTTTTGTATCTGTGTGTGTATGTGTATAATGTATGAACTTTTTCTTGAGTGTGGTTTAAATAATATTTCCTCTTGTATGCCATTCCACATTGCTTTAATTAACTTTGCTTTTGAGTGGGTTTTAATTCCTGGTACTACAATTTATTTTTTCTTCACTGTTCTACTTTATCTGACTATATTTTGATATCCTTAAATCATAACAACCCATTTATTAAGTTTTATGTTTATTTGTATTACTTTTAAACAAATACAGACCCATTTTGTTTATAGAATGCAGATTAAAAAGAAAAAAAAAGCAATGGCAATACCAGCCTCCAGGGAGAAGTGCTATTAATATTTTTGCCCATAGACTTAGAGTCTTGGCTAGAGATATTCATTTTTATAATATTTCATTTTTTCCTCCATGTAAGTGGTATTCCTGTGCATTTATTCAAGTGCTTCTGCAATGCTCTTTTGATAGTTTATAGATTTATTTTTCTTTTCATCCACAGACCTTGTTGATGATTTTAAACCTATAACTTTTTATTGCTTAGCTAGTAGTATACAGTAGCCCATATATATATATATATTTTTGTTGTTTTGTTGTTGTTGTTGTTTTGTTTTGTTTTCGTGGTACGTGGGCCTCTCACTGTTGTGGCCTCTCCCGTTGCGGAGCACAGGCTCTGGACGCACAGGCTCAGCGGCCATGGCTCATGGGCTCAGCCACTCCGCGGCATGTGGGATCTTCCCGGACTGGGGCACGAACCCGTGTCCCCTGCGTCGGCAGGCAGACTCTCAACCACTGCGCCACCGGGGAAGCCCTATATATATATTTTTATAATGATATAGGAAAGGTACTAATTTTTGTATTTTTATCTTATATCTAGATACCTATGGACTAAACATTTCTGTTAGATTTGAGTTGCCATTTGCAGGCTTGTAATCATGCAGGATGAAAATAATTCATCTTTTGCCTTACAAACTTCCATTGAATTTTCTTATTTGTTTTTAACATATTATTGTATTGATTTAACAGTCCAAACTGATATTAAATGAAATAGTTTATTAAAAATATTTTTATTTTGTGCCAGACTATAAAGAGTTAGTCCATATATTTCAATATATTTTTATTGGGTATGGATAAATATTTGTGTATAGACCTTTTTATCAAAACACATCTAATGGAATGCTTCATTCTTATTAACCTATTCATATGGTGTATTAAACTAATAGTTTTGCCTGTATAGAAATATCCTCACATTCATAGCATAAACTTAATCCTGTTGCTTAATTGCAACCACTAATAATGTACTTAAGATTTTAATTTAATATTCATTAATGAAATTGGCCTGGCTTAAATTTTTATTAAAGTTCTATTATGTTAGATATGTTTTACTTTTGTTTCACAGAATACCTTAAAAAAGGCTCCATTTATTTCCCAAATTTCAGAGCAATTTGTGCAACAGCTATATGAAGCTTGCTTTGTATTTTAAATGAATTTATCAATAAATGAACCTACCCGGATCCCTTTCAGTAGCATAGTTTTTTGACAGTCTTGTCGCTATCGTTCTCTTTTCTATAACTCAGGAAAGTATTGTCCATTTATTTCATAATTTTATTGTACAATTTAAATATATATCTCTTTCTTTTCTAAATGTTTTTTCCCCCAGTTGAGTGCATTTATTAGGCACTAATTTATTTATTAGTGCATTTATTAGGAAATTCTCAGAATTTCAGCTATTTTTTCACTTATTAAAATTGTTTTTACCTTTTTTTTTTTTCCCTGTACGCGGGCCTGTCACTGTTGTGGCCTCTCCCTTTGCGGAGCAGAGGCTCCGCATGCGCAGGCTCAGCGGCCACGGCTCACGGGCCCAGCCGCTCCGCGGCATGTGGGATCTTCCCGGACCGGGGCACGAACCCGTGTCCCCTGCATCGGCAGGCGGACTCTGAACCACTGCGCCACCTGGGAAGCCCTGTTTTTACCTTTTTAAAAACTGTTTAGCATTCACTTCATTATTTGTGTAATTTTGGTTAAATTAGGTTAAAAGCTTTATTTTCTTTTTCTTTCTAATAAAAGAAGTATTTCACACTATGCCTTTTTTTGTGTGAGCTGCATGTAATTTTTTTTTAAATAGGACGTTACTGTGCCCCAATTTCCATCTTGACCCAATTGTTATTTGGCAAAGAGATTAAAAATATAAAAGGAGAGAATATTGTTTAAAATTATATCTCAAAAGTTTACATCACTTGTCTGAGACTGTGATCTTTATAGATCACATGTAGACCACATGTGTACATCTACATGGCTACATATGCCGATCTTGGAATAAGTAAGGATTTTCATCATGGACGAATTAGTAGCCTTTTTTTCTAAATGTTTCATTAAAAAGGCAATTTATTAACTCAAAGATGCAACATTCAAAATCTTTCTATTTAATTCCCCTTGTTAATGATGCTGCCCATATCCTTTATGCTATTATTTTTACCAGTCAGATATGTTTATGGTCATTTGTCTCACATGTACTTAAAAAATGGTTTTACAGCGTAACTAAACATTAATCTGCTATTCATTTCAAATAAAACCTTTTTGACATAGTTAATTTTGAGTATAATTTTATCACTATAAGCTGCCATCATTAATTTGCCTAACACCTTAATTATATTAATATTGACAGGCTTATTTAATTTTATTCACATTTGAGTGGTCTTTTTTTCACCATTAAAAATACTTATTTCTATTTTTTTAGGTTTTTCTTTGTACATGACTCGTGGGATTTTGTTTTTGTTTTAATAAACTTTGTATCTGTTTAGATGTATGTGTTTATTATACCTATTTTCTCCTCAATCAAGACTAACAGTAATAATTACAAATTCTCTTGGAGAAAAGATATAAGAAGTAATTCTGGAACAGGAAACACGTGGATAATACACAAAGTGAATGGAATGATATTCACTTATAGGTGACATTTCAAAAACCACATGGACCAAGCTTCCTTCCCTTTTCCAAAACGTTGCTCAGTGGTTCCCCTCATCACTGAGCTGAGTCCGATTAGGCATAATTAAAATGGAGAGAATCCATTCAAAGAAGGAGGGGCAGTGTTTCATAAGCAATGAATCATAATACTTCACTACTAATGGAAATTGTTACTATAAAATGTTTTCTGTTTATTTATTTTAATTTTTAAAAATTTTATTGCAGTATAGTTGATTGACAGTGTTGTGTTACTTTTTTGCTGTGCAGCAATGTGAATCAGTTATACACATACATATATCCATGCTTTTTTGGATTCTTTTCCCATATAGGCCATTACAGAGTATTGAGTAGCGTTCCCTGTGCTCTACAGTGGGTCCTTATTAGTTATCTGTTTTATATATAGTAGTGTGTACATGTCAAACCCAATCTCCCAATTGATCCTTCTCCTCCTTTTCATCCTGGGAACCATAAGATTGTTTCCTACATCTGTAACTCTATTTCTGTTTTGTGGACAAATTCATTTGTACCATTTTTTTTTAGATTCCACATATAAGTGATATTGTATGATTTTTGTCCTGTGTCTGACCTACTTCACTTAATATGACAATCTCTGTGTCTATCCATGTTGCTACAAATGGCAATATTTCATTTTTTTCATGGCTGAGTAATATTCCATTGTATATATGTACCACATCTTCTTTATCCATTCATCCGATGATGGGCACTTAGGTTGCTCCCATGTCCTGGCTATTGTAAATAGTGCTGCAATGAATATTGGGGTGCATGCATCTTTTTGAATTATGGTTTTCTCAGGGTATATGCCCAAGAGTGTGATTGCTAGATCATATGGTAGCTCTATTTTTAGTTTTTTAAGGAACCTCCATACTGTTCTCCATAGAGGCTGCAGCAATTTACATTCCCACCAACAGTGCAAGAGGGTTCCCTTTTCTCCACACCCTCTCCAGCATTTATTGTTTGTAGACTTTTTGATGATGGCCATTCTGACTGATGTGAGGTGATACCTCAGTGTAGCTTTGAGTTGCATTTCTCAAATTTTAAGTTGATGTGATTTTAGATGCAAAGGTAGAATACAAATTTTGTTTAAAAATGCTTAAGGCGGTATGTTTATAAAGTGAATTGCCCTAATGGAAATTGTAAAGAGATAAAGAAGGAAGGGAGGGAGGCGGAACAGGAGGGGAAGGAAGGAAAGAAAGAAAGAAAGAAAAAATACAACTAAATATCATGTTTTAGGTATTAAACCACATTTCTACTTCTCAAATTGTCTTTCCCTGAACATCCATTAATTTTTGCAATAAGAAGTATTTTATTTTAAAACTACTTTATCTAACTTTTGGATATATATTGAGCAATAGTAGCGAATTGTGATTCAGCTGGAGGAAAAAAAATTGTGTGAGTAAAATCATTTTTCCACAAGGCTTTTACATGAGATATAAATTGTTATAATAGTTTAGGCACATTGGTTTACTTTTATCTCCCATTAATCTACACTTTCTGTTGTAGAACAATAAGTCTAACATTTTGGGCCATTTTTTAAAGGCCATGAAAAAGAAAAGGTTTTCATTAATAATTGTATATAAAGCAGCAAAACTTCAACTATCTAAATCCTCAAGCATAGAAATATTCCTTTGGTGTTTGGATATACGTACAATTATTTTTAGTATGGCTCCTTATTAATGGTCCTTTTATGCAAGGAGATAGGGAATGCAAACATTAACAATAAAATGACATGAATTTATTTGGATATTGTTAGTTGTGTATTTACCTAATATCATAATGAGGGTGTGTTGAGCTTGAGAGTGAAATATTCAGCCTAAATCTTATTATGTCGTCATAAATTTTGGTTTAAAACATGGAGCATAGACAAAGTCTTCTTAGATGCATTTAAAAAGTTTTTTCCTCTTCTTGAACAGTTTCCCATTTTATCTGGAGAATTTTTATAAAATGTTTAGTTTAGAGGTCACACAAAAGTATTATTGACTCACTTTGAGGATATTTTCACTATTTTCCTTTATACTCTGAAAGATCCACTTTTTCGATGTCACATTAAACAGAAATTAACTATCCAGCAATATGTTTTATAAAATCACTTCTTTGGAGCTGTTGTTCTAAACACAAGAGTTAATTCAATCTTGGCAGTTTTTTTCTAATGTACCATATCGTATTTCATATTCCCCAGTTACTTTACCAGCTTTAGCATTATTCTGTTTCTTTGCTCATAGGAAATAAAAACCATAACTTTTTTTTACTTCTATATAAGTATTGACTTGTTTTAAACAAAGTGATATTTTCTCATAAAACAAAAATATAAATATGCTGTCATTCGAATCTCTTCATTGTCTAAAAAATGTATTTTCAAGAAAGATTACACACAGGTGCTTTGATTGACATTGCTATTTCCACTTATTCATATAATAGCGCTGCCAGGCTGATTGGCTGACATGTGCATGGACAGATACAGTGTCTCCTGCCTTCCAGCTGTTCTCACCAACATCCCTGCTTTTCAGAAGGTCATGTGCAAGGAAATGAATGTACCTTAACAAACAGGGAAAGGAAAGACTGAGCATTTTGAAAGTTCTTTTAGCTTGCAAACATATGCAAATTTGATAGTTTTAATAGATGAAGCTTCACATTTGCCTGTGAATTGCCTTTTCCTGCAAAATCCATCAGGATGGGAAAGTTAATTCTGGACATGCATCAGCAGTGGACACAGAAATCGCTGATCATCACCAACTTTGGTGACTTAAAATACTGCCATCATTTTTCTTCTAGAAAGATTTCTCATTTAAAAATAAATCCATAATTAAACTAAGAGAAAATAATTATCATAGCATTAATATAGAGCCAGTAACTATGTGTGTGTTTGTGGGGAGGAAGGCTGTGTCTGCTTCAGAAAAAAAGTCTCACTCATTTATACTGAGATAGCAAATTTTAACACAGCATTATGTCAAAGAACAGAGTTTGATAATATGTTGATAAGAAGGTAGGAAAATAAACATAGGTGTACATTGTGGAACTATAAATTGCTACAGTAGAGGACAATTTGTTTCTAAATTAGAAGTGTACCTATCCTTTGATCTAGCACTTCCCTTTCAACCTTATAGATATCCTAGCAAAATGAAAAGTAATTTCCAATAAAGATATTCACTTCGTCACTTCACTGAAACAACAAAAGGTTGGAAACAATGTCCCTTAGCAGAAGAATTGTTAAATATGTTATGGGACCCACATCAATGCTAAACTAATGTGTCATAAATATAGAAGAGAGAAGCTTTTTAGGAAAAAAATGTGGAATATATTCTAAGATTTTTTTTAGTTTTAATTTTTTTGTTGACTTACAATGTTGAGTTAATTTCTGCTGTACAGCAAAGTGATTCAATTGTACATATATATATATATATATATATATACACACACACACACACACACATTCTTTTTTTAATATGCTTTTCCATTATGGTTTGTCATAGGATATTGAATATATTGATAGTTCTCTGTGCTATACAGTAGGACCTTGTTGTTTATCTATTCTATATATAAAAGCTTACATCTGCTAACCCCAGGCTTCCACTCCATCCGTCCCCCAACCTCCTCCCCATTGGCAACCACCAGTCTGTTCTCCATGTCCATGATTCTGTTTCTGTTTCATCGATAGGTTCATTTGTGTCATATTTTAGATTCCATATATGTAATATCATACTGTATTTGTCTTTCTCTTTTTCACTTCAGTTAGTATGATAATCTCTAATTGCATCTATATGGCTGCAAATGGCATTATTTTGTTCTTTTTTGTGGCTGAGTAGTATTCCATTGTGTATGTGTACCACATCTTCTTTATCCATTCATCTGTCAGTGGACGTTTAGGTTGTTTCCATGTGTTGGCTATTGTGAATAGTGCTGCTGTGAACATAGGGGTGTGTGTATCTTTTAGAATTATAGTTTTCTCTGGGTATATGCCCAGGAGTAGAATTGTTGGATCATATGGTAATTCTATTTTTAGGTATTTTGTAATCAAAGAAAACCAAGGTAAACAAAGGTATATAATTATTTGTGTAAACATAGAGGCTATTTGTTTATATATGCACAGAATTAAATATAAGAATTATATCTCTAGAATTATTTGTGAGAAGCTAGAAATATTGATGTCTCATAGGACAGGAAAATAGAGGGCAGAATCAAGTTATGAGGCAGAATTGCTATATGCCCTTGGATAACACTTCAAAAATTAATGAAATTACTAAAAAATGTAATAAGGCAAATATTTCAGAGGCCTGATATTTCTTTAAGAAATAGTCATCTCTGTATTATGTACATTTGTAACATTTTGGCCTCTAAGTATGTTAAGAAGTGATAGAAATCATATTAACAGTAACGAGAGAATTAATCAATGATCCTGTCTTAGAGAATCTAGAAACCTAGTCTGGTAGAGAGGCAAGAATTGACCTTTACTTAAATGTGAAGTAATACATTCCCTGTCCCCACACCCCCAAGATAGTATCATCTTTCTAGCCTCCCAACCAAATGTTGATTCAGAGGGATGTTGTAAGGCAGTGTCCCACAAATTATGCTCCACAAATTACCTGCGGCTGAGTCACTTGCTGGAGCATGTTACAATACATATATATTGGAGCTTCATTCCATATTTGCTAAGTCAGTGGGCTGGGGACAGGGAACCCCATAAATCTGTATTTTACAGAATATCCCAGGGGTATTCTTAAACAAGAGTTCTAACACCACTGGTATGAGGGCTGGGGAGTGGAGAGGAGGAAACATAAGAAATATTTTTGAGCTGCCTAGCATATCACAGTTTTTCCAAACCACATAGTAAAGTTGGCATTAAAACCACATTTTAGAAGATGGGAAAACTGAGTCTTAGTGTCGTAGTGAGTTGCTACAGGTAATAGAGCTAGTGAGTGTGCATCATAATCGACTCACAGATGCGTGCTTTTTCCAAGCTGACAGGAAACAGAAATAACTGTTAGTATGGTTTTGAAGAGTCAAACCCTCAGTAATCATTGCTTCATGGTGAAGGGTCCCGCTTCATCCAGGCTTTCACCACCTATGAGTAACTGGAGATCAAAAATTTGTCTCACAAGAGATTTTGTCTTTTTACTTTACATTCTCATATCTTTATGCATTGCTCTGAGTTATCCCTCAGAGAACATTCTGCTCAGATTAACGTATAATCAGCAAGTATCCCACACATATTTTCAGTGGCCAGCTACTTATTTTTAATAGGGAAGAGCAGTAAAATACATTGATATGTACTTTTTACATGGCAGCAGATAAACTAATTGATGGATATGCAAACTAATATTCTGAATTAATAAAATGCAAGTGGCTATTGAAACTCAAAATTACAGATAATCAATAAATAGTTTTATGCTTATACATATATTCAACCACATATATATGGGTAGTTTCTGGACATAAAGTGGTTTAGAAAAGTTTTGGTTAGGTCAATAGCTGGTTTTATGGAGATAAAAATGTATGTAGAGTGGGACTTTCTGATATCACTGACTTTAAAAAGTAACCATAATTCTCAATTGTCAAAGGTGCAGCTGTCGGAAATTCTGTCTGGCAGGTGCCTTTGATGGGCTACTTGGGCCATTTATTGTCCTTTGGACTGTGTCCAGTCACATGGACCTGGATTTGAATCTCTGGTCAGCCAATCAAATCACTTAACCACACTGAAGTTCAGTTTCTTTTCTATTCAATAAAAATAGGGATTTTTTATAATACCTACCTCACTGGCATATTATGGAGGAAAAAAACCCCCTAGAATATCTATGAAACTCTCTATCAACAGTGATGTTTTGTATCTTAATTCACATTCTTTCCCCACCAGTAGTGGTAAGTTTCTGGCTATTACCGACCTCCTTTCAGAAGAACATTTAGAAGATTTTGCCTCTACTTCCTTTGATGACATTTCTCGATATCACTGGTTGGGTGAAGTGACCTAAGGTGGCTTCATTTTTCAGCCTTTTTCATTATAATTGATCAAAATTCTCCAATAAGCTTTTAGAATATTCCCAGAGTGGCAATTTAAATATGAATCCTCAAGTAGAATTATATTCCTCACAAGTTATTTTAGGGAAATTGCTTTACCAAAAAGGGGACCATGTATCTGATTTGCCCGTGACAATCCCGGTTTACACCTACGTAATTATTAATCGTGTTTTTTTCACTTTCAAACGTATGTAATTTGGATAAGGTATAGGAACCACCTTATTGCAAAAGTGATTTCTCTAGACCTAGAATTCAGCTAGTATTGGGAGTTCAGGGAAAAGCAAGGTAACTCTCTAAGAGACAAAAAGATAAATTAGTCGGTTTTTCTACAGAGGGGATTGGCAGAAAGGCCTAATTTTGCCTATAGGTTGTAGTTGGGCAAAAGAGAGAGTGCAATCAAGGGTGCAAGAGCCTAGGGGCAGAAGGAAGCACCCGTGAGTCTGCAGATACCCATGCCCTGTAGCTTTGCTATGGCTAAGGCTGTGGGTGTCAGTTCTGAGGAGGATGGATTCAGAGCAAGGGTAAAGATGACGTGGATGGGAGAGTCCTTGGCTGCTGGGTTACAAACGCACTTTGGGGGAAACACGATTTTGAATGTTCTGTGTGTATCTGTGCAATTACTAAACAAGGTCATTTTTGTTAGCTTTTGGTCATGGTGACAAATATTTTCCCTCCAAAAATCATTTTGCCATATTGAAATCTAATCATGCACATTTGACAGCATTACTACTTGCAGTTCACTCAGTGATTCAGTACATCTGTTTATCGACTATTTCAAAGCACTGTCTGAGATGCCTGGGTTGGGTATGAGTTAGAGTTTTGAAAGGCTTCTCCTACAGTCTTCTGTCTGAGAAGGAATATCCTGCTACTTATATCATCCTACCATGAAAGAGGACCCAGAAGAGAAAAGAACACAAAATGGGTGAAAGAAGTTAAATGGAACCTGGGGTGATGTTTGGAAGTAAATAATCTATCTGGAAATACCCTTCAAATGTCAGTGAATAATAAACAGGCAAAGTTTAAGCTGGCTACCTGGCCTCCCAGCTGTAGGTCACATTGCATGTCCTCTGTTGTAGCTTGGTAAGGCTATATGACCTAATTAGAGCCAATGGGACATGAGTGGGAGTGATGTGTATAGTTTGGGGGCATCTTCCACATAAAAGAAAAGTCCTTTGCCTTGGAATCTCTTTGTCTTTCCCCTTCCTACACATCAGAGCACAGAAATGATCGTGACCTGCCCTTCCAATCATGAAGATGAGAACACCCAATAGGATGAACATCTGGAACAAAATTGGGTCCACTCATTAACCCAGATCATTTGTCCAAGGATGGTTATACATTAAAAAGAAAAAAGCTTTTATCTTTTAAAAAAAATGACTTTATTTGGGGACCTCTTTATTATAACAGCTGAAATAGACCTTACCTAATAGTACTGTTTCTGGGTACCTACAGTCTTCTGCAAAAACAACCATAAAATCTGCAGGTTGTGACTAAGTTGCTCTTTAAATTCTCATCCAGTTGGCCTCCTTTCTCTTTCTCTGCTATAACAATTCTCATCAACAGTGCTGCCAAAGTTGAATTCTTTTTCAAGTGCGTGCAAAAGGTGAAACTAGGAAAAGCATTAGAATTGCCCCATGTGAATTCCACTCACATTTCTAAGCCAATACATTTAAAAGATTAAATGAAGATATCTCATCTACTGTTATCACACTCTGCTGTCTTCACCAATGTGAACTGAGAATAAGAGATGGCAGCTCTTCAATGTATTGGCTAGGTTCCTCTGGCTTTAACTGCTCCTGTCATTTCTATTTCCTACTGCTCTTCTGTGATAAAGCGACAAATAATATTCCAAAATGCCACTAACATTCAATATAGGAGATTCTGTCATCTACAATTAGCATATTTTTCTGGTAGACCCAAGTGTTTAGAATACAATGATGTATGAGTCCAGTAAATATATAGACAGTTGCCTGGATATAAGAAGGATGTGTGGGAAGTTGACTTTGTGTACTAATAAATGCCAAAAGGTACACTCAATTAAGGAAATTATGTATGGAGGATTCCGGTTATAAATTTCTCTTGCATTTTCTGAGTTGAACTGCTTATGTGTCTGTGTAAATTGCTAAGCAGAAAATAGGCTAAGAGCATTAAAACTTTAGTTAACTCTATTTCCTCGGGTATATATAATTTAAAACTTATTTGGGACAATAGCCCATTTGTTTGATAAATCACAGTGTTCATTGCAATATCTTTCAAGCTGAAAGCACTAAATCATTTTATATTACTGAGCCCTGGGAGAATGCAGTATTATAGCTTGGCTGGCGGAACATGTATCAGTGTGATATGGATCTAAACATGAAAAAGAAAAGCCATGCTGAATGGACTCCGAACTGGAAGGGGTGTTATCTGCAGGCTGCAGTGTTTGTTCAAATCACATATTGCTTGGGGTGAGGTCGTATTTCTCTTTTTGCAGGCTTTTTATGGTTTTGGTGATAGTTATGACCATTTCTTTAATGTGCAAGATTGAGAAAGTTGTTAGATGAGGAATGTCTGGAGGGTAATTATTTGACATCGTGAGTAGCTCACTTTTCTGTAAGGAATGGGTTAAAATGGAATGCAGGTGAAATGCTCTCACTTAAGTAGAATTAATCTATAGCTCCAAACCTGTTTCATGGAACTCCATTGAACTCCTTTGGTGATCGGTACTTAGAGCAAAGGCATAACTATGGGGAGCAAAGGCATATTGTTCTGCAAGACAGGAGTCTTGATGGCATTCTGCTAAGACTAGGATCATCTCACATCCCAAGATCCAGGAAGAAGCTACATCATCTAATTCGCATGAGGTCCAGAAAGGAGCCCTCTGGGAGAGAATAAAAATCCTGCATACAGTTGGCATTCAGGCTGTTCCATCATGACTGGCATTGACTGGTTGAAAGAAAGGAAGGGGGAAGGTCCTGGAAAGGGTGCAAAGGAAGTCATTATTAGAAGGAAAATGGTATTCCAAAGTGGGGAAAAATGTGGTAAACATTTTGCAATGTATACATGTATCAAATCATCACATTGTACACTTCAAACTCCTATACATCAATTATATCTCAATAGAGTAGGAAAAAAAAAATCTAAGGAAGGAAGGCACTTGTCATGCTGAGGACAAGAGGACTATAATTAGACCTGTCTTTGTCCAATTGCTGAAGAATGCATTGTTACCTGGAAGGAAAAACCAGAAGAGCTGTATCACTAGGAACATAAGCAAGATGGCTGCTAGACTCACCTCTCCTGCCAAGGATAGGGCTGAGAGGAGATGCAGATGTGTGGTCACTGGACCTCTGCCTCTGGCGGAGATGGGGGCATCTGGTCAGTTCTCATAAAGGCTTATGAAAAGGACAAAGTTAATGAAAAAACTAGCCTCCCTGTTAAGGGTACACTTTAAACTGCTTTCCCTGTGCCTGCTGCTTCTATGATAGTTTATTCGGAATTTTTTTCTTTGCGCAGAGGATATTTTGAAGGGTTAGAAATTCTCCTTGGTGACCTCAGATCCCACAAATTCTGAAATCAATAATGCTGCCTGCCATGTTCATGTCAAGTGATTACTAGTCACCACTTTTCCACATACCTTTATCCTATTTCTAAATTGCACACACACGCTGCCTCACACATCCCGCTACAATGTGTAAATTGTGCACTGCTATTCGAAGATTGCCTTCTCTCCGGTCACTTCTTTGAACCCAGGTCCTCCTTCATGGCACTGTGCTATTTTTGTAATGTGCTGGCTGATGTCACCTCTGTAGACACACAGTGCCAACAGGAAGCCCAGACAGAGCACTTCCTCTTGGGTTGAGAGTGAGGGGGATTCTTCCTCTCTCATGTCACACCCTGCTTGGCAGGCTCTCAATCCCCTAAGGACCAGATGTGGGAGCATATGTACAAAGCAGGCCTGTGAAGAGCAGACACCCATGAGGCCTGCGGTGTGTCCGTCCTCCTCCACAGGCAGGCAGCTGAAGCTAGCGAAGCCCCCTCATGCATCAGCTGGGCAGACGTTGGGACCACCCAGGAGGAACAAATCAGGATGCGATACCCCTGTGGGCCTGGTTCCCATTTAGTGGGTGGGACATCCACAGTCTGGGCTGGTGAGCAATGTGTGGCGTGGGCTCCTCTCTCCAGCCCTCCTTTCTTCTGTGTTGTGCTTTGTCAGGCACGACTGTGTGCACAAAGCTAGGGAAAAGCAACAGAGCCTCTGAACTGGCACTTGGCTACAAAACCCAGCCAAAGTTGTTGTATTTTTTTTTTTTTAATTTTTGAGTTTTATTTTATTTTTATACAGCAGGTTCTTATTAATCATCCATTTTATACACATCAGTGTATACCTGTCAGTCCCAATCGTGCAATTCATCACACCTCCACCCCCACCCACTGCTGACCCCCCTTGGTGTCCATACGTTTGTTTTCTACATCTGTGTCTCTGTTTCTGCCCTGCAAACCAGTTCATCCATACCATTTATCTAGGTTCCACATATATGTGTTAATATGCCGTATTTGTTTTTCTCTTTCTGACTTACTTCACTCTGTATGACAGTCTCTAGATTCATCCACGTCTCTACAAATGACCCAGTTTCGTTCCTTTTTATGGCTGAGTAATATTCCATTGTATATATGTACCACATCTTCCTTATCCACTTGTCTGTTGATGGGCATTTAGGTTGCTTCCATGACCTGGCTATTGGAAATAGTGCTGCAATGAACATTGGGTGCATGTGTCTTTTTGAATTATGGTTTTCTCTGGGTATATGCCCAGTAGTGGGATTGCTGGGTCATATGGTCATGCTATTTTTAGTTTTTTAAGGAACCTCCATACTGTTCTCCATAGTGGCTATATCAATTTACATTCCCACCAACAGTGAAAGAGGGTTCCTTTTTCTCCACACCCTCTCCAGTATTTGTTGTTTATAGATTTTCTGGTGATGCCCATTCTAACTGGTGTGAGGTAATACCTCATTGTAGTTTTGATTTGCTTTTCTCTAATAATTAGTGATGTTGAGCAGCCTTTCATGTGCCTCTTGGCCATCTGTATATCTTCTTTGGAGAAATGTCTGTTTAGGTCTTATGCCCATTCTTTGGATTGGGTTGTTTGGTTTTTTAAAATATTGAGCTGCATGAGCTGCTCATATATTTTGGAGTTTAATCATTTGTCTGTTGATTCGTTTGCAAATATTTTCTCCCATTCTGAGGGTTGTCTTTTGGTCTTGTTTATGGTTTCTTTTGCTGTGCAAAAGCTTTGAAGTTTCATTAGGTCCCATGTGTTTATTTTTGTTTTTATTTCCATTACTCTAGGAGGTGGATCAAAAAAGATCTTGCTGTGATTTATGTCAAAGAGTGTTCTTCCTATGTTTTCCACTAAGAGTTTTATTGTATCCAGTCTTACATTTAGGTCTCTAATCCATTTTGAGTTTATTTTTGTGTATGGTGTTAGGGAGTGTTCTAATTTCATTCTTTTACATGTGGCTGTCCAGTTTTCCGAGCACCACTCATTGAAGAGACTGTCTTTTCTCCATTGTGTATCCTTGCCTCCTTTGTCATAGATGAGTTGACCATAGGTGCATGCGTTTATCTCTGGGCTTTCTATCTTGTTCCATTGATCTATATTTCTGATTTTGCGCCAGTACCATATTGTCTTGATGACTGTAGCTTTGTAGTATAGTCTGAAATCAGGGAGTCTGATTCTTCCAGCTCTGCTTTGTTCCCTCAAGACTGCTTTGGCTATTCAGGGTCTTTGGTGTCTCCATACAGATTTTAAGATTTTTTTGTTCTAGTTCTATAAAAAATGCCATTGGTAACTTGACAGGGATTGTGTTGAATCTGTAGATTGCTTTGGATAGTATAGCCATTTTCACAATATTCTTCCAATCCAAGAACATGGTATATCTCTCCATCTGTTGGTATCATCTTTTAATTTCTTTCATCAGTGTCTTGTACTTTTGTGCATACAGGTCTTTTGTCTCCCTAGGTAGGTTTATTCCTAGGTATTTTATTCTTTTTGTTGCAATGTTAAATGGGAGTGTTTCCTTAATTTCTCTTTCAGATTTTTCATCATTAGTATATAGGAATGCAAGAGATTTGTGTGCATTAATTTTGTATCCTGCAGCTTTACCAAATTCATTGATTAGCTCTAGTAGTTTTCTGGTGGCATCTTTAGGATTCTCTATGCATAGTATCATGTCATCTGCAAACGGTGACAATTTTACTTCTTCTTTCCCAGTTTGGATTCCTTTTATTTCTTTTTCTTCTGTGATTGCCGTGGCTAGGACTTCCTGAACTATGTTGAATAATAGTGGTGAGAGTGGACATCCTTGTCTTGTTCCTGATCTTAGAGGAAATGCTTTTAGTTTTTCCCCATTGAGAATGATGTTTGCTGTGGGTTTGTCACATATGGCCTTTATTATGTTGAGGTAGGTTCCCTCTATGCCCACTTTCTGGAGCATTTTTATCACAAATGGGTGTTGAATTTTGTCAGAAGATTTTTCTGCATCTATTGAGATAATCATATGGTTTTTCTCCTTCAGTTTGTTAATATGGTGTATCACGTTGATTGATTTGCATATATTGAAGAATCCTTGCATCCCTGGGATAAATCCCACTTGATCATGGTGTATGATCCTTTTAATGTGTTGTTGCATTCTGTTTGCTGGTATATTGTTGAGGATTTTTGCATCTGTATTCATGAGTGATATTGGTCTATAATTTTCTTTTGTTGTATTATCTTTGTCTGGTTTTGGTATCAGGGTGATGGTGGCCTCATAGAATGAGTTTGGGAGTGTTCCTTCCTCTTCAATTTTTTGGAAGAGTTTGAGAAGGATGGGTGTTAACTCTTCTTTAAATGTTAGATGGAATTAACCTGTGAAGCCATCTGGTCCTGGACTTTTGCTGGTTGGAAGATTTTTAATCACATTTTCAATTTCATTACTTGTGATTGGTCTGTTCATATTTTGTATTTCTTCCTGTTCAGTCTTGGAAGGTTATACCTTTCTAAGAATTTGTCCATTTCTTCCAGGTTGTCCATTTCATTTGCATAGAGTTGCTTGTCATAGTCTCTTAGGATGCTTTGTATTTCTGCGGTGTCTGTTGTAACTTCTCCTTTTTCATTTCTAATTTTTATTGATTTGAGTCCTCTCTCTCTTTTTCTTGATGAGTCTGGCTAATGGTTTATCAATTTTGTTTATCTTCTCAAAGAGCTAGCCTTTAGTTATATTGATCTTTGCTATTGTTTTGTTTGTTTCTATTTCATTTATTTCTGCTCTGATCTTTATGATCTCTTTCCTTCTGCTGACTTCGTGTTTTGTTTGTTCTTCTTTCTCTAGTTCATTTAGGTGTAAGGCTAGATTGTTTATTTGATATTTTTCTTGTTTCCTGATGTAGGCTTGTATAGCTATAAACTTCCCTCTTATAACTGCTTTTGCTGCATCCCCTAGGTTTTGGATCGTCGTGTTTTCATTATAATTTGTCTCTAGGTGTGTTTTGATTTCCTCTTTGATTTCTTTAGTGTTCTCTTGGTTATTTAATAACGTATTTTTTATTCTCCATGTGTTTGTGTTTTTTATGTTTTTTTCCTTGTAATTGATTTCTAATCTCATAGTATTGTGGACAGAAAGGATGCTTGATATGATTTCAGTTTTCTTAAATTTTCTGAGGCTTGATTTGTGACCCAAGATGTGATCTCTCCTGGAGAATGTTCCATGCGCACTTGAGAAGAAAGTGTAATCTGCTGTTTTTGGATGGAATGTCCTATATATATCAGTTAAATCTATCTGGTCTGTTGTGTCATTTAAAGCTTGTGTTTCCTTATTAATTTTCTGTTTGGATGGTCTGTTCATTGGTGTAAGTGAGGTGTTAAAGTCCCCCACTAGTATTGTATTACTGTCGATTTCCTCTTTTATAGCTGTTAACAGTTGCCTTATGTATTGAGGTGCTCCTATGTTGGGTGCATATATATTTATAATTATTATATCTTCTTCTTGGATTGATCCCTTGATCATTATGTAGTGTCCTTCCTTGTCTCTTGTAACATTCTTTATTTTAGAGTCTCTTTTATCTGATATGAGTATTGCTACTCCAGCTTTCTTTTGACTTCCGTTTGCATGGAATATCTTTTTCCATCCCCTCACTTTCAGTCTGAATGTGTCCCTCAGTCTGAAATGGGTCTCTTGTAGACAGCATATATATGGGTCTTGTTTTTGTTTCCATTCAGCAAGCCTGTGTCTTTTGGGTGGAGCATTTCATCCCTTCGCGTTGAAGGTAATTATCAATATTGTATGTTCCTTTTACCATTTTCTTAATTGTTTTGGGTTTGTTTTTGTAGGTCCTTTCTTTCTCTTGTGTTTCCCACTTACAGAAGTTTCCTTAGCATTTGTTGTAGAGCTGATTTGGTGGTGCTGAATTCTCTTAGCTTTTGCTTGTCTGTAAAGCTTTTGATTTCTCCATCGAATCTGAATGAGAACCTTGCTAGGTAGAGTAATCTTGGTTGTTGCTTCCTCCCTTTCATCACTTTAAGTATATCATGCCACTCCTTTCCGGCTTGTAGAGTTTCTGCTGAGAAATCAGCTGTTAACCTTATGGGAGTTCCCTTGAATGTTATTTGTTGTTTTTCCCTGCTGCTTTCAGTAATTTTTCTTTGTCTTTAATTTTTGCCAGTTTGATTACTGTGTGTTTCAGCATGTTTCTCCTTGGATTTATCCTGCCTGGGACTCTCTGCACTTCCTGTACTTAGGTGGCTATTTCCTTTCCCATATTAGGGAATTTTTCAACTATAATCTCTTCAAATATTTTCTTGGGTCCTTTCTCTCTCTCTTCTCCTTCTGGGACCCTTATAATGTGAATGTTGTTGGGTTTAATGTTTTCCCAGAGGTCTCTTAGGCTGTCTTCATTTCTTTTCATTGTTTTTTCTTTATTCTGTTCCACAGCAGTGAATTCCACCATTCTGTCTTCCAGGTCATTTATGCATTCTTCTGCCTCAGTTATTCTGCTATTGATTCCTTCTAGTGTAGTTTTCATTTCAGTTATTGTGTTGTTCATCTCTGTTTGTTTGTTCTTTAATTCTTCTAGATCTTTGTTAAACATTTCTTGCATCTTTTCGATCTTTGCCTGCATTCTTTTTATGAGGTCCTGGACCACCTTCACTATCATTATTCTGAATTCTCTTTCTGGAAGGTTGCCTATCTCCACTTCATTTAATTGTTTTTCTGGGGTTTTATCTTGTTCCTTCATCTGATATATAGCCCTCTGCCATTTCATCTTGTCTATCTTTCTGTGAATGTGGTTTTTTTCCACAGGCTGCAGGATGGTAGTTCTTCTTGCTTCTCCAAAGTTTTCTTTTTATTTAATTATAGTACCACCAGGATTTTATTATAACCATTAGGAAAATATAGAGAATATTTTTAGAATTCAATGGCTCAAATCCTTTTTTGCAAACTGACGTGAGTCATTGTGATTAGTCATAATTGATGGACTTTTTTTTTTTTTTTTTTAATACTGCCACATTAACCTGCCTAATGGTAGGTGAGGATCTGAGGTCTCCTCTTCCAAAACCTACCTGCTGCCAGGTGCTATGTTATAATAGAAATAAGTCTTAGCACGAGCTCCCCTATGCTGCAGTAGAGTGAGTTATTTGTCCGAATTCTTCAGGTACAGCCTTGCCATGGCTTCATTGTGGGTAGAGTACTTCACCACCTTTTGATTTGGGGGTCATATGTATGCCTTGTTTGTGCAGTGGGATGTCTGTAGGTAATTGGAGGACAGGCTTGAAATGGACTTGTGAGGTTGAGGTTGCTTTTTTGGCATCTGCTATCAATATAAGGAGAATATATTCCATGTAGTTACTGCCCTTTCAGCAATATGAGACCTCAAAATGGGTCCCATGAAGCACAGGATCACCTGACCCCCAAGTGCCCAATAGCTCCAGTGGGTCATTGTTATAAATAATTTATAGACAATATAACATCTGTCTATCTACCTATCCATCCATCCTTTTCATCTGTCCATCCATCCAAGCAGTCCTTGCTTTCATGGCAGTGTTGGGCTATAAAACAACTATGCAAGCTGAAACTGCTCAAACTGACTTTAATAATGAATAGACTAAATTCTTATTGCCCTGTGTCCTTTAAAATTTTTTGTTAAAATAAAAACACTAATTAAAAACACTCTTAATGTTAGGTATAAATTTATAGGGAAATGTAAAAATAGTAAGGCTGATATTTATTTAATATATTTTCATTTTAAACATTAAAAATTTAAATGTATTTTTTGTTAAAATCTTATCAGAGGTAGTTGGACAGGGCTTGCTCTCTTCTAGTTATTTAATTTACAATGTGGAATGAATGACTTTTCTATACCTTGGCAAATTGACATACTCCTTTCTAAGTTTGGATAAGCTTCTAACATTCTGTCCTTTGAGTTTTCAATGGTGGGAAATGTCCCCAAGAGTTCTGTTAATGTAAATTTTTTTTTTTTTTGATAGACTCACTTCCTCTGGAACATTTTCATCCTTTTTATCACAATTACTTTCCATATTTACGTCAATTTTGTCTTCACTAAGTTCCTCCAGCTGTGTAACAAGTTCTCAACTGGCAGAAGTGTCAGTATTCCCATGGTCAGCTATTGCTCCTATCACTTTGTTTATGTTCCGTTTGAATGTCACTTCCAGCTGTATTACTTTTTTTTCTTCATTGTACTTTCATCTTTGTTAACCAATTCACTTTTTTGACTTTCAATTTTTTAAAAATGTCACTTGGGTTTATCACTAGAAGAAAAGGAGGCAACATGGCTACACACTTTGCTATGAACTGACGTATGTGCGGTGACCAATCGTTGACAGACTTTGAAAGGAGTGACATGATTCATCAATGATCATGATGTCTATATGTTATGCACATGGTGATTTGTGGACTGAAGAGCTTTGCAGGGAAATTTGTAGTTTATGCAGATACTCATAGTTAAAACTGAAATGTGAGCTCTATTGTTAGGGTACTGGTGTTATTTAGCTAAGCCATGGTAACTGAAATCCGTGCCTATTGGAATCGTGCAGAGTGAGGAGTGACTGTGTGTGTGTGCACTTAAACCATGAATATGTAAGACTTCTTTGTTCCTATAAGTGTAACAGGGATATTGCCTAGGTCTTATACTTTATAGATGCTGGATATAGTCACTTGAATTTGCTATTAAGCTCTCAAAGCCTGTAGCCCTTGCTTGCCAAATTTCAGACCCTCAAACTTGTCCCATTCTTGTCTCTCTGTGTGTCCCTGAAGATGGAAGAGCATGGCCCCTCATATCATGTTTGTGCCTTTTGTTATGTCTATCATCCCTCTAACCAAGTTGCTTCACTCCGTGTCCCTCTTGGTTGTGGTCAGATGGTTGCTTGTTCATCCTGGCAGGTGAGGACCTGCTTTTGCCTCCTTACTCTCCTCAGGTGTCTCTTCTTTCCCTGTCAATTTCTAGACTCCTATAGCTACTACCTTCATTGCCTGAATGTTGTAAGCTGTTTAATCTGGTTGAACACATCTCACGCCAGGATAAAAATGCTCATTGGGAAGAGAAAGGTGCTCCCAAATTATGTGGCTTATAGTATATTGATTCTTGAAGTTGAATTGGCGTTTAGAGTACAAAAAGTATTCATTAAAAAACAAAATCCTCTTGTAATGAAGGGAAATATCATTTGAATTTCATAATGAGTGCATGGTCCCAAGGTCTTTCTTTGTCTACGCAAGAAATAAAATTAAAGACAGTGATCCAATTAGGAAGAAACAACCTGAATATGTATTGTCCTGACAATATTCAGTCATGGCAGTTTCTGCTTATCCTATTTAGTTCAAATCTTTTGAACATTTGTTATTCAGAGAAAAAGCAAAAGCCACTGGCTAGCTCCTAAATGTCATGGTTTTATAACATCTGTCAAAAATGAATTTGCCACCTTATTTTTACAAGTACACTTTGTAATGCAAAAGGGAAAAACACCATTCTCTTTCAAGAAATATGTGGTATGGAAGCTAAACCAATATTTTTCTTTTTAAGACAGGTAACACCCCTCTTCACAAAGAGAGAGTAGCTGCTGTCACCTCCACACTACCTTTCAGACAGTTAATGAGAACCATCTTATCCCAGAGGGTAAAAGTCAAATACAGCGGCTGCCTTCTGATAGAGGGGCAAAGAAAGGCCAAGGAAGACCTCCTGCCGCCAGCTTTTGAAGACACTGCTATTATCCTTACCCACAAAGGGCAGTCTGTCTTCCAGCACATATAGCGTATGCGAGGAGAGGAGTCCAGTTCTGACTTGTCACTCACTGACAAGAGTTCTTCCTGAAATTCCCCTCTGGGCAATGGTGGATAATCTATGAACCAGGTAGGGTGCCCTGCAGAAATCCAGGGTGTGGGCAAGACTTTGCAGGGCTGGCTAGGGTGGCCCTGGGGCCTCAGGACCAACAGAACTAAGGGAGGTAGGGAAGCCAAGATCAAAGCCAGGAGAAGCATCCCTGTGAAAGTGCTGAGCAAGGGGAGAGAAACAAAATACAAGCCAATAGGAGGCCCACTGGAGACACCAGGAGAAGGGGAGTGGTTTGGGAATTAGGGGAGATGTGTAAAATCTAGAGAAAGTCCCTGAAAAGGTAGGACCTATTTTCAGTACCTTTTATTGGGTCAACGTGGCCTTCCCCAAGTTCTGAAAGGAGTTGAGAAGGTGACTAAGCTAATTTGAAAAAGTGAGCCCAAACCAGCGACTTTGGCTCCAGTTGGGATCTACCAAATTTTGCCATCATTGTGAATTTAGTAAGAGGATAACAAGCACTTTTAAAAAGATAATTGAACTTAGGCATTGTAGGTAATGAAACTCACATTTTAAAATGGACTTTAGATTACAGGAAGGGGAAAG
>NW_006785906.1:800438-822002 GCF_000442215.2 Lipotes vexillifer
GAAAGAGTCATCTTCTAAGAGGCCCAAGAAATATGCATTTTTACTGCAAAGCAAGGGAGGAGAGAGCTTGAACAAATAAAATAGAGAAGCAAAGGAGTCCAAGAGAGACACCATTATGTCGTGCTGCTGATCACTTTGGTCTCTGGGACCTGTCAGAGCCCCTTGGAAATGAGGCAGAAGGAATCTGAATGGACTTGAGCTGATTTCTCACTTGACAGTGGTGCTTCCCCCACTGCAAATTTCTCATGTGCCCCTTAGATTCAGAAGGAAACAGGATGAATCAGTTAAACACAGGATTGGTAAGGGAGTTAATGCAAGACTGCCATTGGAATATGCTTTTAACAACCTACCTCAGTTTCTGAGATTATGACAAGTGGTAGTTAATTTTGACATTGGTGCCTGTTTGTGCATATCCTATTTATTCTCAGCACAGTTTATTCATCTCACTATCTGGGATTCATTGGCTTCTTTTTTAGTTTAATTAGAATCAGTCTTTACCAAGTCCACTTAATTGAAAAATGCATTCAGCTAATAGGTAAACGATAAAAATAAAGGGCCAAAACAACCATGGCTATGTTGAACAGCAGGGTAATCCTTTTTTTTTTTTTTTTTCTGGACATACCAAATAGAGTAGATATACCAGTTCAATTCCAGGGCATTTGTAAATAAATACAAGTACAATACAAAATGCTTTTATTAAAACATTAAAGGAAAATTTAGCTATTGTGAAGTTCAGTAAAGAAACTTTTAATTTCCCATGCCTGAATGTTAATGACCAAGGAACTGAAGCTAGGGATTTATATGAGCTAAAGAAACATCGATGAAAAGCCATCATATTTTGCTATGTGCACATAGACGTTTGTTAATTGTTTCCTCCATTTAATTTAGCTTTTGGAAATTTATAAGACTGTCTGCAGTACTAGGATTATGTAGGCATCTAAAACACCCTCGATGTGTTTCTGTGCCACTCATCAAATGCCTGCTCCCTGAAAGCCACTGAGAATGTGCAAAGAGGCTTCAAATTGATGTCTGCCCCTAAGCAGGAGGGTTGGGAAAAGGTAATGAACATCACGCACCATATTGACAGTTTACAGATATTAAATGATTTACTCCTCAGAAAAAGAAATCATAGAAAACATATATAATTATCCCAGTTTTAGAGATGCATCTCAGAAAGTTGAAGTGATAAAACTATCTAGTAATAATACACAGTATTGTCAGTAATATTAATAAGAAAAAGTAAAATTACCATTCATCAGGCCCAAATCACATGTCAGGTACTAAGATGAGCATTTTACATATATAATCGATCTCCTCAGCCTCCCTGGGAGTTAGCTACTAGTATGTGAATTTTGTAGATGAGGAAATGGAAGGTTCCTGAGAAAAGTACTCCTCACAATTTAATCTGCATACAAACCAAAGATGGATTTTGATAAAATGCAGCTTCTGATTCACTGGGTCTGGATGGGACCTGAGGTTCTGCATATCTAACGAAGTCCAGGTGAACTGATGCTGCTGGCCTATGTACTATACTCAGAGCAGCAAGACCTGAGACGTTAAATAACTTGGTCCAGTATATGAGGTTGATTCTCAGTGGAGAAAAGATCAAACTGAGGTTTGTCTGGCTCAAAATTCCAAGTCCATATCTCACCTGTGCTCTCTCTCCTGAAGATCTAGCAGTTCTGACCTAGTGGGGGAAAAGATGTGCATGAGGATAAGTCTGAAACCAGGTACTAATTACTGTACCCTCTCAGACAGGGTCATAGAGGAACTCCATCAATTTTCTCGCCACCAAGTGTTTCCTGGAGAAAGAAGGATATCAATGAGTTATCTCAACAGGATAAATCAGGGTGATTCCTGGAAAGAGTTGGCATATAAGCTAGACCTAGAAGACAAATGATATATATATATGATTTACAATATGAGGTTATGTATAACATTCATCTGTCTATATCCATATATATCTGTACTTACATAGATATATAGATATATATTCTATGCAGAGGGAATAGGGGGCAGAGATTCCACACAGTACAAGGCAGGATTGGGACAACTCGATATTTTGACCTCTGGCTCTATAGATCACAGAGTATTTTTGCTCCCCTCTCTTACCTGAGGGTTACCTGGATGTAAGACACTGGGAGTGGCTTTCAAGGTGTTTCTTTTCGTATTTGTTAGGGGTCTAATACTAGGGGCCTCAAAGCTCTTGATCTTAGGACAATAGGAGCCACAAATCTAGTCAATTTACAAATAGAATTTATTTGGATTAAGTTACCTTTTATATTTACCTCTAGGTAATTCAACCCGATTCTCTCAAGGTTTATTAAGCTTTTCTTTTGCGTCAAGTTTGGAAAAGCAGATATTAGATGCCACTTAAAATTATGGAAAACAAAATATGGATGAGAGCCTGAAAGTTTGTGAGATGAGGTTCTGTTTACTTATAGGCTTTATTCAGTTATTTAAAACAATGTTCATATGCAACAGATTAAAAAATTATCTTATATAGTTGATATTGAGAAATATCAGAAATTGACTTAATAAATTAGTTTTCTCTGATAAAAACCCCATGATCAAGTCATGATGATACATAGCCATGTTGATAACTTTTTGAGAGAGTATTTGAAATCTTCTGAGTATAGATACTTTGCTTATAAATCTGCCTTTAAGTTATTATTAGGTATTAATTAGTATGTTGCATATCTATTTTTAAAAAAGCAATTGTGAGGATGTACATTAAGAATAAACAGTCAGAGAAATAAAGTATGCTGGTGGTTATTATTCCCCCAAATAATTAACCACTATTTTTAGCCATGAAATTCAAGACCAAGAAGAAAATAAACTTGTGTATAGAGTTGTGCTTCTTTAGTTGTTGTAAGAAGGTCTATTTTGTGGGGAGGACCGGCAATTCTCCTTTTATAACTGAACAGATGGTTTTTGTTCCTTTCCCTATTTTGTTTATTTTCTGTGGTTGCTCAGGAAGGCCCCCCAGGCAAAGCTGTGCCAACTCAGTGCTCATGAACAGGCCAGATCTTATGATCTTGACACTTTAAGTGATATTTTCTAAGTGAGAAATTCTTTTATTCATTTATTTCTCTCCTTATCCTTCTGGGCACTGCCAGTGCATTGTGGAGTGTAAAACTTCTTTCAGCATCATTAACCTGAACTTTATTGTAATACATATCCTCCTCTGCCTACAGTGTAAAAGAAATCAGTAACACTTTCCGTCATTATTCGACATTCAGTATAAAGTGCAAAAATTGCTGTTTGTGTGTGTGTGTGCGCACGTGTGCATGCACCAGTAATGACATACTGAATAAATCATTTACACAGAAAATTGATCACTGTGTTTGCTCGTGTTGCTCCCAGGCTATTTTCTCTGAGATTCTGTCTCTCCTTTTTGCTTTTGCTTTTGACAAAGATGACAGTTGAACTGTATCTTAATCATTTAGTTTTTCACTGTTTTTAAAAAGATAGCTGGCTCCAAGTACATGTTGTCCATACCTGTTGTTGTTATTTAAAGGGATCTATGTGATCTTTAACAGAAATAATCTTCCCAGCTTGAGGCCAAGAAATGGTAATGCAACCACAGGAAAGGTCTGACAAACCCTCTCCTCTGAAACATATGAAAACACGAGGAGGCATTCATGTTGAGTAATTACTTTCAGAACAGTTTCCATGGGACTTCATAAAGCCATTGACTTAATGTTGAAATATTGACCCTTTTCTCCCAGTGAAAACTCTATTCATTTGAGCCTCCCATCAATCAAGCCCTATAAATCCTTTCATAGTCTATTTGGAGTCTCCAGATTGTCATCAGCAGCAAAAAAAAAGAACACACCCCTCCCCCATTCAGAAAAACTGCCCTTTAGCCAACATTTTATGTCATTTAATTGTTTGCAAGATTCATTAATTGGCAACAGCCCTAACAGATACTCATTAGAATTAACAAGATTCCACTATAATTTATAGATTATATGTCACTCTTCCCCCTTAGCTGGAAAAGGGCATGCATGTTTCAAAATCACTTTTCAATCTTGAGATTTAAACATTTTTCCCCAATGACATCTATTTTCATGCACATGATTTAAAACATGAGCTTTTTATATATTATATATATATATATATATATATATATATATATATATATATATATAAAGATAATTTTAAAGGAAGATAGCTTACATATCATAAGTTTTCATATGACTCTGGCCGTTGTGGATATTTCTAGAACTTAGGACACTTAAGAGCGTGCAGAATTCTTCTATAAAAATGCAGGGGGGATGGCAGAAAGAGTCAGAGACTATTGATCAAAAGACCTGCATTCTAGTGCTCATTTTTATTTCTTGTCAGCACTGTGGCTTTGGACATACTATGCCAACTCTCAAGGTCTTAGCTTTCGCATCTGTGAAATGGGAATGATAACCCTGACCTCAACATATTTTTTAGGATTTAAATTTTAACTAATACTTGAGAAAATTACCTTGTATGCTTTGAATTATATATGGAATTTTGTGACCTCAGGTTTGCTAACCTAAGTTGACTTAATGGTTTAGATATAGGGAAGAATTACACTAACCCTGAGGCTGAATGACCTCTCCCATTAATGCTTAAAATTGCATTCTGATATTTGAGGGTTTTTTTCTTCCTGAGTATATATCACAGGTGGAGAGAAGGCATTTAAACCTTGGTATAAATGTATAAATGATTGATCTGAGTACAGAAAAGAAGAGTTGGGTCCTTCAAATTCATAAACCCACCTAGGGCTGCATAGCTCACCCTTTCAAGAGGATCTTCTTGGACCTTCCTGAACAGCAAGGGCTGGTGGGGTCCTGTGCTGCCCCACGGGGAACTCAGAGGCCTGGGCAGGATGGAGTTGTCCAGGGCTTGGTCAGTGCTGGACACCGTCAGGTCCGAACATCACCTAATAACACACTTCTATTGTCGATTTTACAGCCAGGGCATCTGAGGCACAGCCTTTCTAAAGTCACACAACGTAAGTAGAGAAGCTGCAGTCTAGATCTACACTCCCTTACTCCAGATCCTACTACTATCTCAATCCCTATTTTGTGCTATATTTGTTGGTTGGATGGATGGAGGCAGGGAGGGATGGATTGGATAGATGGATGGATGGATATTAGGCAGAAGGAAACGTTCTTACATAAGAGCGTTTTTAGGCAATGGGGAAATGTTTCAGAGATGGCTCTCTGTATATTTTACAAGGGAATTAGTAATTTTGAAGGTTAGGATGCCATTTGCCATAGTGAAGTCTAATAAAGTTAATTTTATAGGGTCTGAGCTAATTTATAGGAAGCATAATTATAGGGGGAAAGGGGACCGATTTTTGCATTCAATATCATTAACAAGTCTGCGAGCTCCTTGAGATTCTAATAGGCTCCTCATTTTTCCATCCCTGTCAGCACAGAGCACAGGTTCTGGCACAGAGAGGGTGCTTCATAAAGACTTGCTATGGATAGTGAATTAAAGTTTTCTCTCATCCATCCAATAAATACTGCTTAAGTGTCTGATGCACTGAGTTAGAAGCTGGATCAAGAGTGGTAAGTGACAGACAAAAACCTCTGTCTTTATGAAACTTAGAACCAAGTGATGAAGTTCTCCAAAGGAAATTATGATGATATTGTGGTTGAAGACGGAGAGGGTACTAAGCAAATTGGGCAAGTCCTCCGACAAGTGGTCAAAAGAGGCCTCTCTTGGCAAGTCAGTAATACGTGAAGGTGAAACATGAAAGCTGAGAAGAAACTTGAAGGTTGTGTGGACAGCAGTGGGGAAGGGCATCACAGGCAGAGAAGTTTGTGCAGAGGCCCCGAACTGGGAGCAATTTGGCTTATTTGGGAACCTGAAAGATGGCCATGGAGGCTGGAACACAGTGAAAGAAGGGAGGAGTAGGAAGAGATACTGTTTTAAAGGCATGAGAAAGGTTTTTTTTTTTTTTTTTTTTTTTTGTGGAGACAGCTTTCCTAGCTTTGATCTCAGCCTTATTGTTTTGAAGAATTATTAAAGACATTTGCAAATAACTGGACCCTGTAAGGTTAATTTAGAAAACTAGGTTTGAGAATGTTCTCCTGATTTGGACAGATATTCTTGAGCTCAGTTTTTCTAATTTTGTCCAACCATTAGCTTTGGAGCATGGTGCATTAAAAATAATTTGTATTGCTCTGTTTCTGATAATACCAAGATCAGTTTTGTCAAGATGCACGAAGATAGGACGGCAAGGTGATGCCTCAAATAGTATTAGTAATATTGGCCTACCTATCATATTATTAAGGATATTTTAACATTGGGGTTGGATGAATTAGATGCTAAACCTACCTTAATTTTCTATCTAGCAATTATACTGTTAAATCATATATTCATAGTATTATAAGCCTTGGGTAATAGCAGGTGAGGACAAAAACCCTTCTGTTCCTCACTGGGAATATCGGTCTTCTGAAAAATTAATCAGAGTACAACAAACAGAAAATAACTCAAATAACAGCCACAGTGATAATACCTCATATCTCTACAGCATATTGCTGCTTTCAGAGCACTTTCATGGATGTCATTTTACAAACCAGGGAGGTGAAAAGAGATTGACTCAGGAATGTTAAAAGACATTGTCAGGGTCTCACTCCAAGTTCATGGCAAAGTAGGTCCTCTGTTAATTGTGTCTTCACCTCATTCAGTAACTTGTGAATTATGCCTCAGGTGCTCAGAGGTAATGCTCATCAAAGTGAGTGACAGACTTTTAAAAGTTTCCCACCTCTCTGGATGCCTTGATGCATTATGTACTTGGAATCCTGTAGTAACCCTGGGAGACACACAGAGCAGTTATGATTGCCCAATTTAGAGACAAACAAGGCTTAGAGAGATACAGTGACTTTTGCCCAGTGTTATGCACCCAGTTAGAGGGAGGATGGAATACTGTATTCTGACTTTAGGATTTTTTTCTTATTAATGTTTTGAGTATATAAAAGCTGTCACCAACTGTGTGAGCTTAGAGATTTGTTGACTTGGCAATTTGGTCTATTTTACGTTGAAACAGGTACTGTTTTCATCGATCTAAGTACTAAATTGAACTATTTTCTCCCATGACATCTCTCTAGGATGTAATTAATTTTCACGGACCTTTCATTTCCAGAACTCAAATGCGAATCTTATCATTATTTTTGTGGTTAATTTTTACTTTCAAGACATCTCTGTATCCTATTTCTTTTCCTTGTCCTGCTTTACCCAACAGCCTTCTTCAAAGACTCCCACTATTTTTCTTTTCAGAATCACTACGAGAAATAGTTCTGGGAAAACAGCTTAGATAGTGGCTGAGAACCCTCATTTAGACATAAAAGGGAAATAGAAGAGAGCAGTTAAAATTGGAATCTCACAAGTATGAACTATTTCTATATACTTTGAAAAGTCTTAGCCTTTTTTATCCCTAAATTGTCTTGAACAAGAATTATCTTCTTAGAATATGTGCACCATGGGGGGGATGCAGAAGCAACCTGCCCTAATAGAAGGACACAGTGGTGATGAAATTGTTTTTGAAGCAGATGACCATGAGTCTAGAGTCATATTTTTCACTTATTAACTTGTGATTGTGTGAAAGTTAAATAATCTATGTGTAGCAGTTAACTCATCTGTAAAATGAGGAAAATGATTATGTGCCTGGTAAAGCCGGTATGAAGAATACTTGAGGTAACCCATTAACATGCTTAGTTTAGCTCTGTGATTGGCTTAAGTCGACTCTATAGAGCTTCCTCGACTTATGATGAGGTTGCGTCCTGATAAACCCATCTAAGTTGAAAATACCATAAATCAAAAATGCCTTTGATGTACCTAACCTACCAAACATCATAGCTTAGCCAAGCCTACCTTAAACGTGCTCCGGACACTTACATTAGCCTACTGTTGGGCAAAAATCATCTAGCACAAAGCCTGTTGTATAATAGTGTTGGATATCTCAAGTATCTACAGATGGTCCCCAACTTACGATGGTTCGACTTAGGATTTTCTGACTTTAAGAGGGTGTGAAAGCCATGTGCATTCAGTAGAAACTGTACTTTGAATTTTTTGATCTATTACTAGGCTAGCTACATGAGGTACCATACTGTCTGTTGATGCTGCAAGCAGCAGCAGTCACAGCTCCCAGCCAGCCACTCAGTCGCCAGGGTAAACAACCCATATACTTACAACACTTCTGGACCCATAAAACCATTCTGTTTGTAAAATCTTTGCCCTTCTCAGAGTTATTTTTCTGACAGTGGCGGGACCTTCATACTTTGGTCTAATAATTGATGAAAAATAATATAAGGTGAATGAGAACCATTGCTCTGGAACAAGATAGTCTTTTTCTAAAAGGCTAATGTTAAAAGCTACATAAGTATTTTCCTTGTTTTCTAAAACTCATTTGGGTTTGCTTAAGACTGATGTTTTCTCAAGGAGTTTGTGGTTATAAGCCAGTCTTCTTCAAAGGATAATGGATGTGCCCTTGGCAGACATGATCTTTTAACTAGTTTATGAAATGGATCAATTTAGCATAAGAGGTGTCTTTTCACACAAAGACAGATACATTTACAAAATTTTTTACTATTACAAGGTTATTATATATTACAAAGCTTCATTTCTTGATGAAAATTTTAGAAATATGTTGACTACTCTTATGGAAGGAGGTAGACAAAACTGAATTCAGCATTTCATTGGTTTACACCCCTCTACATTTGTTCTTTTGTGGTTTTGTTCAGTGGCATTTGCTAAGCGTCTGTTCCAGAAAGCATTTGGGGCAAATGTTTATGTAGAATGATAGAAATAATACAAGAGAAAAAGTCATGCACGTTAGGAGTGGTACTCTATTTCCAAGGAGGAAGATGCTATTTATAACTAAGAATCTATAGGAAACTTTAAAGACTACAAAATCTGTAAGCTGATGAAACCTCAGTCTTGCAGATATGGTGAAGACACTTTTCCACATGTGGAACTTCAACGTTTGGAAATGGAATAAATGACTGTGTATGATACCATCTGCCAGGTTTTTACTGAAACTGGTATATAGTGTATCTGGAGGGAAATAATAGGAAATGGGAAAACTTAAGGTGGCACCATATGATAGGGGACCTAGTATATCAAGAAGAGAAATTTGGGCATTTTTATGGGTAATGAGAATTCAGTCTAAAAACTATGGAAGGCTTATTGTCAGGAAAAAAAAATGTTCAGAGTAATAAGACTGTCTACCAATTACTGCAATAATTAGGTCCAAAGTAAAGCATTTCCAAATTAGGTAAGTCCTTTTTATTTGCACTGAATCAGACTTCACTAACTGAATATCAAACACATGGCAGGTTTACAATTTATTTAATAGTAGCATATAAGCATACAGCAGTTGAAAGAAACCAATGGTGGTTTAGAAAATGCCTGTATTTATGTTTTCAAATGTATTTATAAATAATAACTTAGCACTCCATTAAGAATACATAAAAGCATATTTTGACCGAGGGTAAAGGAAAGGAACCAGAGCCTGGGTAAACGAAGGGCTGAACTGAATGAAACAACAAGTCAGAGCCTATTAGTATATAGTAGTCAACATTCTGTTGTGAAGCAAGTGTAATAAAAATGTGCCCTCGGTTTGTGCCAGCTGCTGAGTTGCCTGGATGGGTTATCAAAGAAAAGATGACCTTCCTCATTGTATCTTGTTCTAGTTACTATTGCCACATAACAAATTACTCCAAAACTGAGGGTGTGAAACAACCACTGTTGAATTTTGCTCATGGTTTTGTGGTTCAGGAACTCAGGAAGGGCACGAGTGGGAGTTCTCACCTGGGATGCCTCACACCCGTAGCAGTTAGGTGTGGTCTAGGCTGCTGTTATCTGGAGGTTTGATTGGGCTGCACATCTGAGAGGATTGCTCAGATGGCTGGCAGCTGGTGCTGTCAACCAAACACCTGCGTGTGACCGCTTCAGTTTGGTAGTCTTAAAATAACCAGACTTATATGGCGATTGGCTTTCCCCTGAGCAAGCATCCTAAGAGAATCAGGGGAAGCTGCCTGGCCTTCTCTGACCTTGGAATTCACCCAGTATGGCCGCCTTTATACTCTATTGATGGAAGCAGTTACAGCCCACCCAGACACAGGAGAGGGAATATAAAGCCCAGTGCCTATTGGGAATAGTGTTAAAGGATTTGTGGCTATTTAAAAATCTGCCACAGTTCTCATCTTTACCAAACAAAACTGATTACATACTGAGTAGATTTAGTTTAAATATTTTGAAGTAAAAAAGCAACAATTGATTTCTTTACAGTAACAGTTCTTTGAAATATAGATTTTTCAATAGTTTGTACCTAGTGGTAAGTCAAATCAGAAATATAGTCATATTTTATTGCGTCTAAGGTGCAGTCAATTTTATGACACAATATTATTTTGTTTATTACCAAGAAAGAAAACAATCACACATAATTTTTTGAGACTAATTCCATAGTGCTGATATATGAAAAAATATTATTAGAATTGATAAAACAATATTTCTAAGTTTCAGAACTATATCTGTGAACTCTTTTTGTTGAGATATAATTCACCTACCATGAAACTGACCCTTTTAGAGCGTACAATTCAATTGTTTTGGTATATTCACAAGATTGAACAACCATCAAAACTACCCAATTCCAAGACATTTTTGTCATCCTCACTCCCCAAGAAACATACCCATTAGCAGTCACTTCCCATTTCCTTCACCTTCCAGCCCCTAGCAACCGATAATCTACTTTCTGTCTCTGTGGGTTTGCCTTTTCTGCGTTTTCCATGTAAATTGACTCATATAATGTGTAGCCTTTTCTGTTTGGCTTCTTTCACTTACCATAATGTTTCAAGGTTCATTCACATTGTAGCATGTGTCTATGTACTCTCATGGTCTTCATTATCAATTCTTCCATTAGGAAACAGTCCTCATTATATAAGTGTAGAATACAATAATGAATAAGATGATATGCACATGAGCATATTCAGTAATTGCTCACAAAGCTTAATTTGAGTGGAAAGATAAGGAATTAACCTATGTGGCAAAAATAGAGAGGTGAAATAGTAGATAGTTTGATTCCACATAGTAGGAGAAATTTTATTCTATTAATCAAATGAAGGGAAGAAGAGAAAATGCAGGGTATGCTTCCCTAAAGTGGTATAGGAACCACCAGCATGATTTCAGGTTTCATGTGGGTGACGATTTTAAAATGTCAATAGTTCTATATTAATGTGTCATAGAAAAAAATTAACACATCGAATTTGTGACTTTATGGTTCTGTTCCTTAGGATTAGGCAAATAATAATGAGTTACTTTAAATTCAATTTAAGGAAAGATATTGTGTTAATAATAGATAGGGCCAAAATCAGACAGAGAAGAAGGTATTAAATGCAAATATATCAGTAAGGGTCCTCCAGAGGGACAGATCCAATAGCATATGTGTGTGTGTTTGTGTATGAACAGATATATTTTTAAGTAATTAGCTCTCGTGATTATAAGTCCAAAATCTATAAAGCAGGCCAGCAGGCTGGAAACTTAGGCAGGATTTCTGCATGACAAACTTGAGGTAGAATTCCTTCGTTTGGGAAACTTCAGTGTTTTACTCTTAGGACCTTCCACTGATTGGGCTGAGGCCCACCCACCTTATCAAGAATAGTCTCCTTTATTTAAGTCAACTGATCATAAATGTTGATCACATCTATGAAAGACCTTCACAGCAACATCCAGACTAGCATTTGACCAAATAACTGGGCACTGTAGCCCAGCCAGATTTACATTATAATTAACCATTGTGAGACACAGTCGTAGATCATAGGGAGTTTGGGTTTAATGTTGAATTGCATGTACTGGTAGATCGTAAGGTGGGAATATTCAGAGTTTTAGGGATGAAAGCAATTTATGAGCAATCAATCTGCCTTCACATGCTTGCCCATTTTTTTAATTCAGAAAATCACTTAGTCTGGAAATTTTCCTTCATGTAGTTGCATGTCCTATGGTTAAGGGAAGACGTATTTCAAGGCCTTTCCGATTCGGTTCATTTTACGTAGCTCTGTTGTGGCATTACATTGTAAGCATCCACCATAAAGGTTCGCTAGTGATTACACTTAATTTGTATTTAGATGAAAGCAAAGAGAACGAAAAATACACAAGCAGGAGTCTTGCAATTACGTTACATAAAATTATTAGTCAATATAGAAAATTGTTAGTGGGAAACTGCCCATCGTGCATAAAAATAATTTTGATTTTGACATACAGAGTTTAATGTAGGAATGATTGTAGGGAGACCACATTATTATTTTTTCCCTTAATTATTAAAGCACATTTGAATTTGTTTTTAAAGAAAGTGATTTCTTCATGAATTTGAGTGTTTCCAGTCAAGAGAAAACTTGTTTTGGCTCTGTGCCAAAGTCCATTTTGCAACGCTTACTGTGAACTGTAAAATTGTTAGAACAAGAAATAACCATTAATTATGTCCATTTTTTTCCTCTCAAACATAACTAAAAAAATAGTGAGGTATTTTCCTGAAAACTGAAGTCTGTGCTGTAGGCATATTCAGGTAATTTGTGGGCTTATGTCTTCCCTTAAATATGGAAATACTTGTAGCTCTCATTTTTGGTGTACACAATCATTTATTCTGCTAATTCTCAATATACTGATAAATGTGTTCTATTAAAAGATCACAAACATGTTACCTCCCAGTTTCTGTGTTAGATGGTTTCTTGCGAATTTTAAGCTAGATACAATCAATATTTAATCACGGCACATCTTCCAAGGGTTCAAAGAATACTACATTGACTGTTGAGTGTGACTGATTTGCATAAGTCTATTGCAAATCAATGTTCAGCAGTATTTTAGGAACTGTTACCCTAGCTTTCAGGATAAAGTTCAAGCTCTTTAGTATGGCATATCTAGTTGACCTACTTTTGGAATACCCGTTCTAACTCAGAGCCGCCCAGTAGGGAAGTTAACTTTGCCCCTTGACCTCTCTTGGTACTCTGTGATTCTGCACCCTCTAGCATAGCACAGAGGGTCAAGGACGGATCTCCTCTAACAGTAGCTCTAACTAACTGTGAGACCAAGCAGTTGCAGTCCGTTTGTGTAGGGTGCCAACCTGTGAGGGCTGGCAGACATGTTAGTTCATGAGTAAGTATGAAAAGGTGGTCCTGAGAGTGGGGAGAGAGGGGAGAGGAGAGGGCCGTCTGGGCTCCCAGAGAAAGTGAGTCCAGTTCCTGTTGGGCGTGTTGAGAAGACAGCTGCCCTTTGCTTGACTTGCTTCGACGAGATCCTTCGCTCTCACTGGGAACATATAAAACTCTTTATGCTTTTGTCTTGACCTGTCTTCTTAGCCTCATTTACCTATGTTACTTCTAGCCTGCCTCCACCCACCCTGCTGCCTCAGTGGTTTCTCAGTGAATCTTTTTCTTTCAACCCTACCTGCCACTGCATATGGAAGGGTGCCTTCAGTGCAAAGATGATGTAGGAAAGTCAGATCTAAATTCACTTCCAGACCCTGCGTTTTGTAGGCTGTGGGATCTTATGCGCATTACTTCGACCTCAGATTTCTCACATCTAAAGTGGAAAAAATAGTACTTAACTTGGAGGGTTCGCAGGACTTTTAAATGAGATATTATCCTCATGGCCCCCATAATCATGCGTAACATTTTGATCAGCAGTGGCTTCTAGCCCCATTTTTGTCTTTTTGAGGCAGATTCCAATTCATCTTTTTATAAGACCAGTTCAGTCATCCCTGGCTTTAGTCTCCAGAGTAATTCATTCTTTCCTCTTGGTTCCCAAAAAAATCCAATTATAAATACTTTATACACTTAGTTACATCATAATTATCTGTTTACAGATTTCTCCAAAATTAAAATACCGACATTTTCTTGTTTTCTGAAGGTGTAGGTAAAGGAGATTTATAAAGTTGCAGTGCACAGCGGTGGAGCTGGTTCAGTCAGAGACACATGCTCTGAGAAAGTGATGCTTGAACTGAAAGCCAAGGATTGAGTAGTGGTAAAGGATGAAGAGAACAGTATCCCAGGCAAAATACATGGAAACACAGGGAAAACATGTGCAAAGAAGGAACATAGTGAAGATAAGTCTCTGGAATCAGGCTAACAAGGTTGAGATGCGGACATTGACTTAAGGAGGGGTGTGGCCTTACAGTGTTTGTTTACACAGTGTTTGTTTCACTGTAAAAGTAATACTGATAGTACCACTGATGGAGTACTTCTTACATGGAGGCACTCTTTGAGGTCTTCAGTATATTAACTTACATAATTGTCAGTAGCCCTCCACAGTGAATGCTATTATAATCCCAATTCTACAGAAGGGGAAACTGAGGCAACAGTAGATAAAGTGACTCCCATAATGTTTATAGTCAGTGAATTGTGGAGACTGGATGCAAATGAACGCAGTCATGTTCCAGTCTGGCTGGTGAGCGGAGAAACCCTTGGAAGGAGGCCTGAGGGACACTGGTGGACTAGTTAGGCAGTTAAATGCAGATGTCTGAATGAGGGATGATGGCAGGTTACACTAGAAGAATTAGAGAGCATTATTTTTTGAAAGGAAATTTTTAATTTAGCCAGGACATCTTGAAGTGAAGGCTTTGAGGTGGAAAGAAGGTTTAAAATTGCTATCAGAAGTTGTCATTTTAGTGATTGCAACATTTCAGGGCCAAATATGCCCTGAAATGTAACTCTTTGAGGGAAATAACTGCTAGCTCCTACAGTATATGTGCTTAAAATATGGGGTTAAATGAAAAGGCAATTCACCTTATCTCTAGATAGGGTCTGATTGATGTTATGAACAGCCAGGTTTGGGGGGAATCTTTTAAACTTAATTAGCTGCTACAAATGAACTAGTAAGATCAAGTCCAATCCCATGTTAGATATTTGAGAAGCTTTGCATTAATATGGAAAGTATGACTTTATATTCCAAAGATACGGTGGACACAATAACAATTATTAATTTATGAAAGTCAAAAGAGGATGTAAGAAGCCATGTTTGCATCATTCATTGGGAACATATGTGTTTTGCAGATTAACTTTGTTGCTAGAAGATGCTATAATGTTGGCAATATGCTTTATGCTTATACCCCTATCTTTAATTTGTGATATTTTTGAGAAAAGCTCAACTGTAAAGACCTTTTTAATGCAGTTGGATGTTTAAGCCTAACAAACGTTCTCCGGAGATTTACTGAGCTGCTGCTCCTTCAGATGAAAAAGAATTTTTGTAATCGATGGTCTCTGGAAAAACAAACCAAAATAAATTGTGCATTTTTATGGATATAATTAGGTAACCAAACACACTGAACTGGGTACTATAGAGATAAACTAAGAACATCACTGATGTTTAAAAGAAAGTACAAGTATTATTTCTTAAAGTAGACTATTTGCCATTTTTAGACTACCCAGAATTTAATGAAATAATCTGTTTTGAAGAAAAAAAACAAACGGAAATCCACTGATTTTCTATTATAATTTCAGAACCAATCCAGAGATTTTAATTTTTTTCCTAATTTTAAGGAAAAGGAGGTCCCAAGAAAAGAGAGTGTCTTTGGATGACTGCAGTAGAGTTGAAGCATTCCAGAAACATCTAACTGCATTTCCAAATGTTGAACCTGGCTGGGTTTTAGAATAATGCATTTTCTTTGACCACATGCCTAAAATAGGAACTGAGAGCCATAAAGCCCACTACCATTTTTTAGATGTTGACCCTGAGGCTGAGAAAAACTAAATAATTTTCTGTACTCATAAAAGTTACTAAAGTCAATATTCTTTCAATTAAATAAATTGGTTTTAATTTTTTTCTTCTGCACATAAAGGCATTAGTATTCAGTAAGTTATGATTGGCTTGTTACTGCGTATTCCATCATTGTGGAATTAAATGTTCTTAAACAAGTACAGTCCTTCATGGAAATACATGTATTTTGAAATAATCTATTTTTAATCTATGTGTCTGTTCAATAAAAGAATTTCTCTTGCATGAAATAAAATGTGGAAGGAAGGATTTTGAAAACAGAAGAATACAGCCATATAGTTCTACCATCCAAAGACAGAAACACAATATTTTACTTTATCTTCAACCTGTTCGCCCCAACTTTTGTCACTGCATTTTGTATTATTTTAAGGTTGCTTATAGAGCTGTAATATAACATCTATATTAGGATAGTTTGTATGTCAAGTGATAGAAATTCAGCTCAAACATACTAAGGTATTTACAGGAACTACTGAACCATGTTGTTCTTCTGGCAAAGTTTGATCCAGCAACTCAAAAGAAGTCACCAAGAATTCAGTTTCTTTCCACACTTTTCTTCCTTTCTAAGCAAACGGCTTGTACACCTGTTTCTCCTTTCCCCCTCTCTCATTGAACTACTTGGTGGAGAACTTACCTATTAAAATAGCTGGCTGCAGTCAACTTGGTGGAGAATTTACCTACTGAAATAGCTGGCTGCAGCTGACTTGTGGCTCAGTCTTGGTTTCTGACTTGATCTATGCATTTGTTTTCTGTGCTTAGTTGGGTCCTCTTTGCTGCTATGTCCTGGAAATGGGAGGGAACAATTCCCAGTGAACCTGTCTTGCTGAGTCTGTTGCCTAATTTAAAACATTCAGTAATATCAGCTGTTCTTAGAAGAACAGAAGTCATAGTTAGGAATGCAGTGATTTCACACTAAACTGTAGTTATGCAACACATAACTACACTTTAGTGTTCATCAATTTTTATTTTATACTGTATTTATCTTCAAAGAACAAATGAACCAAGTAAGCTGGATTTAAGGTACACAGAACTGAATTTATTTAATATGCACTGTCTCATATTTTGCTGTTTAAATAATATCATTCCATCTTATGTAAACTACCTATGAAAAAAGTCATATCCTTCCCAATACCATATCTTTGCCTGTTTGTTCAAATTCAAATGATGCAAAATGGTTCAACCACTCTGGAAAACATTTTGGCAGTTTATTATGAAGTGAAACATACTATTGTCATATGACCTCACAAGCTCACTTCTAGGAAATTAAAGAAATGAAGGTTATGTTCAAATATAAACTTGCACAGTAGTGTTTATAGCAGCATGGTTGCCCCAAATTGGAAACAACCCAAATGTCCTTCAGTGGGTAGATGGATAAAAACTATGGTGTATGCATACAATGGAATGCTATTCAGCAACAAAAAGAAACAACTATTTACATATACAATCTGGATGAAACTCCAGAGGCATTATTCTAAGTGACAATAGCCAGATTAAATATTTTGTGTTTCCATTTATGACATTCTGAAAGTGCAAGGGACAGATGAAAGATTGTTAGAGGCTGGCAGTGCAGGTAGGAGGTTGGCAGTGGTGACTAAAGGGGCAACATGGGAGAATTATTGGTGGTGTTGGGATGGTTTTATGATGGTGGCTACAAGAATCTTCGCATTTTTTTAAAACTCATAAAACTGTACACCAAAAAAGTGAATACTAGTAGATGTAAAAAAAAGCCCAAGTTATCAGTGAACAAACTTTCACTACTTCTATCACATACAAATAAAATAAATATATAATAACACTTGTGACTCCTATCTGTTAACATTTCCCAAAGCTCTGAAACCTAGCATGACATCATGCTTCATTTTCCAGTTAAACGGTGCTTTTGATTTTTATGTGACACGTACGAAAGACTTGGGGAGCCATTTAAAGAAGGAGAAAATCAGTTCAGATACTATGTCGGGATAAGTTAACATTTTTCTGTTAAGCGTTACACAGAAGGGAACAGAGAAGGATATGTGGCAACAATGATGTAATCTTTGCATGACACACAGAGGTTTATGGGACTGGCCTAAATGGAAAATTATTAAAGTCCTTGCACTTGGTTACAAAAAAAAGAGACAATTATGTAAGAGATCTGGATCACCTCCTAGGAGATATAGGACTGAATTGTTGGATGCTGTCCACCTGTAAAAAATTGAATTTCCCAAATGCTTCTGTAGTGCTTATTCAGCTCTACTTAGGTTTTTTTCATTCCACTTATTTTTTATTTCTTTTCATGGCCAGAAATAAGGATGGTATTAAGGCTAGTGCTGCGGCCTAGTTCTGTGTTCACTTGCTTCTTTAAATTAGAACATGCCCATTCTACACTGGTCCCCAAGTTCCCGTGGGTAATGCTTTGTGGCATTAGCCTGACTTTCAGACAGGACCTCCTTTTCCCTTTGGAGCACCTTGAAACTTCCTGGAAGACAGCATGTAGAGCTTTTCTAGAAACTAAGTTCCTTCTGGGTATGTCATTGCGACTACTGTCAGTTTAAATTCAAACTTGTCCTAGGAAAACAGTAATTAAACCATTCCATCAAGCAGTGCCTGTATTGGTAGCCTGAGCACCAGAAGGAATTTTAGCCACATTTGCTTTTGAGGATATAATTATTTACAGGTTATGCATGATTCTTTGGCTAAACAGCAGTACTACAGAAGATCTTCAGCTTGGCCTCATCCTTTAATTATGCACCTGCGATTTCAATGCACTTGTTTAAGCATTGTGGAAATGTTATTTGTTCAATCAGCAAACGTTTACTTTTGCCTGTCCTGAATCAGACATAACTTAGAATATTCAAAGATGCTTTGTATGTGTGTTTTGGAGAAGGAGATAGGAAAAGATAAAGAAAAAAAGAGAAGTGGATATCAAATGTGTTTGATAAAACCTGGATTAAGCAAACTTAAACAGGATTCCTCCCAGGGTGAAGGTTGAGAACTTGTAATGTACATATATGTGCTGTGACCTTGCGAGGATGAAATCTAATGTGTGCTAGTTTCCAAACCTCTCTGGCTTTAAACCTCTCTCACTCTTAATTTTTCCCAGACAACTTTATAGTCTTAGTGTTCTGCTCTACACACTTTATAAGATGCTTGCTTGGATGATAGTAAAAAAAAAAAAAAAAAAAAAATCATTTTTCATGGCTTATTTATTTAATATTGATTATTATCAACCATGTTGCATATTGCCTTAGAGCCAGAAAAATTTCAAGCAGTGACTGAAGTGCTATTTGCCACATTGCTGGTAAAACATAGCCTTGTATTTCTGAATTATGTTTTTCAAATTGGAATTTAGCAGTGCCAGTGGTAATCCCCAGAGTATTTTAGGATTCTGGAAATAGTATAGATACCAATTTGTTTTAATTTTTGGAAGAGCTAGATAATGAAGGCAGCTTTGCCATGTGGTAAATTATTTCCTATGCTTGGGTAAAAATTGTCAATTAAAAATGACAGATTTGCAGTCAGAATTTGGTGAGAATGGCATGTGTACTGCATAAGTATGTTCCCTCCCCTAACTAAACTGAATATATGAGTCATATAAATTATATATGGGTTTTTAGTAATCTGAAGAGAAATCTTCAATGTAAATATATAAATGCAGGTTTATTTGTGTAAATACAGTTTTCTTTCTCTTAATTATTATCCCATGTGTTTGGGATACATTTAGTGTCAGGTATATAGTAAGTGCTCTTTGATGAGTGAGTTAATTTCTTAATTCCAGGTAAAGACTTTATGCACATCATTAGAATCGTGTTCAAGTAAAATAAATCACAATCAATTGAATGTTCATCTTTTCTGGGGGCTAGTGATATGTGGAACAACAACTCTCTTGTGATTGTGGGCAGTGGCAGTGAGCTGCAGCTCCCAGTCACCCACGTGGTCATGAGTAAACGCCCAAAACGTTTACAACCATCTGTATTTCACTTTCAGTACAGTATTCAATAAATTACATGAGAGATTCAATACTTCTTTATAAAATAGGATTTGTGTTAGATGATTTTGCCCAATTGTAGGCAAGTGTAAACGTTCTGAGCACATTTAAGGTGGGATAGGCTGAGCTATGATGTTCAGGAAGTTAGGTGCGTTAAATGCATTCTTGACTTACGGTATTTGCAACTTATGATGGGTTTATCGATGGGTTCATGAAAACATAACCCCACCATAAGTCAAAGAAGATCTGTATTTTTATTGAAAGTGAATTTAGAATACATAATTGGTTATATATCCATACATTCTTAGTATTCTGGAAGGAGTTAAAACCTAATAGATCATTTGATTGAGCTGAAACTTAAAATTAATATTTAAATTTTCTCAATTTGACCAAAATGGCAATTTTCCCCTGAATCTTATATGTGGGGAAACACACACACACACACACACACACACACACACACACACACAAAGATTAACTGTGGTTCTGAAAGTTTCATGACATTGTCGTCGCACTTATTTTTAGTCTATTTTAAAACAGCTTTTCTGAGATACAATTCACATACCATAAAATTCATCTTCAGAGGTTTATATCATATTCATCCCACACAGAGTTGTACAACCATCACCACTATCTAATTTCAGAATTTTACATCACCCCCCAAAAAACCCTCATATCCATTAGCAGCCTCTGCATTCCTACATCCCCCCATCCTCTGGCAAATACAAATCTATGTTTTGTGTTTATGGGTTTACCTTATCTGGGCAATTTGTATAATTCAAAATGTGGCCTTTTGTGTCTGGTCTCCTTAAATTAATATAATGTTTTCGAGTTTCATCCATATTGTGGCATGGGTCAATACTACATAACGTTTTATACTTGAGTAACATTCTGTTGTTTTAGATATACCAAATTTTGTTTATGTATTCATCAGTTGAAGGACATTTGGCCTGTGTCCACTTATGGGCTGTCCTGAATAATACTTCTATGAACATTTAGGTACAAGTCTTTGTAGGGCATATATTTTCAGTTTGTGGGGCATATACCTAGGAATGGATGTGCTGGGCCGTATGGTAACTCTATGTTTACTATTTTGAAGAACTGCCAGATTGTTTTTCAAAGTGGATGCATAATTTTACAAGTCCATCAGCAAAGTTTGAGGGGACCAGTTTCTTCGCATCCTCACAAACAGTTGTCACAGTCAATCTTTTCCCTGGTGGTGCAGTGGTTGAGAGTCCGCCTGCCGATGCAGGGGGCGCGAGTTCGTGCCCCGGTCCGGGAGGATGGCTGGGCCCATGAGCCATGGCCGCTGAGCCTGCGCGTCCGGAGCCTGTGCTCCGCAACGCGAGAGGCCACAACAGAGAGTCCGGCGTACCAAAAAAAAAAAAAAAAAAAAAGAAAAAAAAAAATGAGACGAAACTCTAGGGGCTTCCCTGGTGGCGCAGTGGCTGAGAGGCCGCCTGCGGATGCAGGGGACACGGGTTCGTGCCCCAGACCGGGAAGATCCCACATGCTGCGGAGCGGCTGGGCCCGTGAGCCATGGCCGCTGAGCCTGTGCGTCCGGAGCCTGTGCTCCGCAACGGGAGAGGCCACAACAGTGAGAGGCCCGCGTACCGCAAAAAAAAATAAATAAAAATAAAATAATATAGTCTTTGGGCTTCCCTGATGGCGCAGTGGTTGAGAGTCCGCCTGCTGACGCAGGGGACACGGGTTCGTGCCCCAGACCGGGAAGATCCCACATGCTGCGGAGCGGCTGGGCCCGTGAGCCATGGCCGCTGAGCCTGTGCGTCCGGAGCCTGTGCTCCGCAACGGGAGAGGCCACAACAGTGAGAGGCCCATGTACCACAAAA
>NW_006785906.1:822268-830988 GCF_000442215.2 Lipotes vexillifer
AAAAAAAAAAAAAAAAAAAAAAAAAAAAAAGATATTAATCATTTATTGAACGTGAAGTGGTACCTCATTGTATTTTTGATGTACATTTCCTTAATGATGGATAATGTTTAGCATTTTTTCATGTGCTTATTGGTAACTTACGTATTTTTTTGAGAAATGTTTATTCAAATCCTTTGCTAATTTTTATTTGGATTATTTTTCCGTTTATTGTTATGAGATTTTTTAATGTATTCTGGATGTAAGTCTCGTATCAAATATGTTTTCCAAATATTTCTATTTACTGAGTTATATTTTTAATTTTTAATATTATATCCTTTGAGGCACAAATGTTTTAATTTCAAAGAAGTTCAATTTATGTATTTCTTTTGTAGCTGTCCTTTTACTGTTATTTCTAGTATACCATTGCCTATCCCAAAGTCACAAAGATTTACTCCTATATTTTCTTTTAAGAACTTTGTTATTCTAGCTCTTACATGTCTATGATTTATTTTGAATTAACTTTTTATACGGTGTGAGGTTGGGTTCCACATTTATTCTTTTGCATGTGGATGTCTGTTTTCCCTTCCCCAGCTTCATTTGTTGAAAGAATTGTTCTTTCCTCCATTGAATTGTTCTATCCTCCATTGAAGCACCTTTGTTGACAATCAGTTGATCATAAATGTGAGGATTTATTTCCAGTCCTATTCCATTGAGATATATATTTTACATATAATATATATCTTTTTCTTATGCCAGTACCCTAAGTCTAGATTATTGCAGCTTTGTATAAAGTTTTAAAATCAGGAATTGTGAGTCCTCCAACTTTACTCTTTTTTATTCCAAGATTGTTTTGTCTATTCTGGATGCCTTTCATTTCTGTATGAGTTTTAGGATCAACTTGTCAATTTATGCAAAAAGTCCAGCTGGGATTTTCATAGGGATCACACTGAATCTGTTTGGGGACTCTTGTCATCATAACAATATTAAGACTGCTGATTCATAAACATGGAATATCATTCCATTTCTTTAGGTCTTCTTACATTTTTTTCAACAGTGATTTGTTGCCAAGTAGAAGACTTGTACTTTTTTGTTCAATTTATTTCTAAGTATTTTATTTTCAATGCTATTTTAAGTGGTATTATTTTCTTAAATTTTCCATCTCTCTGCTTATATGTGTTCTTGAATGTTGTCCTTTTTTTCCCCATTAGAGCTCTTAGTAAATTAATTATAGCTATTTTAAATTCCTCATCTGATAATTCCAAAATCTCTGTCATCTCTAAGTCTGGTTCTGGTGCTTGGTTTGTCTCTTCAGACTGTTTTTTGTTTGTTTGTTTTAGCATGTATTAACATTTTTGGTTGAAAGTCAGGCATGATGTATTGGATAAGAAGAACTGAGGAACTTGGTCTCACACTAATATGAGATTTTATGCTCATCTAGCTAGGAGTTATGCTGCATTTACTGTTTGCTGTATCTATGATGTTGGAGACTAAAATTTCCTCTAGTGTCCTTATTCTGGTCTCCCCTGTTGTTTTGGGTTTCCCTTCTTTAAATAGGGTCTGAGCCTTGCAGTTCTTTCGGCTCTAATTCCTTATTATCATTTAGGAGCCTTATTGATGTAGTGATAAGGAATGGGGAAGCATTCTATCATCTCGTTATCAGGTCTCAAACCCTTAGTGAACCTATATACCTGGGCTGAGACCTTCACAAATACTTCTTTGCATAACCCCTTTCTCTCCGGTGAGACAGAAAGTCTAGACTGGGATAGAGTTGGCCTTTCACTTCCCAAAGTTTGGTTAGGCTTTAGTAAAAATCAAGTTAGTTAAGCTCTGGTAAAATCATTTTCCTTGAGGACACGCTTTTGTTAAGTGTATCTGAGTATATTTCAAAATATTGCACAAGTGGATATTTCTCCCATCTTCACTTTGAGAATATGGTGGGGCTCCTCAAAGTAAAACTCATGAAAGTGTGAGGGAACCACCTAAGGCTGGGCCATTGGGAGTTTTTATTTCTCAGTCTAGTTCCAGCTCCATCTCCAGCAATGAGTCAATTCCCCTTTATTTGTTTATAGCAGTTGCTAGTTCCAGCAGTGACTTCTCCTCCTAGTATGCTGTGCTTCTCTGTAATCGACTGTCTCTCCATTTTTTATGGTGGCCGTTCGCTCTGTGACCTCTATTCTCTGATGGGTCTAAGAAGAGTTATTGGCATTCAGTTGTGAGGACAGAAGAGGGATGACAACTTCTAAGCTCTTTACATGTTGGATTGGAAGATGGGAGTCCTCGACGGCATTACTTTATTTCATTTTCAGGTTGTTCATTGCTACTGTATAGAAATACAGCTGATTCTTGTATACTAGCATTGTATCCTACAAATTTGCTGCATTCTTTTTATTAACTCTAATAGGGTTTTGTGGATTCTTTAGGATTTTATATATACAAGATCACACCATCTTCAAATAGTTTTACTTTTTCATTTCCAAACTATATAGCTTATTTAGTTTTTGCCTAATTGCCCAGGCTAGAACCTATACTATAATGAATAGTAGAGGCAAGGGCGACATCTTGTCTTCGTATTTCTGATCTTAGGAGAAAAGTATTCTCTCTTTCACCATTAAATATGGTGGTGTGGGTTTTTCACAGGTGCCCTTGATCAGGCTGTAGAAGTTTTTCTTTATTCCTAGTTTAAGAGTTTTTATCAGGAACTGATTTATATCAAATGCTTTCCCTGTCACCATTGAAATGATAAGGTGTCTTTGACCTTTACTCTAGTAATATGATGTATTATATTGATTGATTTTGGATGTTAGGCCAACCTTAAATTTCTGGGATAAATACAACTTGTTCACACTGTATAATCCTAGTTACGTATGGCCAGATTTCATGTCCTAGTATTTTGTTGTGATTTTTTATGTCTATATTCACAAAGAATATTGGCCCACAGGTTGTGTTTTATGGGCTTTGTTTTTGTTCTCTCCATTATATCTCTCCTTTGTTTTGGTATCTGGATAATACTAGCCTCACAGTATGAGTTGAAAAATGATCCTCCCTCACTTCCTCCATTTCTTCCACTCTCTCTCCTCCTCCTTTTTTTGAAGGTTTTGTGAGGACTGGTATTGATTAATCTTAAAACATTTGCTTTTCTTTGTGGAAAGTTTTAAAATGACTAAAATGACTAATTCACTTAGTTGTTATATATCTATTCAAATGTTGTATTTCTTCTTGAGTCATTTTCCATAGCTTGTGAATTTGTAGGAATTGGTTTATTTCATCTAGGTTACCTGTTTGTTGGCAAAAGTTGTTCATAGAATTTCTTATAATCCTTTTTATTTCTCTAAGGTCAGTAGTGATGTCTCTTTTAATTCTTGAATTAGTGATTTGTGTCTTTTCTTCTGATTAGCTTAGTTAAATTTTGTCAATTTTGTTGATCTTCTTGAAGAACCAACTTTTGGTTTTAAGGTTTGCTTTTTTTTTTTCTACACTCTAATCTTATTTCCAGTCTGAGATTTATTATTTACTTGTTTCTGCTTATTTAAAGTGCTTTTATTTCCCTACTTTCTTAAGGTAGAAGTTTAGGTTACTGACTTGAGATTTTTCTTCTTTTTTAATATAGGCATTTACACTGATACATTTCTCACTAAGCACTATTTTAACTACATCTCATAATTGTTGGTATGTTGTGTTCTGTTTTAATTTGTCTCAAAATATTTTCTAATTTCCCATGTGATTTTTCCTTTGAACCATTGGTTGTTTAATTTCCACATATTTGTGAATTTCCTAAACATTTGTCAGCTAATGGTTTTAATTTCATTCCATTATGATCAGACAGCATACCTTGTATGATTTCAATACTTTTAAACTCATTGATGATTAATTTATGTCCTAACATATGTCTATCCTAGAGAATGTTCCATGTACACTTGAAAAGAATGTTGGCTTTTGTTGAGTGGAATAATCTATAGAAATCTGTTAGATCTAGTTTGTTTGTAGTGTTCAAGTCTTGTATTTTCTTACTGATCTTCTGCCTAGTTCCATTCATTATTGAAAGTAGGGGATTGACGTCTCTAACTTAGTTCTGAATTGTAAATTTCTCTCTTTAATTCTGACATTTTTGCTTCATTTATTTCAGGACACTGTTGTTCGGTGCATATATGTTTATAATTGTTGTATAATACTGATAGATTAAAGATTTACCATTATACATTTCACTCTTTTTCTTGAGTAATAAGTTTTGTCTTAAAGTCTCTTTTGACTGTTGTTAGTATGTGTGTGTTTATTTTTAGTGGTTGCTCTGAAGATTATAATTAACATTTTAAAGCAATCTAGTTTGCATTGGTATAAACTTAATTTCAAAGCTCAGCTTCTCACCTCCTTTTGCTATTATTGTCATACAAATTAGATATTTTACATTAGTCCATCAACACAGTTCTATAATCATTGTTTGATGCAGTTTTTAAATCAGGTAGGAGAACAAAAGAATTACCAAAAAAAAAGTTGTTGTGTACTGTTTTTGATGTCTACCTGTGTAGTTTCTTTAAGTAATACTGTATTTCTTTGAGTCTGTGTTCAGTGTCTTTTTCTTTCAGGCTGAAGGACTTTATTTATTCATCATCAATCTGTTAGATACCTCTTATTTATTATAAAGCAGGTCAACTAGCAATGATATCTTTCAGGTTTTTGTTTTTGTGGAATGTCTTAATTTCTCCTTAATTTTTTAATGGCCATATGGATGGTTATAGAATTTTTGGTTGGCAGTCTTTTCTTTGAGCACTTTGAGTATATCATACCACTCTCTTTATGGTTCTTATGATTAACTATTAATTTTAAGCTCCCTTGTGAATGATGATTTTTTTTTCTTATTACATTCTCTTCGTCTTTGGCTTTTAACAGTGATACATCAAGGTACGAATCTCTTTATGTGTCTCCTACTTGGAGGGTTTTGAGCTTCTGGAAGTGTAAATTGATGTTGTTCATCAAATTTGGAAAGTTTCAGTTATTATATCTTCAAATATTCTTTTTGCTACATTCTTTGAGTCCTCTGTTCCTAGGGCTTTCATTCATTATACATATATTAGTGTGCTTCATGGTGTCCCATGGGTCTCTGATGCTCTGTTCATTTTTATTTATTCTTTCTGTTCCTCAGACTGGATAATCATCAATGGATTTATCTTCAAGTTTGTTGATTCTTTCTTCTTACAGTTCAAATATGCTATTGTCCCCCTGTAGTGAATTTTTCATTTCAGGTATTTTAATTTTTAACTCCAGAATATCTATTTGGTTCCTTTTTATAATTTCTATTATAATTTACTATTAATAATCTTCTCAGCTTGGGGAAATCATTCTCATACTTTGCTTTATTTCTTTAGACATGGTTTTCTTTAGTTCTTTCAGCATATTTATGATAGCTCATTCAGTGTCTTAGTTAGTGATTCCAATATCTGGTCCTCCTCAGGGAGAGTTTCTGTTGAGCCACCCCCTCACCCATGTTTTGGCCATACTTTCTTGTTTTAGTGTGTATCGAAAAACAAAATGAAACAAAACAAAAAACACTAGACATTTTGAACAATATAGCAATCCTGTAAATCTAATCCCCTTCCTTTTAGCCTTTGTTGTTGCTACTTTTTCTTATTGTTTTTGCTGTTGTTCATGTTTGCTTTTTATTGGCTTTTGTAGACTAGTTCTTTATAGTCTGTATTTTTTTTGTCTCATGTGGCCCCTGAATTCTGGGTTTATTTATTGGTCACATAATTATTGGATTATTGATTTCCTTACCTTCCTTGCACCAATACATTTCCCACCCTAAGCCATAGCTTTCTGTGTTTGTGTTGGGGTATGCCTTAAAGATATGTCTGTTTACAAATCTGCTGTAGCCTTCACTTCTTATTTGTGCAAAATATCAAAAAAATCAGCCAAGATGAGAGGTTAGGTCTTTCTCAGATCTTTCCTGGTTATGTACGCAGCCCTATATGTGCGTGTCTAAATCCCCAAGAATATGTTGGAGGTTTTCAAAGTCTCCCACTTTGAGCTTCCCTATATTTAAGTGTTTGGGCTAGCCTTTTGTTTGCTCCAGCTTGTATCACTATCAGAAAATTGTCATTTAAATAATTGTTTCTGATTGTTTTCAACAAATACCCAGTGAATAGGATTTCTCAGTATATAAACTCTGAGTCAGGGAAGATAAAGACAAACCTTATGAATGGAGCTTTTCCGTGAAGAAAAGCCAAAGAGGTCAAATAATGACAATACTATGGGTTTGGAGCTTTTGCGGAGAGCTCTAAGCCCCTTCAGCCCCTTCCAATGTCTCTGGTGTTGATGTTTTCACAGTTACCATAGTTTTGATCCTGCTTATTTTCAAGGCTACCATGTAGCTGAAGAGAGGGAAATGGGAATAGAGTAAATTAAAACACCACAAAGTTCACTGTTGTTACCAATGCTTGTTTATTTGTCTTTTTAAAAATTTATTTATTTATTTATTTTTGGCTGCATTGGGTCTTTGTTGCTACACGTGGGCTTTCTCTAGTTGTGGCGAGTGGGGGCTACTCTTCATTGTGGTGTGCGGGCTTCTCATTGCAATGGCTTCTCTTTGTTGTGGGGCACGGGCTTTAGATGCACAGGCTTCAGTTGTTGTGGCACACGGGCTCAGTAGTTGTGGCTTGCAGGCTCTAGAGTGCAGGCTCTGTAGTTGTGGCACACAGGCTCAGTAGTTGTGGCGCATGGGCTTAGTAGCTCTGCGGCATGTGGGATATTCCCAGACCAGGGCCCAAACCTGTGTCCCCTGCCTTGGCAGGCGGATTCTTAACCACTGTGCCACCAGGGAAGTCCCTGTTTATTTGTCTTGAATAAAGTTTTCTAGCATTTCTGCAAGCCATTAGTTGATTTCTAGAGTTACAAAAAACTTGATTTTCCAGTGTTTTCATACCTTTTAAGAAGGAGTAGATTTTCAGATATCCTTACTCTACCATACTGGAAGTGCTTCTAAGACTTTATTACCTTGATACCAGCAATCAAGCTGCATTTATAAAAGTGAAATAATTTTTGACCTACATGCAAATCTTAGTTAAATTAAAAACATTTAAAAAAATACTAATATCTCTTCCTCTCTGACATAATCATTTTAGTATACTGGTATTTATCTTTCTGCTCAAAGTGTAATGGGTATTTTTAAAAAGAAATAATAGACAATACATATTATTCTACAACTTGGATTTTTTACATAACAATCATGGACATTCCTCCAGGGATAAATACATTTACATATATGTATCTCCATATCAAACTCATTCTTCTAATCCCTCCCATAATTCCACAGAATGGATCTGTCATTTCTCTTGTGACCAGATATCTAGGTTTATAGTAATCTTTTTAAACCACTAAAAACAAAACAGCAAGTAGATTTACATACTACTGCTTTTATTCCTACAGGAACGATTCATTAGCATGGGAATGGTGAATCAAATACATTTGCCAGTTCATACTATGAAAAGTTCCTGAATCTACAGTTTTATGCCTTTCTGTAAATCTGATGCTGAAAAAAATGTATATCTTTTTAAAATAACATTGATTTTGCCTAAAAATAAGAGAGACTATTTTCTTATTCATCTCCTTACTGACCATTTACATTTCTGTTTCAGCCTTCATCTTCCTTACCTGTTCATATCTTACACTCACTTATGATTGACTAGCTTCCTTTTCCTTATCAATTTATAGAAGTGCTAAAAATATTACATAGTCTTTGTCACTACTTCCTTTCCCTTACAGCTTCTCAAATTTCAATCCTGATTTAGATTCTGTAATCCATTCCAGGTTTATACAGAAATCTCATACATATGCTTCTTATGTATTTCATATTTTACTTTTAAATAAAATTATATATTTAGAACTTAGCTTTGTATGTGGTTTGTAGTGGAATTCTAAGCTTTGTTTTCTTTTAGATACCTAGCCAATTATACCCACACTATTTATTAAATATTTTCCACTCTACTGAAACATTACTTTTTTGTACATTAAGTTCTAATATGCATTTGTGTTTATTTCTGGTATTTTTTCTTCCCTTCCTCTTTTGTTCTCTTCTCTTGTGATTTGATGACTAGAGTTGTGTTTGGATTGCTTTTTCTTTTTTGTGTGTATATCTGTTGTAAATTTTTGGTTTACGGTTACCATGAGGTCTTGATATAACAAGCTATATATATACAAGATTGTTTTAAGTTGCTGGTCTCTTAATTTCAAATGCATTTCCAATATCCTGCATTTGTACTCTCCTCATGATTGCTTGTTTTGATATCATATTTTTTGTGTGGATGATTTCGTACCTTTACTATATGTTTGCCTTTACCGGTGAGCCTTCCCATTTGTAATTTCCTTGTTCCTAGTTGTGTTTATTTATGAAATTTCTTTTTCTTTCTTCAGGACTATTAGTCTATTTCTGTGTCACTATGCTATTTTGATTGTACTTGCTATATGCTTTAAAATCCAGAAAGAAAGGGTGTTTTTCATTTTTATTCTTAAGATTTTCTTGCTTGCTCACGGGTATTTGTTCTTCCATATACATTCTAAAGTCATTTCTTGGGTTTCTTTTTAAATTGAGATTTTGTTTGAAATTGCATTACTCTTATATACTAATATGGGGAAATGATTAATGATATGATGTCTTCTTCGGAAATACAGAATATTCTCTATTTGCTCATTTTTTTATCATTTTTAATATATATATATATATATATATATATTTTTTTTTTTTTTTTTTTTTT
>NW_006785906.1:830998-896456 GCF_000442215.2 Lipotes vexillifer
TCGGCGATACACGGGCCTCTCACTGTTGTGGCCTCTCCCGTTGTGGAGCACAGGCTCCGGACATGCAGGCTCAGTGGCCATGGCCCACGGGCCCAGCCGCTCCGCGGCATGTGGGATCTTCCCGGACCGGGACACGAGCCCGTGTCCCTTGCATCGGCAGGCGGATTCTCAACCACTCTGCCACCAGGGAAGCCCTAATATATTTTATCATTTAAAAATTATGTTCAACTTTTTAAATTAAATTTATTCTTATTTTTTTGAGCGCAGAATCACTATTTTAAATGAAGTTTCCTTCAGTATGTATAATTTACTCAACTTACCAAATTCTCTTAGGAATTTTAAAACTCTTTAGTAATCTCTAGGTTTTTCTAGGTGAATTATAATATCTATAAATAAAATTTACTCTTCCTATGAGATATTTCTATTAATTTACTTGTCCTGTTGTATTAGATAAATTCTTAAAGCAGTACTAAGTGTTAACTGAGAGTGGGCATCCCTGCCCTGTTTGTCATGTTAGAGTTTTATTAAATTTCTATTTTACCCTGTTTTAATTAAAGATAATTTCTAATTTTATCAGTTGCCTATTGGTTGTTCTTGTTTAATATGTTTACTTACCTAATTTTGGCTTTAGATTTTACAAGGTTGAATCAACCTTGTGTGCTTGGAATAAGATATATTTTGTCATGGTGTTTCATTCTTTTGATATACTACTGGATTCACTTTGCAAGTATTTTATTTTGTATTTGGTGTTCATGTATACAAGGAATTGGTATATAGTTCTTTTTGTATTATGTTTATTAGTTTTGGATATGAGGGCTTTATTTTTGTTTTATAAAGTAATTTTCACAGCTTTGTGTATTATTCAATTGTTTCATATTATTTACATAAATAGATATAATCTCTCATATTAAGGTTAGTAGAATGCATCTGGAAAACCTTCTGGGTCATGAGCCACTTTATAATGGCAGATAGTTTTAATTCTATTTCTCATCTTTTCTATGATCATTGGGGTCTTCAGGTTCTCTACCTTTTGGCAGTCAATTTGGGAACATTATAATCTGTTAAGAATCATTTTCTTCCTCTAGATTTTCCAAATTTATGCTACCAAATTTGCCCTATAGTTTTTGTAATTTTTATAAATATCTCCTCTGTACATCTTGTTACATCTCTTTTAACATCCATAATACACATTTTTGCTTCTTCCACTTAAAAAAATCAATCTGCCTAGGAGTTTACCTGTTTCATTATTTTCTCACAGTCCCCTTTCAGTTTTATTTTATTTTATGCTATAATCTTGGCTTTTTATTTCATTAATGATAGTTTTTCATTTCCTAATTATCCTTCCTGTTTTACTGTGTTTTATTTTAATGCTTTCTGTGTCTCAGAGGTTTTAGAGTGAAACATGTTCATTAAAATAATTGAGATTTAGAGGCAATGATGTGTGACCAATATATTTATCTGTAACTTTATGGAACTCTTGTGGAGATGCTACCTTTTCCCTAAATGCTTGAATCAGCTTTGAACCAATGAAATCCACTTACCTTAATCCAGGTGGCTGCAAGAGGATAGTTCCCTCGGCAGATGATTGTAATTTTTGCATCTGCAGTTATAGAATTAATGTGGTAAACACTTAACACAAGAGATCATATATTAGCTTGCAGTAAGCAATTTGGTTTTCCATATTGTCTCACGCTAATTATTAAGCCTCTGTTGCAAATGTATTTTAAATTTCAAGAGTGATTAAAATGGCATTTTTATTGTTTACTGTGGTCATTGCTGACTAGAGTAAATTGCTTGCTGACTCAGCTTAGATATAGAAAGTGCACACATATTCTGGATTTCTTCCCAGAAAGGAATGTGACTTCAGGTCATATAAATGCAGAACAAATCCCTTTGGATTTAGAAATTTGTGAATTTCCTTAGGCACAGCAGATTAGCAGTTAATCTTTCTTCCTTAGCAAGGTTTAAACCTGGGGCAATTTTGTAGACTCTCAGAATTGTTATTTTTATCTGGACACTGGTTATTTTGCTGGAGACCAAGAAGTAAGGACGACAAAAGAATGCTTGGCTGGCATTAAGGAGAGGAATAGATGAGAACTTTAAAAAACAAAAGAATAAATTATATAAGGTTTATCTTACTGAAGTATGACTTCTATTTTCACATATGATAGTCAGGTGGAAGCAATAAACCAGTAATGCATATGGAAAGGTTTTCAGAGAAAATGGTGTTGGTAGCAGATTCCTCTCAAGGTACCTGTGGTTGAAGGAGAATGACTTGTTAGTCGCTGGACTGCAGTAGAAACAATACTGGATTTGGTGTCAAATCTAGGCCCTGCTACTTAGTATTTCTGTGAACTTGATAGTCACTTAACCTCTCTGAACATCCAATTCCACAGGTATAAAATGTTTTATAAATGTCAGGGGACAGTTTATTGACTCTCATTGTTCTGCAGGGAAAATGAGCAGGTCTTAACTTCAGTGAAACTGGGTGTCCTGATACCATGTGATTTGGAGGAGGATCCTGGCAAGTCTTTATCAAGAAGAAAGGATATTGTTGAAATGTCCATATTACCCAAAGTGATCTACATATTCAAAGCAATTCCTATCAAAATTCCAATGTCATTCTTTATAAAAATAGAAAAAAAAATCCTAAAATTCACATGGGACCACAAAAGGCCATGAATAGCCAGAGTAGTCTTGAGCAAGAAGAACATGCTAGAGTCATCACACTTTCTGATTTCAAAGTAGCACAGTAGAAAAAAGAAAAGACATGGGAAAAGCCTCTTGATGTTGGTTTTGACAGTGATTTTTTGCATATGACACGAAAGCAAAGGCAGCAAAAGCAAAAAATAGACAAGTAGGAATGCATCAAACTAAAAAGTAAAAAGAAATGATTAACAGCAAAAGAAGTGATTAACAGAGTGAAAAGGCAACCTATGGAATGAGAGAAAAAATTTGCAAACCATATGTCTGATAATGGGTTAATATCCAAAATATTAAGGAACTCCTACAACTCAATAGCAGGAAAACAAAAAAAATGATTTAAAAATGATAAAAAAAAGTGGGCAAATGACTTCAGACATTTCTCAAAAGAAGACATACAAGTGGTCAAGAGGTGTATGGCAAGGTGCTTAGCATCATTAATCATCAGGGAAATGCAAATCAAAACTACAGTGAGCCATCATCCCACATATTAGAATGACTGTTCTCAAAAAGATGAAAGACAGGTGTTAGTATGTGGAGAAAAGGGAACCCTTGTACGCTGTCGGTGGGAATGTAAATTGGTACAGCCTTTATGGAAAACAGTATGGAATTTCCTCAAAAATTAAAAATAGAACTGTCATATGATCCAGCAATTCCACTTCTGTGTATATATCCAAAGAAATTGTAAACAGGATCTTGAAGTGATATCTTCACTCTCATGTTCATTACAGTATTATTCACAATAGCTAAGACATGGAAACAACCTAAATGTTGGTTAACAGATGAATGAATAAAGGAAAATGTGAGTATATATATATATATATATATATATATATATATACACACATACACACACATATATATACACACATGTATATCTGACATATACACATATACCTATAATGGAATATTATTCAGCCTTAGCAAAGAAGAAAATTCTGATATTTGTGACATCGCAGATAAACATGGAGGACATTCTACTAAGTGAAATAAGTCAGACATAGGCAGATACTGCATGCTTTCACTTATATGTGGAATCTAAAACAGTCAGTCTCATAGAAGTGGAAGTAGAATGGTGGTTGCCAGTGGCTGAGGATGTAGTGAAAATGGGGAGAAGATGGTCAAGGGGTACGAAGTTGCAGTTACGCAAGATGAATTAGCTCTGGAGATCTAATGTACAGCGATGTGACTATAGTTAACAATATTGAATTGTATACTTGAAATTTGATAAAAGGGTAGATCTTAGGTGTTCTCATCATGAAAAAAAAAGATAATTATGTGAGGTAATGGATATGTTAATTAGCTTAATTATGGTGATAATTTCACCAGACCTATGTATACCAAAACGTCAACTGTACGACTTAAATATAATTTTTGTTTGCCAATCTCAGTAAAATTGGAGAGGGAAGGAGCATAAAATTCATAGTTCGCAGCTCAATAAGTATTTAAATATAAAAATAGCCTATTTCTTTTTAAAAATAAAAATCAGTGTTAGTTAAAAAAAAAAAAAAAAAGAAAGAAAAGAAAGAAAGAGATTGAACTCAGTACCAGATGGAGAAAACCAAATGTGATGTTTTCGTAACAGAAGAAAATGAAGAAAGGAATTAAGTCATCTTGGTATTTCTAAGAAAAAGGAAAGCCTTCACCATTTTGTCAGGATCACACACAGCCAACAGTCAGGACTGACCACACAATCCAATGAAGCTCTCATACTAAACTTTGAGGATATTTGCAAATTTCATTGAAGCATGCCTGGCATAAGAGTAGAGTTCTTATCCTTACAATATTCTTCTCTTTCCTAGTTGGAGAATTTAGCTCTAATACCTCTTATACTGGGATTGCTGTTGTCTTGTAGACAAATGACTCTCTTCTTTGGACCCCCATTTCCACATTTCTACTTGTTACGTTTTTGTCAGGCATTCATTCAGCAAATACACTGACTCAGTGGTAGAGACAGTGCTAAATGCTACAATATGAAACAGGAACCTTTATTTCAGAATTGTGGAGTTACAGGTGAGGTGTAGATATCAATCCAAAGTCATGTGAATAAATATAATTACAAACTGAAATATGGGTTATGAAGAACTGATAGAAGATGCTAGGACCTGGTATTAGGAGCTAAGGATGGCTTCACAGAGAAATGACATTGAGCAGATCTCAAATGTCAGTATGCATTAACTTGGCAAAGGATGGGTATGGAGTAGAGAGAGGATTTCCAGATAGGAGCAGTAGTAGGGCATAGGACTAGAATCAGGAGGGATCATGGTAAATTTGAGTTGCTGAGGAACTTCAGGGTGGTTGGAATTTACAGAATTGGGACGGTGGTGTAGCACAATCTCCATGCTCTTTGGTTTTGCTGTGGTTTCAAAGCTCAGTGTTACCTGTTTAAAAAAAAAAAAATTGTCAGAGTCTTCAGATTATGAGGTTCAATAGCCAGAAGTCATATCGGAAACAGAGAACAAAAGCATCACCAAGTGTCAAAGATTTTATTTCTTTGTGAATTTCCTATGAAATCAAACATACCTAGGAGGGATGTACATAGAAGTTGCTTCGAAGCAACGTCTAACAGGTTTATTTTTGCCAGCTGGATTTTGGTGTTCTAGGCTGAACCAGAAGTTGATAAAAATTAGGCTTAGTGCAGGTCTTTCTTCACAGGGAGGGAGACAAGTCATTAGAATAATAAATCACCTGTGGAGCTTTCACCTGTTGAAATCTCTTTGACGTTTACATATCTCCCTGACATTTACATTGGAATATGATACTCAGAAAATTGAGGGTATAGATTACAGGGTGAGCCTCAGACACCATGTTTATAAACCTGAGAGGAGAGAGGTGTGGGGGCGGGAGGAAGAGAGAGAGAACTCACCTTGGATAATATCTGTGATGTTTGGATTCAGTGGGTGCTCTTGGGTTTTCCCTCCTCTATGATATCCCACTTGACATATCACTACTACAAGTGATGAAGTGATGAATAACTTGGGATGAAACTACCAGCTTGGGTAAATTGAGTTGTCATTCATGTAATAAATATTTATTGGATAGCTATATTGTTCTAGGTGGTTAAAAAAAAGAATTATATTTCTTACCTTTAAGAGTTCATGATCCATTGAAATACTAGGCATATGAACAATTATAATTGTGTTGATTACGAGTTTTTGATAACATACAATGCCATGCACTTTGATTAGTGCCTTATACCCATTCTCTCATCAGTCCTTTTAACAACCAGGTTTTAGATAGGATCACCAAGACTCCAAGGTCTTTAGTAACTTGGCCAAGTATCCACAGTTCATAAGTGGCAAGCCTAGGATTAAACTTAGTTTTCTCTTCTACAACTCATGCTCTTAACCACCACTCCGTATTATTTCAGAAGAATAATTATAGAAGCCTATGCAAAAACTTAAGGGAGCCTCTAGGAAGGATTATGTGATTCTGACTGGAAAAACCAAATAGGCTTCAGGAAGAGGTGATGTCTGAGCTCTGGCTTACTGCTCTTGATCTGGGCCAATTGTCTTCAACTCCTGGAGGACCACTGTGATGTTAAAAATATAGCCTCCATCCATGGTGGTTTCGTTATGAAGAAATGTAAGGAGTAAATCGGTCATCTTTGGAAGCTAATCACGGACACATTCATTATCTTAAAAACTGATGAGTAAAAGGAAAGAATCAAGCATCAATGTACCTTTTTCTATATTAAAGTATTCTACCTCATAAATGAAAGAAGAAATAACAGAATGATACCATTTTGACACTCCCCAATAAATTAACATGTACTTTCCCTCAGAAAGCTATTCTTATGTGACTGAATAAACAGGTTCAGAGGAATTAATGAGCTACAGTCTGGGGGATGAGGCGATTGACAAATAACAAATAATTTTAACTTGTGACTAGTACTGCAAAGAAGATGAGCTGATAGCAAATGATAAGGTGTGGGTAGTGGCGGAGAGGAAGGGAGAGGCTTCTTGGATAGGATGTGCTGGACAGGCCTTTCTGATGAAAATGAACCAACGAGAAGTCACTGTGCATGTAAAGAACCGCAGAGAAAGTTTCCAAGGCAGAAAGAAAGACAACGTGTGAAAATCCGAAGGCATGTTCAGAACATGGCAGCAGAAAAGTTATTACTGAAAAGATATTGTCAAAAACAAAAGAGAATTGGAAGAATTACCTCTGTTTTCATGTATCTTAGTCCCTTTCCCTTCAAAGGTTTAGAATGAAGAGGGCGACTAACAAAGATGGATTTGCATAAGCAGTGACCTGAAAGCATGTAATATGTGAAATAATAAATGCTATGTAGACTGGTCAAATAAGAAGAATAAAGAATCTAATTTAGTTTCAAAAGCCATTCTACAGCGATAGTTGAGAAGGTAATTAGTATTATCTATCTCACTCCAACAAACAATACACTTCGAAGGTCTAAATTCCCTCTCTTTTTTTAAACGTCTTTATTGGAGTGTAATTGCTTTACAATGTTGTGTTAGTTTCTGCTGTATAACAAAGTGAATCAGCTATATGTATACATATATCCCCATATCCCCACCCTCTTGCGTCCCCCTCCCACCCCTCTCGGTGGTCAGAAAGCACCGAGCTGATCTCCCTGTGCTATGCGGCTGCTTCCCACTAGCTATCTATTTGACATTTGGTAGGGTATATATGTCCATGCCACTCTCTAATTTCGTCCAAGCTTACCCTTCCCCCTCCCCGTGTCCTCAAGTCGGTTCTCTACGTCTGCGTCTTTATTCCTGTCCTGACCCTAAGTGCTTCAGAACCATTTTTTTTTTTTTAGATTCCATATATATGTGTTAGCATACGGTATTTGTTTTTCTCTTTCTGACTTACTTCACTCAGCATGGCAGTCTCTAGGTCCATCCACCTCACTACAGATAACTCAATTTTGTTTCTTTTTATGGCTGACTAATCTTCCATTGTATATATGTGCCACAGATACAGCCACTATAGAGAACGGTGTGGAGGTTCCTTAAAAAACTAAAAATAGAACTACCATACGACCCAGCAATCACACTACTGGGCATATACCCTGAGAAAACCATAATTCAAAAAGAGTCATGTACCACAGTGTTCATTGCAGCTCTGTTTACAATAGCCAGGACATGGAAGCAATCCTCTTTTCTTAAGCATGGTCTTCATACAGGCTGCCAGGAGGCCGATTTCCTTTGCCACCCTACAAATTCTCCTAGAGTTACATGAACAATTCCCACTATTTGAACTGTCTTGGCAGACGACTTCCAAACTGTATGTATGCCTTCTTGATACACACAGGGGTGTCAACCAGGGGTGGCTAGTGCAAGTGCTCTAAAGGACCTAAATATTGGAGGGAGTCAGAAGGAAATCACAATATTGTACGTATGTGTAGACCTCAATTAAAGGCATTCCCAGTTATCTAGTTTACTTATCTATTTTCTTTTTCCTGTGCTGGTCAAATAAGACATAGTTTTGAGCTTTACTTGACAGCAGGATGCTAGTCTGTCACTTCTATCCTAGATCCATTAAGGGAAAGGTGTAATGGGCATGACTTTTTAGAGATGTCACTGTGTCTGAAGTAGAATTATTTTTCGTATTAAATACCTTCCTCCTGCCATGTTCTATGGCTTGTGATTGGTGTGGCCATCCAAGTAGTTTTTCAAGCTATAAATGTGGGAAATATTTTGGATTCTATCACGTCTCCATCTGCCATATAACTCAAACACCAAAACTTACTGATTCTATTCCATAAATATGCCCCTGAGGGCTAGATTCTTCTCTCCATCCTCTCTGAGTCCAGTGAAATCATGTCTGAATTTCTGTAATATGTGTTTCATGGATTTGAGTCTCCCGCATTCATTCTCCATATGGTCACTAACATGAACTTACTACAAAGTCTCAGGTCACTATAATGGGTAAATTTTTCTACTGAGTATAGAACAAATTCATTCTTAGCTTTATATTCAAGTCACTTCACTATCTGGCTTCAACCTACTTAACTGTAATATGAATTTTCAACCATTAATATTCATACACTTAGGGGCTTCCCTAGTGGTGCAGTGGTTGAGAATCCTCCTGCCAATGCAGGGGACACCGGTTCGCTCCCCAGTCCGGGAAGATCCCACATGCCGCGGAGCAACTAAGCCCGTGTGCCATAACTACTGAGCCTGTGCTCGAGAGCCCGTGAGCCACAACTACTGAGCCCGCGTGCTGCAACTACTGAAGCCTGCGCACCTAGAGTCCACGCTCCACAATGAGAGAAGCCATCTCAGTGAGAAGCCCGCGCAACGCAACGAAGAGTAGCCCCCGCTCGCTGCAACTAGAGAAAGCCTGCATACAGCAACGAAGACCCAATGCAGCCAAAAATAAATTAAATAAATAAATTTAAAAATTCATACACTTAAATTGGGATTAAAATCCTTGCTAAACGATCAACATTCCTGACACTACTCTCATTTTTTGACACCAAGCCTTTTCAGTAGCTGTCCTTTTGCCTGGGACACCACCATCTTTCCCCTGGCTACCTCCGACTCATTTGTTCATGACCCAGCTTAATGTCAGCACCTCTGAGAAAACTTCCACATCTCAGGCTGATAAAGTCACTTCCTTCCCTGTACTCCAAATCCTCCTTATTAATAATTCTACCTTAACATTTACCCAACTGAACTGCAATTTTCTGCTTAGGTATCCTTGTCATTGGCGGAACCCTGAACTTCCTTCCCTGAGGGCAGCAACCATGGATTTTAAACTTGCCCAGTGTTGGCACAAAGTGGGTGTTCATAATTATCTATAGAATGAATGAGTGGATGCATTAATTGATACACAGGTGGATTCCAGAAGCTTCACTAGCATTATTAAATGTCACTGTTCTAAGCCAGTTGTGCCTCAAGATTTTACATGTATTTGTCCTTCCTACCCACTCCTCTCACGCCCAGACACACACAAACACACACATACACACGACAGACAGTGTGCTCTTTGATATCAAGAAATTTGCCTCATCTTCGTATTCTTTTTCTTTTTTTTTTTAACATCGTTATTGGAGTATAATTGCTTTACAACAGTGTGTTAGTTTTCTGCTGTATAGCAAAGTGAATCAGTTATACATACACATATGTTCCCATATCTCTTTCCTCTTGCATCTCCCTCCCTCCCACCCTCCCTATCCCACCCCTCTAGGTGGTCACAAAGCACCGAGCCGATCTCCTTGTGCTATGCGGCTGCTTCCCACTAGCTGTCTATTTTACGTTTGGTAGTGTATATATGTCCATGCCACTCTCTCACTTTGTCCCAGCTTACCCTTCCCCCTCCCCGTGTCCTCAAGTCCATTCTCTAGTAGGTCTGTGTCTTTATTCCCGTCTTACCCCTAGGTTCTTCATGACCTTTTTTTTTTTCTTAGATTCCATATATATGTGTTAGCATATGGTATTTGTTTTTCTCTATCTGACTTACTTCACTCTGTACGACAGACTCTAGGTCCATCCGCCTCACTACAGATAACTCAATTTTGTTTCTTTTTATGGCTGAGTAATATTCCATTGTATATATGTGCCACATCTTCTTTATCCATTCATCTCTTGATGGACACTTAGGTTGCTTCCATATCCTGGCTATTGTAAATAGAGCTGCAATGAACATTTTGGTACATGGCTCTTTTTTTCTTTTTTAACATCTTTATTGGGGTATAATTGCTTTACAATGGTGTGTTAGTTTCTGCTTTATAACACAGTGAATCAGTTATACATACACATATGTTCCCATATCTCTTCCCTCTTGCGTCTCCCTCCCTCCCATCTCCTGGCTATTGTAAATAGAGCTGCAATGAACATTTTGGTACATGACTCTTTTTGAATTTTGGTTTTCTCAGGGTATATGCCCAGTAGTGGGATTGCTGGGTCATATGGTAGTTCTATTTTTAGTTTTTTAAGGAACCTCCATACTGTTCTCCATAGTGGCTGAACCAATTCACATTCCCACCAGCAGTGCAAGAGTGTTCCCTTTTCTCCACACCCTCTCCAGCATTTATTGTTTCTAGATTTTTTGATGATGGCCATTCTGACTGGTGTGAGATGATATCTCATTGTAGTTTTGATTTGCATTTCTCTAATGATTAATGATGTTGAGCATTCTTTCATGTGTTTGTTGGCAGTCTGTATATCTTCTTTGGAGAAATGTCTATTTAGGTCTTCTGCCCATTTTTGGATTGGGTTGTATCCTTTGTCAGTTGCTTCATTTGCAAACATTTTCTCCCATTCTGAGGGTTGTCTTTTGGTCTTGTTTATGGTTTCCTTTGCTGTGCAAAAGCTTTGAAGTGTCATTAGGTCCCATGTGTTTATTTTTGTTTTTATTTCCCTTTCTCTAAGAGGTGGGTCAAAAAGGTCTTGCTGTGATTTATGTCATAGAGTGTTCTGCCTGTTTTCCTCTAAGAGTTTGATAGTTTCTGGCCTTACATTTCGGTCTTTAATCCATTCATGACTCTTTCTGAATTATGGTTTTCTTAGGGTATATGCCTAGTAGTGGGATTGTATCTTCCTATTCTGTGTGACACTAAGCAGAGTTGTATTGTTCTCTAAATAGTTGTTGAGTTGAAAATTACAAAAACGTAATTGAATTTTGAAGATGTCTATGGCCTCTGTGTGTCAGGAGAGCTTAAGGGTTCTTCTAAATATGGTCCTCTAATGGGCAGAGAATTGTTCAATGAATATCAGAACACTCCAAGGCCTTCTGTTATGCAGAATATGAATGACTGGTCCTCTTGTCACTCAGTCCTCTATACTCCCACTTGGTGCAGTACTTAGCCAGTTACTAGATATAATTCTATTATGTCTTTTAAGTGCAGATTGATGATAAGGTAAGGTTTCTTTGAGGGGTAGATGGTGTTCATAGCAGCATTTCTTTTAGCCCTTAAATAGAAGGACATGGTCTAATTTCCCTGAGAAATTTCCCATGAAATTTGCTTCAATAGGAAAGGTAGAGCTGCAGAGGAATTACAGTCAGTGTTTGGGAGTATCCACAGCCAATATCATCATAATCTAATATTGAAAAGATTTCTTTTTTTTAAAATTAATTTATTTCTGGCTGCACTGGGTCTTTGTCGCTGTGCACCGGCTTTCTCTAGTTGTGACAAGTGGGGGCTACTCTTCATTGCGGTGCGCGGGCTTCTCATTGTGGTGGCTTCTCTTGTTGCCGAGCACGGGCTCTAAGCACGTGTGCTCAGTAGTTGTGGCACGTGGTCTCAGTAGTTGTGGCTCATGGGCTCTAGAATGCAGGCTCAGTAGTTGGGGCGCATGGGCTTAGTTGCTCCGCAGCATGTGGGATCTTCCCGGACCAGGGCTTGAACCCATGTCCCCTGCATTGTCAGGCGGATTCTTAATGACTGTGCCACCAGGGAAGTCCCGAAAAGATTTCTGAAATTTGACAAGAGGACTGTATATTGTATGCTGTGATTTTCCTAGAGAGGGATGTAGTGTTCAGTATTTTCTAAGAAATAGCCCCCTTTCTTTGTGCAGCCTTTGCAGAAAAGCTGCAGTTTAACTAGGAAGAAAACAGGAAAAAGAAACCCTGTTTGGACTGAGTTATAAGATGTATAGTTTAAAAATATTTTTTAAAATTCCGCATATTCAATTCTTCACATCCATCTACAGAGTGTTTCCTGTGAACCAGGAACTGAGTATGCTGCAGTGAGCAGTTAGGGTCTTTGCCTTTGAGGGGCTCACATCTTTAGACGTTAATGTACTTCGGTGGTTGTTATAAATTTAATTTTTAAAGAAGATACACATGAAGAGATTTAAAATTTGTGTTCAAGGCGCCCAAATCCTGATTCTCTACTATAGATGGCTGCTCGTTTTCCCAGTTACTCTGGGTTAGAATGATTTCACCTTCATCACAGAAGTGATTCGCGTCATAGGAGCCAGTAGATCTGCTGATGATAGATAAAATAAGGCGTGCAGTTTTACATGTGTAAGTTTAAGGTATACATCATATTGATTTGATACACTTGTATTTTGCAATATGATTGCCATGTAGCCTTAGCTAACACCTCTATCAGATTATATAATCTTTGTGTGTGTGTGGGGGGGTGGGAATAATGAAGATCTAGTCTCTTAGCAAATTTGATGTTTATAATACAGTACTGTTGTCTGTAATCAATACACAGTGCATTAGATCTCTGGAACTTATTTATCTACTAGTTTCAAGTTTGTACTGTTTTTTTTTTTTTGGCTGTACGCGGGCCTCTCACTGCTGTGGCCTCTCCCGTTGTGGAGCACAAGCTCCGGACGCGCAGGCTCAGCAGCCATGGCTCAGGGGACTAGCCGCTCCGCGGCATGTGGGATCTTCCCCGACCGGGACACGAACCCACGTCCCCTGCATCGGCAGGCGGACTCTCAACCACTGCGCTACCAGGGAAGCCCCATACAATATTTTAATGGTGACTTAAAAAAAGTTTTGTTCAACTTGTATTACACTGTAATATATATATATATATATATATATATATATATATATATATATGTATGTATGTATGTTTCCAAATTGTACCATCAAAGGAACCAGAACTCTATTAAACTCTAGTGTCTGCCGCTAAAGTCAACTGTCAAGTCTTAGCTCTGTAGTTTCTCAAGAGTAATACGATCCATGCTGTGTCACTCACTGTGTAGTTACCTTTCACCCTGAATCAGTAGGGAAAATAGGAAGAGAGTGAGGAGCCCTGGAATGCTGCAGCCTCCTTATCCTGTTCCCAAGCACAGACCCTTCCTGAGAGCCAGGCAGCTGAGAAGGAGATAGAGCCATCTGGACCATGAGCTGCTGTTTGGAGTAGCACTCCCAGGGGATATTGTAAGCTGGAGCCAGGCAGCGGGCAACTGCCCTGGGAGTAGAGGAAGGTTTCTCAGAGGAGATGTGAGTTGAACTTGGGTCCCAGAAATGGGAATGATTGTCTAGTGGATATTCTGCAAGGACAGGAAGTGAGCTGACAGATGTCAAGAAGCACTCGTGAGATCTTGAGAAGTAAGGCCAGAGTTTTATTATCCTTGCTGCCTTGCACTGGCATATGGCCCAGAACATAGTGAGTCTCTCCTTTTAACTGGCCATGTGAATGATTGAAAGAAAGCCTAAATGAAAAAGAAACCTCGTTTTCCAAGATGAGATCGTCTTTGCATTTTCCCCAGCTTGGGGCTGGCCCAGCTCTCCAGATTGCTGTGGATGCTAAGGAAGAAAATAAGAGATTAGTAAATGCAATCAATAACAAAGAGTGAATAGCCGGGAGTCTACGGAGGGTCAGTCTGTGAAGGCATTTGTGCCTTCTTGTGTTCTTCTCAGGAGGGACTTGAGTGGCCCAAAGAAACCCAGTCCCAAGGAGTCACATTTTCAGCACATCAGGACCTCCTCATGCTAGATCACATAACATATGGGTTGTCTGGTCCCAGGCTCCCATTCCTTCCCCATATTCTTTCAGGATAAAGCCTGCTCCACTCATTGTATTTGCTCATTCACATGTATTTTTTTGAGTGTCCTCTCTATATCAAAGACTGTGTAAATGGTGGAGAATTAAAACAGTAAATAAGATAGGGTTATAAGAACTCATGATCTGGTGAGAGAGAGAGAGAGGGACATAGAGCAGAGAATTGCCTGGAGGCATGATACATAGAATAGTGATTCTTCACACCAGTTAGAGCAGAACTGAGCTTCTGATTTCCTGGACTCGGTGCTAGAGGTGAGCTTGGAAAGAAGCTCTGTGAAACTGGTTTCTGTGTGTGTATTATTGTTGTTGTTGTTTGTTTGTTTGTTTGTTTAAGAGCAACAGCTCTGCAGAAAGCTGCACAAAAAAGGATGGAGGGGTGTGTAGGCAAATCAGTTTGAGAAACACTGAATATTACACCCCTTTCTAGTAAGTTAAAAAAAATATATATTAACACACTACAAGTTCTCAGAAATCCTGCAGTAAATAAACCTACTTCATCACCTTCAAGGATGTTTTTCTTAGGGAATCCTGGTCTGTATCATCCAGAGGGCTTTCCTCAGTTGTTGAGGGTATGTCACAGGCATAGTGGGAACAGAAAAGACTTTTAATAGAGTCTAAGTCAGAGCATCTCCAAGATGGAACCAACCTCAGTTGTCATTTTGGCCAACTTTCCAGCCAGCCAACCAGTTAAAGACTCAACACAGTGGCCCTGGCAGCTGGCTACCCAGCTTTTCCTTGATGGGAACCTCAGTTCATTACATGTTAAACTAAAACTTATAACCCCTGACTTCTCTCCTGGATGTTGTCTTCTGAAGAAATCTGCCCAATACTCTCTTCTAGAGGAGATATGAAAGCATTCATCAAGTCTCTTCTTGCCATGTCTTCTCAGAACCTTGACTCATTAAGACCCATTACTGCTGTAGAGTCACATTTTTCTCATCCTCTGCTTAGGTAGATTTTTAAAAATGCACTTGGGCTTCCCTGGTGGCGCAGTGGTTGAGAGTCCGCCTGCCGGTGCAGGGGACACGGGTTCGGGCCCCGGTCCGGGAAGATCCCACATGCCGTGGAGCAGCTGGGCCCGTGAGCCATGGCCGCTGAGCCTGCGCATCCGGAACCTGTGCTCCGCAACGGGAGAGGCCACGACAGTGAGAGGCCCGCGATCAGGAAAAAAAAAAAGCACTTTAAATGCATTTATTGATCGAATAATTAGTGTGGATTTAATTTGGTCAGTACAAAATCATTTGTCAAGTTTTATTATCATTGACTTTTTTTTTTTTTTTTGGTAAAACTTACACTGTCCAACAGAGATCATTAAGTAATGGCAGCCTAAGAAAGTACTCACCAGGTGAACTGCCACAGGTGAGGGCATTGCTTTCCATAGTCACTCTGTTAGAGAACATGACTCTGTGTTTATCTCTGTGTTTTCTCCAGTGTTGAACTCAACACTATCTTTAAATAGGTATCCAAGTTTTTTTTTATTATAAGCCTTATCAACCATGCTAACTGCACAGTTACTGATGAGCTCATTCTTCCTTGAACAAAAAGAATAGCAATATAGTAGCCAGCAGTTTTATACTATTTACTATGTGCCAGACAGTGTTCTAAGTGCTGTAAACAATTTAGCACATGCAATTCTCTGGACAACTCTGTAGGAAGATGAAATTTTTATCCCCATTTCGTAGAAGAGAAACTGAGATGCAGAGTTTAAATAACTTACCCCGATGGCTCAAAAGGCAAGGACTGGACCTTGGATTTGAACCCAAGCAGTCTTGCTCCGGAGTACATGTTCCTAACAGTTATATAATATTACTTGTCTTGGTTGAATTAATATAGACTTGATCCCAGAAGGGGCCTACCACAATTTATTTGATTGTCAAACGTTTAAAGAAATGAAGGATCACCCGTGAACGTGAGAAGTAGGGTGAATTCATGTAAGCAAATGTTAACATTAGAACATTTACCTGATAAAAGCAAACAATTTGGCAAAACCCAGGAGCGATGGCATGGGGAGCTGGGTGGTTTGTTTCCCATTTCACAAAATAGAGCAGCCAACCTTGTGCTTGTCTCAACAAGTAGTTTGTTTAACTTCTCAGAGGAATAACAGTGAATGTAAGTAAAATCAATAACAACTACTGAATAATCTTAACAGGTGATGTATATCAGCTTTCCTCTGTGTGCCTCAGCTTGTCTGTTTTATTTCAAGATACTGCATGCATGATTTCTCACTTGCGTTCTGAGCTATAGTGTGCTTCAGTAATATATGCATCAAACATTTTGAAAGTCTGCCCCAAGAGGCAAAGACCACTTGAATTATACATTGCCTTGCTAGGTGATGACAGCTTAGACCTGCGTGCATGATTGTCTGAAGAATTCCATCTAGGGCTGCAAAAAAACATTTTTTAAGTAATTTAAAGAGAGTTCTTTGTGTTTGACAATTCAGAACAAAAAACATTAGTCCTGTGAAATGTTACAGTGGGCATGTAGGGTCCACACTTTCTTTATTCAGTATCCGGCATGACTTCTAGTGTTTTGCCCACCAAACCTGTGAGTGTCCCCAGATCTAAGATGTTTTGCAAAAATCAGAGTTGAAAAAATCAGAGTTGAATCAGAGTTCATAATCCTATTTATGGCCCAGCCACGGTGGAAGTAATTATTAGTATTTGAAGCCTTGTTCTATAAACTTGTAATGGTGTGTTTCATTGTTTGTGGCGTTAGCCTTGGGATGTTAGACATAACTCTGTTTAAGGCTATGAAGTCAGGCTGTCCATCCAGAACATGACAGATTATATATTTACTACATCTGCTGAATCAGCTGGGTTTGTGCCATGAATACCACATGCTTATTTGCAGAACTCAATGGGCTTCTCAGTGAACATCAATATAGGCTTTGACTTGTAATGTTTAGAACACAGTTTATGTAATTTTCCTCGGTTTAATTTATCCCTTATGGTTTCTGTTATCTGTAACGTGTATTTTGTTTTATAGGTTGAAACTCCAATTTGTTTTTACCAAGGTATAATATCTTTTTTTCACCTTGGTTGGGGAAATCCAAACAACTGTTTTATCTATCCATCAGAGGCTGAGATAACACATTTCATAAAGCAGGATCAAAACATGTTCGTGGTCAGCTGTCCTGTTGTGTGGTGTGTGTGTTTGTGTGTGTGTGTGTGTGTGTGTGTGTGTGTGTGATTTTTTTTTCTGCCACAGTTGGAGTTCTACACCCCTTATAATAAGCACATGTGTTAGTTATGTAGTGTCTTGATTGAAGAGCCAGTTTCCTTTTATCTTTGCCTCTGCCATATTCATCATATATCTTTCACGTCTCCCTGATTCTCAACATCCATTGGCAAATGACGAGGAGAAAACGTGGAAGATCTTATGGGCCAGGTTTGTAGAGGGTGTCCATTCCTTTTCATTGGCCAGAGGGGTTCTCGCTAATGTAGTTCCTGGCTTAGGGATGTTCAAGCAGAATTCTATCCTGTAAAAGAGGAGTATGAATCTTTGTAGACACCATCTCTACTATACTATATGATATTAGAGAGCCTCTCTGAGCCTCAGTTTCTCATATTTAAAATGAAGAAAATGTAACTACCTCACAGATATTATCATTAGGTGGAATTATGTACCTAAAAATAACATGTGAACTGTAAAGTGGCACACAGGTTTATAGTGTTTTACTGTTATAATTATTATTAATGCTATTAGTGTGAAAAAGTTTTATTTATCTTACCCTAGCCTAGAGAATGGAGAATGCTGGGGAGCTAGCCCATATGATAAGCATAGTGTCTTTATTTTCAGAATTTTCTTTTTTCTTGAGAGGTTCTTTCATGTATGCACAGGGTATGCCAACAAAGCTCACAGAGTCAAATATTACAGGTAAGAAGGAAGAGTGTAGGCAAACCAGTATGGTTGGTTACCATATCTACAAATCAGTTTTAATCCCTTCCTAGAATAGTTTCTATAATCATTGCATTAATTCAATGGTAAAAATTACAAACCAAAAAACCCCCCAAAACCCTAAATTAAGCATCACACAAAATTGTCTTCAAATAACAATAGCTCCATGTGAAATGAAACCAATGTGTAACATATAAATGGCACCTGGCTTCTGTGCTGTGGCAATGCATGTAGGTTAAAAGCAGGAGGATTTGAGGTCAGAGAAACCTAGTTTGAACTTGGCTCTGCATTAACCACTTGCATGAATCTCAGTAAGTTAACTGTCTGGTCCTCTGTTTTCTCATTTATTTAACAGAGAGAAGGTTAAAAACTCAAATAGTTTTGATAAGAATTGGATTTGATGATAAAATGTGAGCTGCAAGGGAGGGTCACTGTGGGGATTTCTCTGCATTCTAGCCATTGTCATAGCCGTACTCATCACAGAAATGCTGTAGACCTCTAAAGTCACACAGCTGGCTAGTAATAAAACTGGGACTGGAACCCAGGACTGTCTGAAGCCAAAGCTCATTCCCATAGTTGCTACATTTTATTGCCTTTCTGGCCTTGGCACTATGCCTGGCCCATGGTAATTGCTCACTAGATCACAGTGATTACCGTTATCTTTCATGTCTGTGCCGCAAGGCAGTTGGTAGGTGATAGGTTTTCCATTCCTTGGTGATCCAGGTATTAGGTATGAGTATTCCCCCAGTGCGAGTGGAGCCTTGACAGACCCACACCCTTTGAGATCATGGCTCATCTGTGACCTTCTCTTCAATGATACAGACTCTTAATGGAGGAAAATCAAGGAAATCGCATTTCGTAGATATGCATAGAAAGCTATGTGCTACATCCTTCAACTCTATTGTCTATTTTCATGTACTTGTAATAGTTAGTTTTGTTTTTCTGATTGTGAAGTTTGGATAATGAGATATCTCCCTTTGTAAAATTGATTATGAGGAAGAATAAAACAGAACAGACAAGAGCATTTTGGAAACAAAGAATGGAGGCTAGTATCTGCTATACAAATATTCAAAAAGCTAAAAAATGAAAATCCTGCCAACGAAATTAAAAAAATAGATCAAGGAGACAGAATACAAAGCCTCAAGTATAAAATATAATGTATTATTAAGGTGGTTTTTCCAGTCAGTGAGGAAATGATCAGTCACTAGATATATGCTGCATGGCCATTCAGATGAAAAAAAAAAAGTTAGCTCTTTTTTTCATCTCACATCATTCAGCAAACACAATTTCAGATGGATTAAGCATTTAAATGAATAACGTGAAACTACAGAGGAAGCAGAAAACACAGGTAAATATCTCTTTGATCTCAGGGTAGGAAAATGGTATTCTAAACAAAAAAGTAATGAAAGGAACTATAGAGGCAGGTTGTATATTTGGGTACTTCAATATTAAAAGAAATCTGTATGTCAAGAGACATAGTAAACAAAACTTGAAAGGCAAACACAAAAATTGGGGAAAACATTTGCAACATACCCTTCATCTAATTTTCACAGTATTCCTGTGCGGTAGATAATATTATCTACATTTATACATGAGAGAATTGAGACCCAGACACTTTAAATAATTTAGTAACTTGCCCACGATCCCTCAGCTAACAAGTTGGGGGACTCGAATTTGAATGCTTGAAAACTGAACTCTGACAGCTCTTCACCTCACCAACTAAGAAAATAGCCAGGAGACATAGTGATGAGAAAAATGCCTAATAGAAGAATCAGAGCCTTACTAGAGGAGCTGAACAGAGGAATCAGATTGGTGAAGAGAAAATTACAGTCTATTGTGATTCGCTTTAATAGATGCACAGAAGCTTCACTTGGGGGTGATTTCAAAGAGATCTTAATACTATCTAGATTCTTGAAAAATAAGTGGGATTCTAGGTACCCATGATGGTCAGAGGTCTGCTAGGGAGAAGAAATGATACACTCCACAGCACAGACTCCTGACACAGCTAGCTGGCTGTGGAGCATAGGTTGTCTGCAGAGATATAGAGGCTGGTGAGGAACGTAAGTCACATAGATGGAGCCATGTGAAATTGCTGCTACTTGACCATTTTTGACCATTTCATCATTTCACATGATTCAAACTAGTATTTGTCTACCCACCCCATAAACCAGTAGTTACATGAGAAAGAGCAGGGGGAACTTCGTTTACTCTATTTTGGCAACACTGGGCACAGTGCTTGGTGCACTGGGCACAGTGCTTGGTGCATAGCTGATCTTGAGTACTGTTATATGAAAGTGTTTAATAGACTATGAAGCCCTATTCAAATGTAAGAGATTGCGGTTGTAAAACAATCAAGCATATCACAGATCTTAGCATTAAAATATGACCTGTCTCTAGATGCTGAGGTGGAGATGAAGAAAGGGGAACCAACATGAGACTTTGCATCATCTAAGTTGAAATATTTTCCTGAGCGCTTAGAGGTAATTCAGGGACAGTCATGGGGGATGAACAGGTAACACTTTCGAGGGTACCCTTTGCTGCTTCTACCCTGCTGTTCTGCCTTTATTACTTTTATATATTGATGCTCCAAAGAAAGCATTTTTAAAAAAAAGTTTCTGCTGCTGATAAAATTGCCTTAATAGGTGTTGTAGCACCACTAAAGGATCTCAGGCAGCGGAATGCGCTGTTGAGACTTGTAGTTTATGGGAAGTACCCTAGCAGCAAGCATGAGTGATGGAATGGAGAGGTCGAGGCTAGAAGCTGGGAGACCAAAGAGGAGATGATGCCAGAGATGCTGAGTCATGGAGGTGGGAGCTGAGAAGAGGAGATGGACTGGAAAGACAGAATGGATGTTTCGTCTCATGGGGCAGGGGAGGGGTAGTAAAAGAGGCTGGCTACACTGATCCCCAGATTGGGGATGATTGGGGGACCAAGTGGATAGCAATGCCATTCTCTGATATAGGTGCTTTAGCAAGGACAGCTTTGGGGAAAAAGATGGTCAATCTGACTTTGAGCATATTGAGTGGGAAATATTATTATACAAGTTTGGATTTGACCTTGCAAGGTAGATAGGCTGGTCACTGTCTTTGTTTTTGTTTTGTTTTCCTATTTGACTGGTGTGGAAATTATGGCTCAGGGAAGTTGCCTGAATGGCCAGAATGGAAAAAAATCCAGGAAGAGGTAGGGCTGGGTCTTGAACCCAGGACCACTACATTCTTTCATCTCTTCATTGTCTGTCCACCTACTAGAAAGCACTACTGGATTTTAGGACTCCCGGCCATTCTTGGCCTCTTGGATTGAATGCACTCAGAAAATGACTAGCGAGCACTACTTTTCGGATTTTAATTAATCCTTAACTGGCTTGCCCTCTGAGCACTTTTTGCTCCTGCTTTGAATTTTTAGATAGATGGCAGGCAGTTATTTCCTCAGCCCTGTCATCTATTCACATGGCACTTGAAATATCAAGCACAGACTCAGAGAGGGATCGTAATCCATTATAATTAGTCTTCTTTGATCACTTGTCCTTTGTCCTAACAGTAGCTACATTTAATTGTGGCTGAAGTATTTGTCAAGAATAGTATCCAAACTGTTCTCTCTCTCTGTAAACGCCCAAGGACATAACTGAAATGGAGAAACCACATTCCTAATTCTCTTTTGAAATAGCTACCGAGTAGTAGAAGAAAGACTGGATTTAGAAGCAAAGACCTGTGTGTGGCCTATTCCTTGATCATGTCACATAGTATACTATCAATTAAGCAACACTGTGATGATTTAGAGAGAAAAGGAGCTACATTTAAATGAGGGCCTACTGTGTGCTTTACTGATATGATCTCACTTGATCTTCAGGACATTCCAAGGCTGAATAGCTGGGCAACATCATACAGCTACCACGTGGCAGAGCCAGGAGGCAAAACCCCTCATCTGCCTGAATGAGAGCCCATGCATGTGTACAGGGTAGTTCAGCTGCATCCCCTTCGGGTGGATTTATTTGGCAAACCAAATTAGATAGTGAAAGAAAATATATACCATCACATCACTGTGCGAATCTTGCGAAGGTTTGCCCTGAGGGGTGATACGGTAAGGAGCCGGGGCCGGGTGACATGTTGCAAATTAATACCCTGTTCTGCTGATGAAAAACATTTTATCAAGTAATAATGCTACCTTACATCTGTAGTGTGATGTAGACTTTAATAGTTAAAATAATTATATGCCTTAACTCTGTTTTTATCCTCACTCACCTGAGTCTTGTGAATTAGGTGAGGAAAGGGGTATTAGAACCATTTTACAGATGAGGAAATTGAGACTTAAAGGGTGCTACTACCATTGAGGGCCAGGTAGCTTTTAAATCATCAGATTTTAGACACATAGATTTATATGTCCTTCAAAAATAAGATCCAAGCAGGAGCAAACATATATGAGGAATTAGGCTCAGGAACATTTTTCTTAGAGGCTGACATTCACCTCTAAGTCATATGGTTAGAGTTTGCTTCTTTCCACTTTTCAATTTTTGACACTAACTGTTAATTATAGAGCTGGAGAAGCACCCAGTGCATTTGCAGGAGCTAATTGATTCGATGGAGGGAAGGCTGATTGTGCAGCAGAATCCAAACTACCAATTAAAAGAGAAGGAATCCACACACACATGATATCCAGGACATTTATATCACGGGAAACAAAAAAAGCCAGCCTTCCCTGCCTCTTTCAGTCAAAGGGCCTGGCCCCTGGGTGATCAGTTTGAGCCCTGGGCCAGGCCAAGACCACAGCAAGGACCAGGAAGCCCACCCTCTCAGCAGCCTTCCAGCCATTAATGAGTGTTTCAGAGGCTTCCCTTCTCTAGGGTAAAATGAAAAATCTTGGCAAATGAGAAGATTAGATTCAAGGCACAATGAGAGAGGAAATCAGGCAAACAGGAGCTGTATCAATCAATTAACTGTCAGAAAATGGGGCTCAGAATAGACTGATACTACTAACTTTCTTACAGTGCTCTAGAGTTTACAGAGTTTATGGCCCTCGTAACAGCAGCCGCTTAAGAGGCAGAAGTAGTATCCCAAACTTAGGGATGGTAAATGCCCCGCCCTGTTTTCCACATGTCCTGGTGCTAGAGGAGCCAGGACATGAATCCAGGTTTCTGACTCATGTGCACAGCACCAGAGGGCTGCCTGCGCTGATGGGGGCTGAGGACAGTGGTGGGGTGTATCTTGTGCTGTGGTTTGTGGTTGATTCTCCCGGGAACCCTTTTAAACAATTCCATCTTACTGAAGAGTGTCTCTGCAATGGTGCACAGGAGTGGCCGCAAGGCTAACAATAATGGGGCCATTGACTAAATAATAGCCCTAGCACAAAGTAACAGCCATGCTAGGCTCTTAATTAGGCTCTGGCTGATGCAGAGAAGGAGCACATTCGTGGGAGATTTCTGGTTGACTAATTAGGTGTCAAGTTAAGAGTTTCCCTTCTGGGTTGTCTCAAGTCAGTCAGCATATGATTCAAAACATTGTTCAATCTGGGAGTTCCAAGTGGGCCAATTTCTCAGGAGAAGAGAGGACTTCCTTCCCCAAGGGCTTGCTCCATGGAGTAGTTTAGTACAGGATTCCTTTATTTTCCCTGACTGATAGTTTAACTTTAGAGACTTGTCAACTGTGAGTCCAATGTTTCTGTCCCACTGACAAGAGCTGAAGGCTGGCTATGTACCTGGGTGCCCAGGGCTGAAAAGCAGTTAGCAGTCCCAGCTCGGCTATTTCTGCAGCAGATGTTAAATGATGCTAAGGAAGAAATTAGGATCAAAGACCAGGCTGAGACCCCGGCCCGGAACCTGGGAGAGAGGCTAGAGGACCAGTCCAGAGTAGTGGGGACAGCACTGAAATCGCATGGACCATGTATTAAATGTAACCTCTGCATTCCATTCATTAGTTGTGGGAACAGGGCTGTCATATTAATATTGCTGAGCCCTTTTCAATACCTTTAAAAGGTACAGAATCATTTCCTCCTCTAAGAGAAGTGATACAGATTAGATGAGGTAGAGCATGTGACAGATACCACTGTGCCGTGCATAGAGTAAAAACTCAGGGAACGTGACCTGCTTCTGAACCTGTCTAGCCTGGGGGGGCTTCTATAAGAGCTGATCCTGTCCATCAAGATGTACATCTACACAAAATGATTGCCCAGGCCCATATGTCCCTTCTTAGACTGAGGTTCCAACCTGCCTGACTTGATTGGCTCTGCCCCCTACTCCATTCCCTTGACCCCCTCTGTTCTTGCCTTCACTGCCAGACACCTGCCTCTGGCCTATTTGATGCATGATCCAAGCCCTCTTATCGTCTGATTCGTCCACCTCTCTCCTCCAGCCTCTGTCTCTCCCATTTGGTACAACAATTCTGACTGATTCTTCTGAGATCAACCACCACCAGCCCTTCTTCCCGGAAGAGGGTATGCATCATGAGAGGCACTTGGGTAGGGAGAGAGGATCCATAAAGCTACGTCCTGGTCTCTTTCTTTGGCTCCTTGATACGTTCTGTTGGGAAGAGGTCAATGTCAACATCCACCTTCTAATGGAAGCTTACTCCTCTGATTGCGACCAGCTAGACAAGGGCTAAATGAAATAGAGAATTACTAGACAAGGCAAGCCAAGATCTAGAAATAAGCTCCTTCTGAGAGGAAACAGGTAGGCAGTGGAGGCCAGGAAGCTGGAAGAAGATAGATGATGAATGACAATCCAGCAGGGAGGTGGGGTCAATGGATCCCAGACCTGGAAACCAGGGACAGGCAGATTCTCAAGGTGTCAGACGGAAGTGTACTTCCGGAAATAAGGTCAGAGTCGGGAAGAGTAGCTCCTTAAGGGACCCAGGGAGGAACATGGTGTGGCCGCCGGGAAGGAGCTGAGATTTAAGCAGGGTGTTGATGTGTAAGTTTAGACACAGAACATGGGAGCCATTTAACAGAGCAGCCCATGCAATGAGGAGGTGGGGGCAGGGGGAGGGAAAGGAGTGTGTCTCTGGGTTGCAGTATTCTGGACTCTTGCACCCTGACTCAGGGCAGTTGACCACAGAGGAATCCCAGATGGAGATGTGTCTGCCAAGAGCTCTAGGGATGTGCAAGCTGGCAAGTCCACAGATTAACTGTGCAGAGCCTCCAAAAACTTATCAAAAAAAGGGACCATTATCCCACTTGTGCCTATTTCCCAGAAGATAGGATCAACTGAGATAGCATGTGAAGGAGCCCTATAAGCGGTAAAGCACTGCACTTTATTTATAAGTTTAGTCACTAATGTAGAACTGCTGGTATTTTTTGAGTTCATCACGATGCTCACTAAATGTTAGCTATTAAAATATTGGCAGTTATTATTGTAGCAAGACAAATTCTGAGATACTTTATGTTTATATGTGTCCTGTTTTCCTCATTGGCGAAGGTCGCAGGCTCTAGGCTTCCTGACCTACAAGATGCTTTTGTTCCTAATTTTATCTTCTCCAAGCTACTAAATTTGTGATGAAGATTTTAGAGGCAGAGTACCTCTGAGGGAAACAAGTAAAAATAGAAAATGTTTTCCCTTGATCCAAAGACAATCTGCAGTCCTGGGAGGAGAAAGGAGGATTGTGGGTCCTATGAAAGAGGGAACTGTGTCTCATTGCCTAGACGTGTACCAGGCAGGTGGCTTGCCTTCAGAGAGGGAAGTCTGCACATCTACAGCAAAGGTCCCTAGGTCCCCGTCTGTTGGATCTGAAGGGGAAGAGCAGGACAGGGCAGTAGAACACACATTGGTAATCCACATGACTTATGAGCTGGTATATTGCGCTACCAGAGAGCTCTGGACCTTACACCACCATGGGGCTTAGGGGCATGTTGGAGGAAGGAACTTAACCTCAGTCACGAGTATGTTTGATTTGGTTTTTTTTTTCCTCTGTAGCAGAGAAGGATATTTGGAGTTAAATTTAAGTAGATTTCAAGGAAACAAATAATATGATCTTTCTGTGCATATATATGTGTGTGTGTTGAATGTCATACTTTTTTAATAATTGTTCTGTGACCACAGAACTCCTAAGGAAATGGAGAACATTTTCCCAGTAGCTACTATATGCTGCTGCTTGTTCTAGCATATCACTAAGGCAATCACATTTAATCCTCAGAATAACCTGTGAGGTATTAGAGTCCCCTTTGTGTAGATAAGAAGACTGAACTAAATAGGGGTTAAGTGACCTTGCACCAGGATTTGCAGTTAGTATCAGAACTGAGGTTGGAACGCAGGTTGTGTGATTACAAGGCCCAGCCTCCCTCCACCACATGGCACTGCATAGATGTGGCAGTGCTCATCCCTTGTGAGGGAAGGGCTGGCGGCTCTGGCAGCAGGTTTAATAACTGTGAACTGTGATGTAAAATAGTTCTCTTGAATGTATATGCTAAGTGTCAAACTTTCAGAGAAGATGGCTAAGGGGCTGAATCACTGAGGTTACATTTTAGAGAACTTCAGTGTGACCTAGACCTGTTTCACTTTGAAAAACAGTTATCATCCTACCCCCTCCTTTTTTAATCTCGGCATTGGGAAGGGAATGTCTATAGATATGTTGGCATTGTCCAACAAGAGACAAGTGATACAAAAAGAACTGACAGATTTATCCTAGGCGGAGAATTATGTGAGGAGGGTACTGAATTATAGCTAGGGATAGAATGATTGCTGGTGCTGCAGATACTGGGAAATGCCTTGCTGAATATAGGATGGAGCTTTAGATTTATTGCATCTAATTGAATCTTCAGCATGGCTAGAAGTAGCTATTCTGATCACCATTGTTCTGGTGGGACTCCAAGGGCATGGAGAAGGGTGAGCAAGAGATAGATGGTGGATGGAGAGATGGATGGATGGATAGATAGATAGATAGATAGATAATACCCATGTATTAAAATCAATGCCAGTGTGATGATGGGAGGAAGAAAAGAAGCAAGGTTCCTGACTTCTTGCTATAACTGAACAAGATTTCTTATAGTTCAGGAATACGAGCTTCAGGCCAATGAGTCTGAAAGTCTTCAACATCTTTGTGAAATAAATGAGCACATCTGTGACTCATCACATCTGTTCTTAAGTTTGTAAGGCAACTAGTCATTCACTTGCCCTGTTGAGTTCTTTTTCATTTTGCTTTTCAAAGTCAGTACTTAGGTGGAAGGAGACATGTCCCCTTCCTTTGTTCCTGCCTTCCTGCCCTCCTTTGTTCCCGCCTGCCTTTCTTCCAGGTTTGTTCCTTCCATTTTTCCCTTCTTCTCTTTCTGCTGTTCACATTTATTTTTATTTATTTATTTTTTTTTGCGATATGTGGGCCTCTCACTGTCGTGGCCTTTCCCGTTGCCGGACGCGCAAGCTCAGCGGCCACGGCTCACGGGCCCAGCCGCTCCACGGCATGCGGGATCCTCCCAGACCGGGGCACGAACCCAACGTCCCCTGCATCGGCAGGCGGACCCTCAACCACTGCGCCACCAGGGAGGCCCATGTTCACATTTATTGAGCACCTGTGTGTACCAGGTACTGAGATAAATACCAGCAATATAGCGATTATCCGACACAAAGAGCCAATGTTCTATGCTGTCAAGAAACCCAGGCCCACAGAGGATGTCAAAGAAGGATCCAAAAGTTCAGATTCAGAAGCATTTAAAACAGACCTTAAAAGATGGGTAACATTTCAAGAGGCAAATACTGTCTCTTTTGGGGGGAATATAGGACACTCTCTTTGAGGAACCTGAATGAGTAAACTGATAGAGACAGAAACTTCAGGGTGTGATCATTTCTAGGCCCTGGTGATTAGGAGTGAGTGTGCACAACATGTCATGGGCTGGCTGTTTGTGTGGAGATTGTGGTCTCTGAACGTTTAGGAGTCTGGCTGCATCCTCTGGGCACCAGGCCTTGTTGAAACTTCTTTTTTTTTTTTTTTTAAAGTAGTTATGTATTCAGTATTTTATTTATTTATTTTTGGCTGTGTTGGGTCTTCGTTTCTGTGCGAGGGCTTTCTCTAGTTGCGGCGAGCGGGGGCCACTCTTCATCGCGGTGCGCGGGCCTCTCACTGTCGCAGCCTCTGTTGTTGCGGAGCACAGGCTCCAGACGCGCAGGCTCAGTAGTTGTGGCTCACGGGCCTAGTTGCTCCGCAGCATGTGGGATCCTCCCAGACCAGGGCTCGAACCCGCGTCCCCTGCATTGGCAGGCAGACTCTCAACCACTGCGCCGTCAGGGAAGCCCTGTTGAAACTTCTTGAATGGACAAGAAGCCTGGCCAGCTCTGGCACAGGGACGTGTGCTCATGTGTGTCTGAAGGCACATTAGTTCAGGATGTTTACTTACTGGATAATCTAATCAGTTCAGATTAGAAAGTGAAAAAGCTGTGTGTTATCATTATTATAATTCCCTCCTAATTATTCTCTTGGTTAAGGTCAAAACAGAACCAGGAGGGATCATTTTCTTTCTGTATCTTTGATTGTACAAACTAAGAAATTCAATGAAATGGCAAAGTAATTGCTTTCATCCTGTCCCTTTTAGTCAATTGTGTGAAACTGGGCCCTGGTTCTGCCCTTTCAGACTGTTGAAGAAGGGATCCTTGAGGGCCTGAGTGTATTCTGCTTTCAGGTGAGAACCCTCCCTCTGGCTTCTTAATAGCCTGATTCTGAGACTTAAGCCTTAAATTCTATGCTATGACAAGGCACAGCATAACAAAAGGTCCCCGTGGGTTTCTGAGATCCCTTCTAAAAAGTCCTCTTTCAATGCTTTTAGGGTTAATTCATGATTAATATTTTCATATCTTCCAATAAAAGCCAGGTAGCTTCGTAGAAAGCATTGAAACCTTGGAGCCACATATAGCTGGGTGAAAGTTCTAGCTTCACTTCTCATGGCCTAGGGAACTTTAGACAAGTGGCTGAACCACTTAAGCCTTCAGTTTTCCCCTCTCACCAGAATGTTAAAAGGATACTATGAGCTAGGATGTGTAGAACATATAACGTGTGTTCAATAAAGAGAATGATCATTATTTAATAGTGGTCATGACAAACACAAACATAGTGGAGAGTTCAGCAGTACTTTGTTAGGGTAGAAGGATTTTACATCCTCAGAATAGAGTTTATCAGAGACCTATGAGCACCAAGTAGTACTTTACAGAGGAAGCTCATAATCTCTTGGCAGGTGCAGACAGTGCATAGGACCCAGCTGGATGGAGCAGCAACCCTGAGTCCCAGTCCCAGGGCTCAGTGTCCTCTAGCCATGGTCACATTCTACCCTTAGCCTTAGGCTCACTGGCCACCACTACTCAGCCTCAGCTTCTGCAACCCTCCTTTTCACCATGGTTGTGTTTCCTGAAATTGTCTTTACTCCAGTTCCTGGAAACAGCACTTAGCTGAGGTGAGAGACACCTTGGTGTCCTCCTTGGTTCGTCCTGCCCTACTCAGCTTATCAGGGACCTCTGTTTGGATATCCAGGCCCACCCCATTCCCAAGACTGCTGCCCACACAGTTCCCAGTCTTCCAGTGCCCTGGATCTGCAGCTGTCTCTCTCTTTTGCCGTGATCCTCAAGCCTCTCTGCTCAAGACCCGACAGGGACTCCACGTTCCTCTGGGAACCAGAACTCGAGTTTCTCCTTTCTAACCTTCTGCTCAGCCCTGCTAAAATTCCTGTCTGGTACGTGGTTGCCTGCTGGCTACCACCTCGCCTGAGCTATTGAGAGATCATGGAACATTCTGAAGGCATTTCCTAAGGTTATTCCTCTGGTGCAGTTTGAATACATCTTCTCCACAAGGTATATGTATATATATGTGTATATGTATGTATACACACACACACACAAACATACATATGTGTGTGTGTGTGTATATATATATATATATATATATAAGTCTAATATTCCCCCCCAAAAAGTTGCTAGCATAACTTCAGGGAAAATTAAAACTGAAAGGATTTTATTAATAATTGAGCTTTGCATGTTTCTTAAAGTTTGGAGAGCCAAATTATATTGCTAGCATAACTTCAGGGAAAATTAAAACTGAAAGGATTTTATTAATAATTGAGCTTTGCATGTTTCTTAAAGTTTGGAGAGCCAAATTATAATAGATTAATTCAGCAAATAACTGTTGAGCATTTGCCATGTGAGGGGTAAGTACGTGCCAGGTATGGTAAATTACTTAATAATAGTGGACGGCAGAAGTAGAATCATATTTGAATTACATATATATATATATATATATATATATGTTTACTAGAGCAAATACAGTCTCTCACTTCCATGTAACCATAATATTTTACATCTTTAAATTAACTATAGCCTAATTCTTATGTTTTTGCTATCTATAAAAAAAAAGAATTGTTAAATATTTGAAAAATCAAATAGATAATTGGGAACTTAAACCTGGGACTTTGAAAGCATGATATTCAACATATGTTTATTATAGATATGTGCCTGACACGTATAGATACATACATAACAAGATGGATATACAACACAGGAGACTCTTAAAATACATTAGTTTAATGATGAGAGATTCACTTTTTGTGAAAAACAGATCCAGAGTATATGTGACAATCAGCGGTCCAGCTGTTTTTGTTTTGGGGGTGGGGAGGGAAAGATTGATTTAGAAAATTTATGCTGACTTTCAGTAAGTCTTCTTCCTTGAAGATATTGCCTATGATAGAGGCTACTTAATACAGTATTTTCTAACGGGTTATCAAACATTTCCACTTTTTGGCAATTCCCCTTTGGGTATCCATGTCCAAATAATGTGCATTTCTACTTGACTAATTCACATAGGAGGACAACAGACACCTCAAGGGAGAGGTCTTGCTTTAACGTCTTGCTTCAGAAGGACTCTTGTGAGTGGTAATGAAAGCCAAGAATGTTTTCCCCTTCCTTTCCTTCTCTCCCCATTATCTCAGATAACAGGAATTAATTAGCATCCATCAGGCTTTTACTTTAAACTCTACTTTGAGAGACTCATGTACTTAGTGATTTTTGTTTTAGTTTTTTTATTTTTTCCCCTTATTTTTTGAAAGTGATAGAGCAGTTTCTAGAATCTCTTGAATAAGCCAAATGAACAATAGGAGCAATGCTGCCTTCTGTCTCTGAATAAATACCCACTTTTCACTGAGGGAAGGGGTGTGGTTGCAGGCATTGTAGAGAAGTGGTGTTCATTTTCCTTCTGAGCTGATGCACAGTGCCTGCTGCAATTTCCAAAAACAGTCTGCTAATGTAACAATATACCAGCTACAGAATTTCAACAAAATCAGTATGGGCTTTCTGTGAACATACCCAACTGTTGACACATAGTCTAAAGCAATGCTGTGATTGTACAGCTAGGGAAAATGGTGATGATACACATGGTGCTAGATGATGTGATGTCTACGCACTTAGGCTTGCTTTTCTATAGTGCTCAATTTATCAAGGTAAAATTGAGTGCCTAGTAAGAACCAGGCACTGAGTTATGTGTTGTATGAAGGAAGTAACTTTTCTGTGCTCTTGAGGAGTTTACAGGGTGACAAGAGTAGTAAGAAAAACAGAAAATTAATGAGCTTTTTTGGCCATCTATATGTCTTCCTTAGAGAAATATCTGTTTAGATCTTCTGGCCATTTTTTGATTGTTTTTTGTTTGTTTGTTTGTTTGTTTTGATATTGAGCTACATGAGCTGTTTGCAATATTTTGGAGATTAATCGCTTGTCGGTTGCTTCATTAGCAAATATTTTCTTCCATTCTGAGGGTTGTCTTTTTGTTTTGTTTATGGTTTCCTTTGCTATGCCAAAGCTTCTGAGTTTAATTAGGTCTCGTTTGTTTTTTTTCATTAATCTAGGAGGTGGATTGAAAAAGATCTGCGATTTATGTCAAAGAATGTTCTTCCTATGTTTTCCTCTAAGAGTTTTATAGTGTCTGGCCTTACATTTAGGTCTTTAATCCATTTTGAGTTTATTTTTGTATGTGGTGGTAGGGAGTGTTCTCATTTCATGTAGCTGTCCAGTTTTTCCAGCACCACTTATTGAAGAGACTGTCTTTCCTCCACTGTATATTCTTGCCTCCTTTGTCATAGATTAGGTGACTATAGGTGCATGGGTTTATCTCTGGGCTTTCTATCCTGTTCCATTGATCTATATTTCTGTTTTTGTGCCAGTGCCATACTGTCTTGATTACTGTAGCTTTGTAGTATAGTCTGAAGTCAGGGAGCCTGATTCCTCCATGTCCATTTTTCTTTCTCAAGATTGCTTTCACTCTTTGGGGCCTTTTGTGTTTGCATACAGACTGTAAAATTTTTTGTTCTAATTCTGTGAAAAATGCCTAAATAGACATTTCTCCAAAGAAGACGTAAAGACGGCCAAAAATCACATGAGGAGATGTTCAACATCACTGATTATCAGAGGAATGCAAATAAAAACTACAGTAAGGTGTCACCTCACACTGGTCAGAATGGCCATCATCAAAAAATCTGCAAACAATAAATGCTAGAGAGGGTGTGGAGAAAAGGGAACCCTCCTACACTGTTGATGGGAATGTAAATTGGTAAAGCCACTGTGGAAAACAGTATGGAGGTTCCTTAAAAAACTAGAAATAGAGTTACCATATGATCCAGCAATTCTACTCCTGGGCATATATCCAGAGAAAACCATAATTTGAAATGATACATGCACCCCAAAGTTCATTGCAGCACTATTTACATAGCCAGTACATGGAAACAACCTAAATGTCCATCAACAGGAATGGATAAAGAAGATATGGTACATATATACAGTGGAATATTACTCAGCCATAAAAAAGAAGAATAAAATAATGCTTTGCAGCAACATAGATGAACCTAGAGATAGTCATACTGAGTGAAGTAAGTCAGACAGAGAAAGACAAATATCATATGATATTACTTATACGTGGAATCTAAAAAAAAGGGTAAAAATGAACTTATCTACAAAACAGAATAGAGTACAGATGTAGAAAACAAACTTATGGTTACCAGGGGTGTGACGGGACAGGGATAGGGATAAATTTGGAGATTAGGATTGACATATACACACTAATATATATATAAAATAGATAGCTAATAAGGACCTACTGCATAACACAGGGAACTCAACTTAATACTCTGTAATGACCTATATGGGAAAAGAATCTAAAAAAGAGTGGATATAGGCATATGTATAACTGCTTCACTTTGCTGTACACCTGAAACTCATACAACATTTTAAATCAACTATATGCCAATACATTTTTTTAGAAAGGAAAATAAATGAATTATAAGATAAAATATAGCCAGTAACATGGAGAGACGCATCAACTGTCTTTGTCTGGAAAAAATTATTTTTCAGTATATAACAGTCAAGAGGTTGAATGATATTAGCAAGATTCTTCCATAGAATTAAAAAACAACAACAACTAGAAGCTAACTAAAATAGCTGTATAGTAACTCTGGAAATCAGTCAAAAGATCTACAGCAATGAGGTGATCACCCAATCAAGAAAAAGCCACATTCAAAATGGTAGGAAATTCTGTGCAGGTTTTATTTGCCTTGTTCAATCCCCTTCTCAGCAGAGTGCAGAAGCACAGTTTGAAGAAAACTGTGGTTTAGTCCCCAGTTCCCGTCTATGAACCAGAGAGAGCAGAGAGAACTGAATTTGCAACATTATAATCTGCATGTGGACTGCCTGAGAGAATGGTCTCCATTTCACCTACATTGGAGGTGAGACAGCCAAAACAGCTTGGATCTCAGACAAGAGGAAGCCATGGGAAACAGCAGGTGTGGCTCATGAAGATTACTGCAGAGCTACAGACATGCAGACTCCTCAGACAAGAAATTACTGATTGAAGAATACAATAGGCAGCTAAAGCCACAAGAAGAAACAGGGATGAGACTATTAAAGTATTATACTTAAAAATAGTTGTGCAGGGGCTTCCCTGGTGGCGCAGTGGTTGAGAGTCCGCCTGCCGATGCAGGGGACACGGGTTTGTGCCCCGGTCCAGGAAGATCCCACATGCCACGGAGCGGCTGGGCCCAGGAGCCATGGCTGCTGAGCCTGTGTGTCCGGAGCCTGTGCTCCGCAACGGGAGAGGCCACAGCAGTGAGAGGCCCGCGTAACGCAAACATAAATAAAATAAAATAAACTTAAAAAAAACAGTTGTGTATATGGGGGAATTGTAAAACGCACACACTCACAGGTCAAGAATATGAATAGCCAGAAGAGGCCAGAGAAGAACGTAAGCCTTCATACTAGGCTGATGCGTGAATGTCTTGCTCTGCATGGAGCCAGTCTGAAAAGACTGGGAAAGGTAACTTTTTTACAAGTACCCAGATTTCAGTAAAATATTACAAGGCGTACAAAGAAACAAGAAAGCATGGCAGGAACAAAATAGTCCCCAGAAACAGACCCCAAAGAAACAAAGGCATTGCACTTACTAGTTAAAGACTTTAAAACAGCTGTCATAAATATGCTCAAAGAGCTAAAGGAAAACATGAACAAAGAAATAAAAGAAATCAGGAAAGTTATGAACAGAATAAGGATATCAACAAAGAGATATATATTATTAAAAGGAACCAAACATAAATTATACAGGTGAAGATACAATAACTGAATTGAAAAATTCACTAGAGGGATTCAATATCAGATTCAAACAGGTAGAAAAATTAGCATCAAATTTAAGTCAGGTCAAAAGCAATCTACAGATTCAGTGCAATCCCTATCAAACTACCAATGGCATTTTTCACAGAACTAGAACAAAAAATTTCACAATTTGTATGGAAACACAAAAGACCCTGAATAGCCAAAGCAATCTTGAGAAAGAAAAATGGAGCTGGAGGAATCAGGCTCCTGGACTTCAGACTATACTACAGAGCTACAGAAATCAAGACAGTATGGTACTGGCACAAAAACAGAGATATAGACCAATGGAACAGGATAGAAAGTCCAGAGATAAACCCACGCACCTATGGTCAACTAATCTATGACAAAGGAGGCAAGAATATACAATGGAGAAGACAGTCTATTCAATAAGTGGTGCTTGGAAAACTGGACAGCTACATGTAAAAGAATGAAATTAAAACACTCCTTAACACCATACACAAAAATAAACTCAAAATGGATTAAAGTCATAAATGTAAGGCCAGACACTATAAAATTCTTAGAGGAAAACATAGGCAGAACACTCTATGACATAAATCACAGCAAGATCCTTTTTGACCCACCTCCTAGAGAAATGGAAATAAAAACAAAAATAAACAAATGGGACCTAATGAAACTTAGAAGCTTTTGCACAGCAAAGGAAAACATAAGACAAAAAAATACCCCTCAGGATGGGAGAAAATATTTGCAAATGAGGCAGGTGACAAAGGATCAATCTCCAAAATTAACAAGCAGCTCATGCAGCTTAATATCAACAAAACAAACAACCCAATCCCAAAATGGGCAGAGTACCTAAATAGACATTTCTCCAAAGAAGATACACAGATTGCCAACAAACACATGAAAGGATACTCAACATCACTAATCATTAGAGAAATGAAAATGAAAACTACAAGGAGGTATCACCTCACACCAGTCAGAATGGCCGTCATCAAAAAATCTACAAACAATAAATGCTGGAGAGGGCATGGAGAAAAGGGAACCCTCTTGCACTGTTGGTGGGAATGTGAATTGATACAGCCACTATGGAGAACAGTATGGAAGTCCCTTAAAAAACTAAAAATAGAACTACCATACAACACAGCAATCCCCCTACTGGACCTATACCCTGAGAAACCATAATTCAAAAAGAGTCATGTACCACAGTGTTCATTGCAGCTCTATTTACCATAGCCAGGATAAAGAAGATGTGGCACATATATACAATGGAATATTACTCAGCCATAAAAAGAAATGAAATTGAGTTATTTGTAGTGAGGTGGATGGACCTAGAGTCTGTCATACAGAGTGAAGTATGTCAGAAAGAGAAAAACAAATACCGTATGCTAACACATATATATGGAATCATAAAAAAAAAGGTCTGCAGAACCTAGGGGCAGGACAGGAATAAAGACTCAGATGTAGAGAATGGACTTGAGGACACGGGGAGGGGGAAGGGTAAGCTGGGATGAAGTGAGAGAGTGGCATGGACATATATACACTACCAAATGTAAAATAGATAGCTAGTGGGAAGCATCCACATAGCACAGGGAGATCAGCTTGGTGCTTTGTGACCACCTAGAGGGGTAGGATAGGGAGGGTGGCAGGGAGACGCAAGAGGGAGGGGATATGGGGATATATGTATATGTATAGCTGATTCACTTTGTTATACAGCAGAAACTAACACACCATTGTATACTCCAATAAAGATGTTAAGAAAAAATTTAAGACAGGTCATTTAAACGGTGAAGTCAGAGGAGCAAAAAGAAAAAAAGAATGAAGGCAAATGAACAGAATATAGGAGACTTATGTAACACCATGCAGAAGATTAATGTATGCATTATGGGGGTTCTAGAGGAGAAGAGAGATAAAGGGTGAGAGGACTTATATAAGAGATATTGGTGGGCTTCCCTGGTGGTACAGTGGTTAAGAATCTGCCTGCCAATGCAGGGGACACGGGTTCAAGCCCTGGTCCCAGAAGATCCCACATGATGCGGAGCAGCTAAGCCCGTGCGCCACAACTGCTGAGCCTGTGCTCTAGAGCCTGTGCTCTGCAACAGGAGAAACCACCAGAGTGAGAGGCCCATGCAACGCAGCAAAGAGTAGCCCGCGCTCGCTGCAACTAGAGAAAACCCGCGCACAGCAGCAAAGACCCAATGCAGCCAAAAATGAATAAATTAAAATAAAATTAAAAAATAATAAAAGAAATAATGGTGAAAAACTTCTGATATTTGAGAAGAGAAATGGATATACAGATACAGGAACCTCAATGAACTTCAAGTGGGATAAATCCAAAGAGACCCAAACTGAAATAGATTATAATCAAACTGTTAAAGCTCAAAGACAAAGAGAATCTTGAGACCAGCAAGACAAAAGCAGCAGGAGGAAAGGGATAATAAAGATTAGGGCAAATAAATAGAAAAAAATTTGGTTCTTTGAAAAGATCAAAATTGTCAAATCTTTAACTAGATCAACTAAGAAAATAAAAAGAAGACTCAAATAAATTTAGAAATTAGAGAAGGCATATTACTACCAACTTTATAGAAATATAAGGAATATATGAGAATACTATGAACAATTATACATCAACAATGGAACAGGATAGAAAGTCCAGAAATAAGCCCCATGCCTATGGTCAATTAATCTATGACAAAGGAGGCAAGACTATACAATGGAGAAAAGACAGTCTCTTCAATAAATGGTGCTGGGAAAACTGGACAGCTACATGTAAAAGAATGAAATTAGAACATTCTCTAACAACATACACAAAAGTAAACTCAAAATAGATTAAAGACCTAAATGTGAGAGCAGATACTATAAAAAATATCTAAGTGGAAAATATAGGCAGAACACTCTTTGCCATAAATCACAGCATCATCTGTTTCAACCTACCACCTAAAATGGAAATAAAACAAAAATGAACAAATGGGGCCTAGTTAAACTCACAAGCTTTTGCACAGCAAAGGAAACCAGAAACAAAAGAAGAAGACAACCCACAGAATGGGAGAAAATATTTGCAAACCATGCGACCGACAAGGGATTAATCTCCAAAATTTACAAATAGCTCACGTGGCTCAGTATCAAAAAAACAAACAACCCAATCAAAAAATGGGCAGAAGACCTGAATACACATTTCTTCGAAGAAGACTTACAGATGGCCAAGAGGCACATGAAAAGGTGCTCAACATCACTAATTATTAGAGAAATGCAAATCAAAACTACAATGAGATATCACATTACACCAGTCAGAATGGCCATCATGAAAAAGTCTACAAACAGTAAATGCTGGAGAAGGTGTGGAGGAAAGGAAACCCCCATATACTGTTGGTGGGAATGTAAATTGATACAGCCTGTTTGGAGAACAGTATGGAGGTTCCTTAAAAAACTAAAAGTAGAACTACCATATGACCCAGCAATCCCACTCCTGGGCGTGTATCTGGAGAAATCCATAATTCAAAAGGATACATGCACCCTAATACTCATTGCAGTACTGTTCGCAATAGCCAAGACATGGAAGTGACCTAAATGCCCATTGACAGAGGAATGGATAAAGAAGTGGTACATATATACAATGGAATATTACTCAGCCATTGAAAAGAATGAAATAATGCCATTTACAGCAACATGAATGGACCTGGACATTATCAGTACTAAGTGAAGTAAGTCAGAAAGAGAAAGACAAATATCATATGATATCGTTTAAATGTGGAATCTAAAACAATGATACAAATGAACTTATTTACAAAACAAACATACAGACTTAGAGAATGCACTTATGGTTAACTGGTGGTGGGGTGGGCGGGGGGAGGAGGGAAGGGGGAGATAGGTTGGGAGTGGGAGTTTGGGATTGACATGTACACACTGCTGTATTTAAAATAGATAACCAACAAAGACCTGCTGTATGTAGTACAGGGAACTCCGCTCAGTACTCTGTAATAACCTAAATGGGAAAAGACCTTTGAAAAGAATAGATACATGTATATGTATAATTGAATCACTTTGCTGTACACCTGAAACTAACACAGCATTGTTAATCAACTCTACTCCAATATAAAATAAAAATTAAAAAGAAGAAATTGCTCTGGTAAGACAATTTGGCAACACAAATATGAAACAAAAGAGAAAACCAAGGCTGACATTGGGAGATCTGTTAGGCAGCAGAGAGCAGCAAGGTCTAAATTAAGACTAGGGGACAGGAGAGAGGAGTGTGTGGAATGATTCAGAAAGCTTTGAGGAAGTTGAATTTAACTGCTAATTAGTTATGGAGCCCAAGTCTCTGGTATAGTTTACAGTGACTCTGGAGCTTCCAAAACTGTGTTGAGGCCAAGAATTCAGTGATGTAAGGAGGGATAAAGAAAGGAGCTATTCTGAATTGGTTAAAATTAATTGCAGAAATCCCCAATCAAATCTCCTTTGGGATTTGAAGAATACATTTTTTTAAATGCATGATTAATCTGAAAGTAATAACATGAATTCTAAATACTTAGGAAGCTCTGTACTACCATGGACTCTAAGCTCTTTAATAGGGCACAATAACGTCTGTTAACTGGGTGAGATTTTAGGTCTTCAGAAATCACGAGGCTGCTCCAGCCGTTTGAGATCAGTCCAAGTGCTGGCTTCTGTTCCTGAAAATTAGTTTGAGGTTCTTTAGACTTATCCTATTATGTCTTTTTATATGTCATACCAGTGTAAACTTAGAAATAATTAAAAACAATAGACAAGAACCATCTAATCTTTTTTAGTGTTCTTTTATGTAAGGAATAATTGATTGGGTGAAGTGGATTACATTTCAGTATCCAGACAGGCTCCTTTTGTTACTACTTTTGACTTTTTATCTGCTTTTTAAATTACCTTGCCTATTTCGAAAGCACAGTGCAGTTCTCTTGTGTTTCTTTTTTTTGGTGCAGTACAGTGTGGAAAGGCTCTTGGCATAAAGTTGAAGAATATCCACTATGCAATTTAATATCCTTAGATAACTGACATTTTTAGAGAAACAGTCCTTTGAAATTCATATGAGGTAATGTGATAGAGAGGAAAAAAGCATGGAAGTTGGAGTCAAAGTGACTTGGTTTTTAATACTGGTGCTGGCACTTAATAGGTATGCAACTTTGGGAATTGAATTAAATCATTGAGTCTCGGTTTCTTTGTCTGAAATATGGGAATAATAATACCTCTGGCTCAGGTAAATATTATAGTAAAAAATACACAGATAGTAAAAATATACAGATAGTAAATACAGATAGTAAAAAAGAGGCTGCCATCAAAAAAGGTGTGTCTGTCTTGTCCTAAAAAAGGATGCCTAATGTTATTATTGAGGTTCATCTATTAGGATAAATGAAAGAAGCCAGACACTAAAGACCACATATTGACACACTGTATGATTCCATTTATATGAAAGGTTAAGAATAGGCAAATATATAGAGACAAAAGTTAAATTAGTGGTTGCCTAGGACTAGGAAGCAGGGTGCAAAGTGGCTGTTTAAGAATACAAGGTTCCTTTTGCAGAAGATAAAAATATTCTACAATTAGATAATCGTGATTATTGTACCACTCTGTAAATATACTGAAAACTATTGAATTGTACCCTTGCAACAGGTGAATTTTATATGTTAATAATATCTCAATAAAGCCATTTAAAATAAAAGGCATTTCTGTATGCTGACCTGAATATCCTAAATAGAATAATCTGTGCCTATGGAAAAATGGGAAATTTTATTTGTCCTGAGTGGAGGGGGGAAAGGAGGAAGGGTCTGTTGTATTTCTTTCTAAGTATCTGTCTTTGTGTTGGTGTATTGGTCAATTTTGTTTGTTAATAAATAACTCCCCAAATCACAGTGGCTCATCATTTTTTTCTTATTTACGTTGCATGCTGGCCTTTATTCAGATCTGTTTGTTTCTTGTCTGCTATGTCTGCTCTACTCAGCTCCAGTCCACATGTCTTTTCGTTCCTGCAGCAGCTGCTATAATGGGACATGCTGATTTTCCTGTCATAGGGACTCAGAAGACTGAGTCAAACCATTTAGCTCTTAAAGCTTCTGCTCAGATAGAGTATGTTTCACAGCTGTTCATATATCATTGGGCAAAGCCAGTCACATGGTCAAACCTAGTGAACATACACTCCTTCCGTGGAATAAAGTGATTATGAATATTTGTGATCAATAAGACAATACGCCAATCTATTATACTATTGTATAATATATACTATTGGAGGAAGACCTGTCTCGCATCCTTACTAGAGCTTAACCTTCCACCATTGCCTTCCACCCTTCTACTTTCCCACCATCCGAGTGTTTATCTTGTTTTCTTCTTTCCCCTCTGAGATCTTTCCCTTGGTTTAAATCAAGGGTAAATGTATAAATTTATGAATCTGTTTCTCCCTTTCCATGAATATCTCTTCTAAGAGTCTGCTGAGATGTCTAGTTACCACCTTATGCCTTTCATTCCATTGCCAGACTTTAAAATTACAGCCAGTTGTTGTCGCTAATGTTTCTGTATCAAATTTAACTCTTCACATTCTGGCTTAAACTCTCTTAGTCCATTGAAATTGCTCTTTTTAAAGACTTCAGTGACGTTAATTGCCAAATTCAATGACATTTTCTGCAGCCATTATTTATTTTGATGGTGGTGACATTTGTACTGTAAACTTCTAAAATGCAGAATGTCTGATCCCCGCCCCCCCCACCAAATTTCATATTCTCTCCCTACACTCCCTTCCTGATGATCTCATATAGACCCTAGGTCTTCAGTTTTTACTTATTCATTTATTTATTTACTTACTTTTAATTTATTTTATTTTTGGCTGCATTGGGTCTTCGTTGCCGTGTGCGGGCTTTCTCTAGCTGCTGCGAGCGAGGGCTTACTCTTTGTTGTGGTGCATGGGCTTCTCATTGCAGTGGCTCCTCTTGTTGCAGAGCACGGGCTCTAGGTGCGCGGGCTTCGGTAGTTGTGGCACGTGGGCTCAGTAGCTGTGGCTCACAGGCTCTAGAGTGCAGGCTCAGTAGTTGTGGCACACGGGATTAGTTGCTCCACAGCATGTGGGATCTTCCCGGACCAGGGCTCAAACCCGTATCCCCTGCACTGGCAGGCAGATTCTTAACCACTGCGCCACCAAGGAAGCCCAGTTTTTACTTCTGAGCATGTGACTTCCATATTTACATGTTTATTTCAGCTTTCTTGGGTAAAAAATGATTGCTATGTTTAATCATTCATTTTGCATATTAATCCTACAAATCTTTTCTTAAGCAGGATGGAAATAGAAAGGTTTTTATTTTCTGAAAAATTTAAAAATAATCTTAGGTTTAATGATTCTACTCATAAGCATTATCTTGTGTAGCCAAAAGTAGTTTGCAAATTGTAAAGTACAACTCTAGGGTGCAAATATAACATAGATAGAAGTACAGCTTGCCTTAAGCACTCAGGAGCCCAGTATCAAGCTGATAAAGAATCAGTATTTCTGGACGTATTTTGCAACATTTACATATTAATCAGGGAAAGAAGGGAAGAAAATGGGGTAGTAAGGCTAAGCATCCTTTATTTCTCTGCCAACCACTTTATAAAACTTTATTACTTATTTCTTTAACAACACCATGAAGTAACTAGTATAGCTTCCATTTTAAAATAAGGAAATAGAGAACTTGAGAACTTAAGTATTACATATGAAGTTATAGCAATGTAATTGTCAGGGCTGCATGTCTTCCCAGGGCTGTGCAACTTGCTACCGTGTGTGTGTGTGTGTGTGTGTGTGTGTGTGTGTGTGTGTGTGTGTGTGTTGGGGGGGGCATTTCTGGCATTGTAGTTTTCTCAATAGCAAGTAGACTTCACAGGTAAGAAGAATCCAGCATACATGGAAAGTTGCAAAATAATAACCAATAGGACCAAGGCAGAAAAATCTTTCAACTGAAACAGGTGTTTCAGTTGCATCAACCTTCAAGTTGATTAAGGGAAGGAGCATTCAGTCTCAGGGGCTTCCAGAGCTGAGATGGGGCTCTTTAAACATGCCTTTCACCCTGTCTGATAGAGGCCTCTTATAGTTTTCTTACAGTCTTATAGTTTTCTGCATACAGGTCTTTTGTCTCTCTAGGTAGGGTTATTCCTAGGTATTCTTTTTGTTGCAGTGGTAAATGGGAGTGTTTCCTTAATTTCTCTTTTAAATTTTTCATCATTAGTGTATAGGAATGCAAGAGATTTCTGTGCATTAATTTTGTATCCTGCAACTTTACCAGATTCATTGATTAGCTCTAGTAGTTTTCTGGTTGCATCTTTAAGATTCTCTATGTATAGTATCATGTCATCTGCAAACAGTGACAGCTTTACTTCTTCTTTTCCAACTTGGATGCCTTTTATTTCTTTTTCTTCTCTGATTGCCATGGCTAGGACTTCCAAAACTATGTTGAATAATAGTGGCGAGAGTGGACATCCTTGTCTTGTTCCTGATCTTAGAGGAAATGCTTTCAGTTTTTCACCATTGAGAATGATGTTTGCTGTGGGTTTTTCGTATACGGCCTTTATTATGTTGAGGTAGGTTTCCTCTGTGCCCACTTTCTGGAGACTTTTTTATCATAAATGGGTGTTGAATTTTGTCAAGAGCTTTTTCTGCATCTACTGAGATTATCATATGGTTTTTATTCTTCAGTTTGTTAATATGGTGTATCACATTAATTGATTTGCATATACTGAAGAATCCTTGCATCCCTGGGATAAATCCCACTTGATCATGGTGTGTGATCCTTTTATTAATGTGTTGTTGGATTCTGTTTTCTAGTGTTTTGTTGAGGATTTTTGCGTCTATATTCATCAGTGATATTATTGGTCTGTAATTTTCTTTTGTTGTATTATCTTTGTCTGGTTTTGGTATCAGGGTGATGGTGGCCTCATAGAATGAGTTTGGGAGTGTTCCTTCCTCTGCAGCTTTTTGGAAGAGTTTGAGAAGGATGGGTGTTAGCTCTTCTCTAAATGTTTGATAGAATTCACCTGTGAAGCCACCTGGTCCCGGACTTTTGTTTGTTGGAAGATTTTTATTCACAGTTTCAATTTCATTACTTGTGATTAGTCTGTTCATGTTTTCTATTTCTTCCTGGTTCAGTCTTGGAAGGTTATACCTTTCTAAGAATTTGTCCATTTCTTCCAGGTTGTCCATTTTATTGGCATAGGGTTGCTTGTAGTCTCTTAGGATGCTTTGTATTTCTGAGGTGTCTGTTGTAACTTCTCCTTTTTCATTTCTAATTTTATTTATTTGAGTCCTCTCCCTCTTTTTCTTGATGAGTCTGGCTAATGGTTTATCAATTTTGTTTATCTTCTCAAAGAACCAGCTTTTAGTTTTATTGATCTTTGCTATTGTCTTCTTTGTTTCTGTTTCATTTATTTCTGCCCTGATCTTTATAATTTCTTTTTTTCTGCTAACTTTGGGTTTCTTTGTTCTTCTTTCTCTAGTTCCTTTAGGTGTAAGGTTAGTTTGTTTATTTGAGATTTTTCTTGTTTCTTGAGGTAGGCTTGTATTGCCATAAGCTTCCCTCTTAGAACTGCTTTTGCTGCATCCCATAGGTTTTGGATCTTCGTATTTTTATTGTCATTTGTTTCTAGATGGTTTTTGATTTCCTCTTTGATTTCTTCATTGATCTCTTGGTTATTTAGTAACATATTGTTTAGCCTCCATGTGTTTGTGTTTTTTATGTTATTTTCCCTGTAATTGATTTCTAATCTCATAGCACTGTGGTCAGAAAAGATGCTTGATATGATTTCAATTTTCTTAAATTTACTGATGCTTGATTTGTGACCCAAGATGTGATCTATTCTGCAGAATTTTCCATGTTCACTTGAGAAGAAAGTGTAATCTGCTGTTTTTGGATGGAATGTCCTATAAATATTGATTAAATCTATCTGATCTATTGTGTCATTTAAAGTTTGTGTTTCCTTATTAATTTTCTGTTTGCATGATTTGTCCGTTGGTGTAAGTGAGCTGTTAAAATCCCCTACCATTACTGTGTTACTGTCAATTTCCTCTTTTATAGCTGTTAGCAGTTGCCTTACGTACTGGGGTGCTCCTATGTTGGGTGCATATATATTTATAATTGTTATATCTTCTTCTTGGATTGATGCCTTGATCATTATGTAATGTCCTTCCTTGTCTCTTGTAACATTCTTTATTTTAAAGTCTATTTTATCTGACATGAGTATTGTTACTCCAGCTTTCTTTCGATTTCCATTTTCATGGAACATCTTTTTCCATCCTCTGACTTTCAGTCTGAATGTGTCCCTAGGTCTGAAGTGGGTCTCTTGTAGACAGCATATTGATGGGTCTTGTTATTGTATCCATTCAGCAAGCCTGTGTCTTTTGGTTGGAGCATTTAATCCATTCACGTTGAAGGTAATTATCGATATGTATGTTCCTATTACCATTTTCTTAATTGTTCTGGGTTTGTTTTTGTAGGTCCTTTTCTTCTCTTGTGTTTCCCGCTTAGAGAAGTTCCTTTAGCATTTGTTGTAGAGCTGGTTTGGTGGTGCTGAACTGTCTTAGCTTTTGCTTGTCTGTAAAGCTTTTGATTTCTCCATTGAATCTGAATGAGATTCTTGCCAGGTAGAGTAATGTTGGTTGTAGGTTCTTCCCTTTCATCACTTTAAATATATCATGCCACTCCCTTCTGGCTTGTAGGGTTTCTGCTGAGAAGTCACATGTTAACCTTATGGGAGTTCCCTTGTTTGTTATTTGTCGTTTTTCCCTTGTTGCTTTCAATAATTTTTATTTGTCTTTAATTTTTGTCAATTTGATTACTGTGTGTCTTGGCATGTTTCTGCTTGGGTTTATCCTGCCTGGGACTCTCTGTGCTTCCTGGGTTTGGGTGGCTATTTCCTTTCCCATGTTAGGAAAATTTTTGACTATAATCTCTTCAAATATTTTCTCGGGTCCTTTCTCTCTCTCTTCTCCTTCTGGGACCCCTATAATGCAATTGTTGTTGCATTAAATTTTGTCCCAGAGGTTTCTTAGGCTGTCTGCATTTCTCTTCATTCTTTTTTCTTTATTTTGTTCCACGGCAGTCAATTCCACCATTCTGTCTTCTAGGTCACTTATCCGTTCTTCTGCCTCAGTTATTCTGCTATTGATTCCTTCTAGTGTATTTTTTCATTTCAGTTATTGTATTAGTCATCTTTGTTTGTTCTTTAATTCTTCTAGGTGTTTGTTCTTTAATTCTCCCAGGTCTTTGTTAAACATTTCTTGCATCTTCTCCATCTTTGCCTCCATTCTTTTTCCACGGTAGTGGGTCATCTCCACTATCATTATTCTGAATTCTTTTTCTGGAAGTTTGCCTATCTCCACTTCATTTAGTTGTTTTTCTGGGGTTTTATCTTGTTCCTTCATCTGGTATAAAGTCCTCTACCTTTTCATCTTGTCTGTCTTTCTGTGAATATGGTTTTCCTCCCAGAACCTGCAGAATTATAGTTCTTTTTGCTTCTGCTGTCTGCCCTCTCAAGTCTGTTTACTTTTTTACCCCCAGAGAAGCTACTCCTCCTGTGTTTACTACCATCAGTTATATTTTTGCCCTACACAGTCTCCTGTTTTGCCTCTAATGTAGATATTTTTCTCTCTTTTTCATCTCTCACATCCAAGTCTATCAATTTTATTCCCAAATATTGTACTCCTGAATGTTTCTCTCCTTACTGCTCTGTGTTTTTTTGGCAAGTAATTTAACTGTGCTTTTTACCGATATGTAATGTGGCCTCCCTGGGATGCTGTGATGAACAAAATACATCACAGGTTTAAAATGTACTAAGTGCTATTTGGTTAAATGAATGACAACCTTATTTTACAAGATAATGTAGACTTAAATGATTGAAAACATTCACTTCTAGAAATACTGTGTACTAATCTCTATTTTCCTCTTGGCTTATAGTGCTGAAGTTGTTTTATTCCATGGAAACGAAAAAATAATTACCATAGATGAATGCAAATGCTCTGAAAAAACTAGTTATTCAGTATTGATTATTCCTCTATCAGGAGCTAATTAATATTGGCGTTATCCCTAATTGGCTGCTGTGTTCTGTTGTTTACTGAGATGGGTATCACCATTTCCACTCTTGGCAGTCAGTTTGCTGTTGTGTTTCTATCCTTTTATCACTGAAATCTTTGATGTGATTACTCCCAGGAGATGAACTCAAAAACACAACAAAGGATGAATAAATAAAATTTAGGCATCCCTTCAGTGCAGTGGTTTCCTCTCCATTTCTAAAGTAAAAAACATAAAAAATAGGAAATATTTAGAGACTGTATGGAAAGAATCAGAAGTACTCTCTTGGCAAAGAATCCACGTGCAAAATTCTGCAAAAGGATTTGTCAAATATTTATTAGTATATAACACCTGTAGTTCTTAAATTATTGTTTTTAGTTGTCACTGAGCCTTTGTGAGAATTAATCTTGCTTAGAAGGAAGGCAGCCACACTGAGCCCAGCCTTGCCATCCTGGGCCAAGGTTCTTATTCCTGAATAGACTGATGCCAGCACTGGTCCTATAGTATAGTTCTGAATTTCCTGTGTATGTTCATTGTTCCAACTGTGTTCTGTTATTAAAAGAAGATGCTCAGTTTTGTTTCTTTTTATGGCTGAGTAATGTTCCATTGTATATGTGTGCTATATATTTTTTATGCATACATCTGTCGATGGACATTTAGGTTGGTTCCGTGTCCTGGCTATTGTAAATAGTGCTGCAGTGAACATTGTGGTACATGTCTCTCTTTGAATTATGGTTTTCTCAGGGTATATGCCCAGTAGTGTGATTGATGGGTTGTATGGTAGTTCTATTTTTAGTTTTTTAAGGAAACTCCATACTGTTTTCCATAGTGGTTGTATTAATATACATTCCCCCTAACAGTGCAGGAGGGTTCCCTGTTCACCACACCCTTTCCAGCATTTATTGTTTCTAGATTTTTTGATAATGGCCATTCTGACCGTCATGAGGTGATACCTCATTGTAGTTCTGATTTGCATTTCCCTAATAATTAGTGATGTTGAGCATCTTTTCATTTGCCTCTTGACCATCTGTATGTCTTCCTTGGTGAAATGTCTATTTAGGTCTTCCACCCATTTTTTAACTGGATTGTTTGGTTTTTTTTATACTGAGCTCCATGAGCTGTTTGTATATTTTGGAGATTAATCCTTTGTTATTTCATTTGCAGATATTTTCTCCCATTCTGAGGGTTGTCCTTTTGTCTCGTTTATGGTTTCCTTTGCTGTGCAAAAGCTTTTAAGTTTAATTAAGTCCCATTTGTTTATTTTTTTTTTCTGTTACTCTAATAGGTGGGTCAAAAAAGATCTTGCTGTGGTTTATGTCAAAGAGTGTTTTTCCTATGTTTTCCTCTTTTATAGAGTCTGGTCTTATGTTTACGTCTTTAATCCATTTGGAGTTTATTTTTGTGTATGGTGTTAGGTAGTGTTCTAATTGGATGGACCTAGAGTCTGTCATACAGAGTGAAGTAAGTCAGAAAGAGAAAAACAAGTACTGTATGCTAATGCATATATAGGGTATCTGAAAAAAAATGGTACTGATGAACCTAGTTGCAGGGCAGGAATAAAGAGGTAGAGACAGAGAATGGACTTGAGGACATGGGGTGGGAAGGTGAAGTGAGAGTAACATCGACAGATGTATGCTAGCGCATGTAAAATAGTTGGCTGATGGGAAGCCTCAGTATAGCACAGGGAGATCAGCTCAGTGCTTTGTGATGACTTAGAGGGATGAGATAGGGAGGATGAGAGGGAGGCTCAAGAGGGAAGGGATATGGGGACATGTGTATGCATGTGGCTGATTCGCTTTGTTGTGCAACAGAAACTAACACAGTATCGTGAAGCAGTTATGCTCTAATAAAGTTCTATTAAAATAAAAGTAGTTGCTACTTCCTCTTTTCCCATCTATTAACATTTAGCTGAAATTATGAGGATCTTGCAGTCATAGCATCAAGAGTTTGGAGGCTCGGGTTTCTAGTCCTGGTACTAACCTTCAAGCTGGGGAACCTGGGAGAAATGAGGTGCAGAGAAATAGTCTTGTTCAGAGTTATCCAAAATGTGGTCCTCATACAGGCAGTCCCCACGGCACCAGGGAGCTTGGTAGAAATGCATGTTCCTAGGCTGTTCCTAGACCAACTGAACCAGAGTCTCTGGGGGTGAAGTGCAGCCCTCTTAGTGATTCAGGGAAGCACAGGGCTAGTGCCTAGACAGTAAGGTTTTGTAAACCTTCCTAAGGATGCACGCATGAGGGAAAGTGGATAATGAGTAGGGAATGGTAGCACATGATGAGGCACCCATAGTATTCGGATGTGGGGGCAAGTGTGAGAGAGTCATAAATTCAGAGTCCAGGTTACCCTAAAATAAGCCCTAGAGGGAGCAGACCTTGCTATAAACAAGCATCGACTTCACCAGCCAGCACAGATCCTAACAGCTGCAGATGTGGGGTGATTTTGTTTTTTAATGAATTAACAAGTTCGGGTAAATTCCAAAATTCAAAGTTTCTGTCCCGGAAAGGCAGGGCAGAAGGGCCCTGACACAAGAGAGTAAGCTGGTACGGGGGATTTCTAGGAATATATTCACTCCCTATCTGGGGGTTTAGAACCTGGCTCAGAGGCCAGCCTGGGCTTTACTAGAGAACTGGACTTCACAGTTGAAAGAGGCTAACAGGAAGATGTGCTTCCTACGAAACATCCATGATGAGCTTACAGAGTCAGGTCATAGTGGCAGGACAGCAGTGAGTGGGTCTCCCAGACAGAGGGCAGCTCTTCGCTCTGCCCCGTAAAGGATGCAGTGACTTCTGACTCAAAGCTCTCAAGGCAGCTTACTGGTTAGTGGTCTCAAACTCCATGGACCTTTGTAAAATGGAGCCAACAATCTCTGCCCCTCAAGTGAGAGTCTTTGTGAGTATTCTTAAAGAGGATATGATAATGTGTAAGGCGAGGGATACTGGAAGTAGATGATTCTCTTTTTAATGTAGATGACTTCCCAGACAATTGCAATGCAGCTGCAGCTTTTTACAAAAAAAAAATCAGACCCCATTCCCTTTTTTAAAGAGGTTTCCTTCCTTGTTACTAATGGGGATTTCCTAGAATCTTGGGTTGTAAAGTATGGACAGCACTAATTGCTCAGGATCAGTTTATGGCAAGTAATCTCTTGTTACCCCAGTACCTGAACAGCCTGGTGGATTTGCATATTGTGTGCACTGCGCTCAATTTGCCTGTTAGTGTTTAGGCACAAGCAGTGCTCAGGAATTTAGAGACAGGACCAAATTCTGCCTTTTAACTCCCATGAGTATTTCTAAGAAAATTTAAAAAATACTGTATGCATTGGATTTTAATTTGCTTTTCACATGTGAAGACGATCTGTAAATGTAATTATAAACGTCTGATCTCCAGCATCTAGCAAAGTTTTTTTATTTTCCTTGTATTTCAATCTGTGAGCATACACGTTAGTCATTTATAATGGCTTTATGGTCCACAAAATACAATGTAGTGATTTGAAACAGAGTCACATGCTTGCCGGTATCCACCTGGATTGACACTTTGGATCTTGGATACAGTCTGGATGTTTAGTAAATGGTTCACCTGCTTGTTTTTCCTTCCAACTTTCAAAAGCAAGCCGTGTAGCGTAGTGGGTAAGAATTGAATTTCAGAGTCGACCTAAGATGTTTCTGACTCCAGGCATTGCCACCCTTTGGCTTTGTGCCCTTGGACAAACTGTTTTAGCTCCCTTGAGCCTTAGTTTTGTTATGTGGAAAATGAGAATTACAATAGTTCTATCTCAGCATTGTTTTGAAGATTAAATGAGATGATATATGTAAAGAATTTAGCCCAGTGTGTAGCACCCATCCACACTTAATAACTCTTAACTTTTGTTATAATTACTGCTATTATTACTTTTTAAATTATAGCTGTTTATAATGATTATTATAGTTATTATGTTTAAATTCTTGCATTTGTATCCCTTAAATTCGTCACCCCTGGTGTTACTATCGTATGCTGACTCCCAGTTTTCCCTTGATCTGATTTTCCTTGCTTCCAGTCACAACAGTCCCCACTCCAGAGGATCTAGGACCTCGTTTGTCAGTGGTTTCCTTGTGACATTTCCTTATGCCAAGCCAGATTTTAATATGAAGGTCTTGTCATGAGAGCTGCATTCCTAGTAGAACCACAGTGTTGGTCTGATATAGAGTTGGATTAGAGCTCTTTTCGGGTACTTCCATATTCGGGATTCCCAGACTCTAAGCTCTGTAAGGAGTGTCTTGTCCCGGATTTTGTATCCAGGTGTGATGTATGTGACTGTGCCAGGTTTTCCCAGAATACCTTCTGCTACAGGCCTCAACTTCATTTAGCCTTATTAATCTAAAAAAATAGAAAATAATGTCAGTTTACATATGTAAAAAATGGGAATGATATAGTTGAAATGATATGCTGCAGTACAGATAACATAATGTGGTTATAGCATCTTTCACGATTCATCTTGCATCTTGTATCTAACAAGCATAGTCTCTTGAATGCTATTGTGGTGCTTGTTCCTTAAGACCCCAGCATAGCACCTGGAAGAATTTGACTCCACCGCGTCCCCATATATAACCCTGCTCTATCCAAATGGCCTAAAAGCCTCTATCACCTTAATTGAATCCAAAGATGAGCTAATTTTTAGATAAACACGAATAAGTATACATCTTAAATGAATTGCCTGTTTATAAAAACACCCTTATTCAAATTGATAACGATGTATGTTTGAATAATTCAAGAAACAGGATGTCGATAGCTTTTAGCATCAGGTACCAAGAGAGCTGTGCTTTTGATTATTAATTTGACTAATTGGGGATATTAGGCCATTTAGTATGGTAAGCACATAAACACAGAGTAGTAGGATTCTTGAAGGGTAATCTAATCAGAAACAGGGGCATCTAGCATTTCTTTAAAATGTAACAATTATCCGAAAGTCTCATAAGGATTGTTCTGCAGCTGAGGAAGAACAAGATACCCCAAGTAAAATGTAAATGAACATAAAGTGATGTAGTGGGACTAATTCTGGGAAGAATCAATACCAGTATGCTTCGTTTGTTTTGTATTTTCTTCCCGTTTATTCTTACAGTCAGAGTGATTTTATTAAAAAATAATTTTGTAGGTCAGTATAAAACCCAGGAGTTTTATCTTCCTTTAAACATGTAAATGCATTTAAGGTGAACACGTCAGAAAGTGGAATTGTGGATTTAGAGTTTTCAATGACTAAGTTATGACCACATTGCATAGAGTGTGTGTGTCTAGTACATGCCTTCCATCATTTGTCTGTTTTAATTTTCAAAATTAACATGGGCGGTACTATCATTATTTCCTTCTTATGGATAAATAAATGGGGGAGCAGAGACCTAAAGTAACTTTCCCAAAGTCACACAGCAACTAATGAGTGGAGCTGGCATGTAAAGGCAAACCTCTGACATCACAAGCCATGTTTTGTGCACCATCAGCTGAATCAATTTTGCAACCCTGAGGAGAGACATTCATACATGGTTAAAAAATAGTTAATGGTGAATACATTTCAGACTTCAGAATCCAGGTTAAGCATGTCAAAAGACCATTACTAATTTAACTGTTCATGTAAATCATTATTTAGGCTTAATACCCAGGTGTGATTATTTGAAATTGGACAAGACTACAGTTTTTATAAACCATTTATTCCAAAAAGAAAAGGCATTCACTTTTATCTTAGTGATTCATCTACTTGTGTTTGTTGTAAGAAAAGAGGAACAGACAAAATATAGAGCCAAAGCAATACCATTTCCTAACACATTCCCCGGGGTGTCTCATGAAAATCTTGCACACTGAATGTCAAAGTCCAATTTGTGGAGCCCAGAATGACATTTTATTATTTTATAGGTTGTGGTCAATATATGGATTGCAGCCTCCTTAGGCTCACAATAATTAGGGAGTATCACATGGGTTCAGTATTTGCTTAGCAGATAATTCTCAAGACTTTCATGTATGATAATGAAGGCCTAACTATTGTACTGTGAATCAAACCTATTTCAAGTCTAGTGAAAATAATAAAATTTAATTAACATGGTACGAATTCATTTAAATTTATGTGAGGAGAATCAGGGACATAATTATGAGCCTATTGTTTTTTTTTTTTTTTTAACAGGATGAGGTTGGCCATTTGATAATTTGAGCCCAAGGTAGGTAAGGGTTATTTAGAAGTTACCAAAGTGTGAGAAAACATAAATCATACCGGAGAAGAACTTCCAATTCTTTTTTTTTTTTTAAGAAGATGTTGGGGGTAGGAGTTTATTAATTAATTAATTTATTTTTGCTGTGTTGCGTCTTCATTTCTGTGCAAGGGCTTTCTCTAGTTGTGGCAAGCGGGGGCCACTCTTCATCGCGGTGCGCGGGCCTCTCACTATCGCAGCCTCTCTTGCTGCGGAGCACAGGCTCCAGACGCGCAGGCTCAGTAGTTGTGGCTCACGGGCCTAGTTGCTCCGCGGCATGTGGGATCTTCCCAGACCAGGGCTTGAACCCGTGTCCCCTGCATCAGCAGGCGGATTCTCAACCACTGCGCCACCAGGGAAGCCCGAACTTCCAATTCTTAACCACTTTATATATGATGGATGTGATATACATACAATCTTATTTAATCTTCACAACCACCCTCCAGCCAAAATGCTGTTATTTCCAAATGTGGAAAAGGAGACCTACAGAGCACTTGTAACTTGCTAAAGTCTATACAAATAGTAGGACTCATCTCAGCATGAGACCTCCCAAACTCCAAATAAGAGTTAAGCACAAAATAAATTACCTTTGATTAAACCTGGGAAACATTGGGGAAAACCCTTATTCTTTTATCACATAGCTCACAGAAAATTAAACTTTTTTATAATCTTAAATTATGAAGTGTATAAAATGGTAGCTCTGGGCTTCCCTGGTGGCGCAGTGGTTGAGAGTCCACCTGCCGATGCAGGGGACACGGGTTCGTGCCCCGGTCCGGGAAGATCCCACATCTCGCAGAGCAGCTGGGCCCGTGAGCCATGGCCACTGAGCCTGCACGTCCGGAGCCTGTGCTCCGCAACGGGAGAGGCCACAACAGTGAGAGGCCTGCATACCATTAAAAAATAAATAAATAAAATAAAATAAAATAAAATAAAATAAAATAAAATGGTAGCTCTGTCCTTAGTTTGATTAGATACAATATCTTTTGAGGGATTTCTTTCCAAAAAGTGTCTCACGGAAGTGGGGTTTACTTTCATGGTTGTACGTAAAACTGGCCTTCAAACGGAAGGCTGTCTCCTTTGCTGGGAGGTCCACTACAACTTGAGGGCTGTGAAGCCAACACCAGGAATGGCATGATCAGCTGTGTCTTGGGTGGAGAATTACATAAAACCTCAGGAATTAATGATTTTGTGCCATATTCTTTATTTCTTTCTCTTTCTTTTTTTTTTTTTCCCATGGAGAACTTCATACTACAGGGTTTCAAATATTTAGGAAATAGTTTGGATTGAACCCTCCATGCCATTATCCTTGTCTTGAATTGTGAATTTTTAGTGTTGAACTCTTCTGTGTCCAAGTACCTAATATATAGATGGGCCTACTCAATGATAAATGTACTATTATTTACACATATCAACTGCTCTGTGAAGAGCTCTTGCTTAAATTATTTCAGTTTTCATTCACATTACATTAGTTGCAAGCCCCATTTACAGATGAGATAACTGAGGTTTAGAAAAGCTCACTAGCTTGCCCAAGTTCACCCAACTAGTGTGATTCAGGTTGGATTTGAATGCAGATTGAGTTAACTCAGAGACTGGTGCCTTAACTGTTTAATTACCATAGTTCTCTACATACTCCCACATGGTGTATTTACATGTTCTTAGAGATAGGAAAATATCTCTAAGAAAATGGTCTAAACATTTATACCAGGGAACGTTTAGTGTAACTTTAATTTAGGTCCAGTTAGTATTTCTGTTGGTAGTTTTCTGAAATAACCTTCCCTGTGCCTATCTTTGCTTTGGCAGCAAACTCAGTAAGGCACAGCCTGTGTGGCTGGAGCTCATGGAATCAGACACTGGGTCATGGGAGGATGGGCACAGGTTGAGGCAGCAAAGTCACTGTTAGAAGTGAAGCAATAATCTAAGCCAAATAAATAGTCTCAGGAGAGCCTCAAGCTAAACTATTGTTACAAATAGACTGGAGACCGGATTCATCAAGCAAAGAGTAAGGTTGAAGTTGATGGTGCCAATGTCCATTTAGAGAATCTGGATCTTCATGTGAGACACATAGAGCAAACAATGAAGGCAAATCACATTTATTGGGTACCTGATATGTGCCAGATGCTATTCTGGGCAATTCATTTGCACCATTTTATTCGATTCTTACCAAATCCCAGTGGCACAAGTGTTATTTTCCCATTTCAAGGTGGAGATGCTAGGGATCCAGAAAGGTTTTTACAAAGGTGCTACAGCTTCTAAGAGACCTAGAATACAAATCTTTCTCTCTCTGAGTCTTTACATAATCCAGTGCCGTCTCCCTAGAGATTGCTAACTAAAGGAAATGCAGCCTCATGTCTGGTAAGATAGAAAAATTGAGGTACAGAGTTGAGTAACTCATCTGGGATCATAAACAAGTAACGGAACCCCACTTTACACCCAGTCCTTCTGATTTCAAAACTCTATCGGACCATTTCCATCTCTATATTAACGCTCATGAAAATAATTGTTAATTCTCATGAAAAGAAAATCGTCACTTTACCAAACTTCCCTACCACCTACCACCCTACTTCTTTGCTCCCATTTGCTGCAAAACTCTTCAAAGATGGGTCTATACTCAGGCAGTCAATTCCTCTACTTCCATTCTTTCTTCCATAACTTTCTCCAATCTGCCTTTCACCTCACACTGGTCCTTTCCCAGTCCTCAGTGATCTGTCAGCAAGGTCACCATGCTCTGTGGAGTGTAAACTTTCTCAGCTTAGACCCCACTCTCCTGCACACTCTGGATTTTCTCCTACCTCACTGGTCACTCACTCTCACTTCTCTCCAAGCTCTGAACATGGGAGCATCTCAATCCTTGATGCTTCTGTCTGTCTGTCTGTCCCTCTCCCTCCTCATGACTGGTGAATCTATCCCAGTGTCACGGCTTTAAGCACCACTTAAATTTTGACAGCTTCCACAATGACAGCTTCAGCCCCAGACCTCCTTTCCAAACTCAAGACTTGTATTTCCAAGTGTCTGCTTTATATCTGTTTGGATTTCTAAAAGATATTTCAAACTCAACCCTTTCAATACTTAATTCCTGTTCCCCTCAAAACCTTCTTAACCAGCTACCTTTCCCATCTCAGAATCTACCCATGTCTCATTACTGCTACTACTGTTATACTTAACTACGCCACTAGCATTTCTTGCCTGGAGCATTTTTATAATAAATAATAAAACAAATATTTAACAGGTTTTCCCACTTCTAACTTTATTCATCTATAGTCTGTTTTCAATATGGCAGCCAGAGTGACCAAAACATGTTAGATCACATTATTCTTATGCATAAACTCCAGCTCACCATTTCATCCAGAGAAAAAGTGTTTATTACCTCTTATTTCCTCTTGCTTTCTCTACTCCAGTCATACCATTTCATTCCAACTGTGGACTCTAGAATTACCCCCTGATCATATTGCTGTTTCCTCAGATGTTAGCATTACTAACTACCTCATCCATTTCAAGTATTTGCTCATAGTTTACACTCTCAGTGATTCCTACTCCAACGAGTTTATTTAACACTGCAATTTGCCTGCCACCTCACTCAGTGCTCCTGATGCCCTATTCTCAATAAAAAAAAAAAAAAAAAAAAATTTTCATAGGATGTACTACCTTCTCACACACTAGAAAATTTACTTATTTAGCATGATTAGTGTTTATTGTATGACTTTCTCCACTAGAATGTAATATCAGAGATTTGATTCTTTTCTCACTGGTGTACTCCCGGCACCTAGAATAGTGGCTGAGACATAGTAGTTTCTGAAAATACTTGTTGAATGAGTGAATGAAAGGAAGTATAGAGCAGACCTTTTGTACCTGTTTTAAATTTGCAGAAATTTAGGGTTCTCTGAAGTATTTAAGGGTGCAATCATTTTCCCCTATTGTTTTCAGATACAATCTCAGCTATCTAACTAGACTCTCTCGTTTCCTACCTATTAGTCATAGGTTTATGCAAATTTATGTCAGGCTGCATATAAACTACCAGGTAGTTCAATGGTATTGATCTTTGTTACCATTTAGTGAGGCTGGTCTGTTATCAACTCCAGGCAAGGTCCTGAATCAGCTTTTGCTTGTGTGCCCCTGGCTTGTAAATAAATGGAAGAATGGCTTTTGGCTTTGCTTCTGAAAACTCAGGAGCCTTTTTCTTTCCCTTAAATGTCATCAGATGCCTATCTACACTCTCTTTGCTTTGGTTAAGAAAATAGAAGGGATTTAAAATCATTGAGATCTAGAATCAAAATCATTCTTAAGCCTTTTCTTCAAGTTTACTCTAATTGCCCTGAGATTAATCTCTTACTATGGCAGCAAAGCCTAGCCCTTCTAGGATTCTTTGAACACTGGATTTCAATATTTGATCTTCATGGACAGTGAATCTATCTGTCACACGCAGTTGTCCTTTCACTCTTTGAACCAACTGACATTTACCCATATCAGACTCCATTTGTCCATCCCTTTTAAAACCCTCTGTAATTTCCAGTTGCTCTCATGGAGCTGAGTTTGAAGGTTGACGTGGATCATCCATTCTTTCCAGAATGACAAATAGCTTTACAAGGTGATCCTTACATTTTACCTTAATTTCTTGGCAAACTTTAATTTAATTTTCTGTTAAATGGTTTCAGTCTCATGCAGAACCAAAGTGAACCAAGTAAACCATCTCAGAAATATTCCCTGTCTTGTCAGGATAATTCTTTCTTCCATTTAAATGAAAATTCAGTAACACTTAGTGGTGATTTTTAAAAAATCATCAACATAATTACTTATGTCTTTGTGGACCTCTGAGAAACCTTAAGGTTGAATTTCCCACTAGGCTCGGAATAGTTATAAAAACTTATTTCTTCAAGACAGATTGGATAGAAACCTAATATAGGCTGAAAGCATCTTGGAGCTAGAAACAGTCTTAGATATTATCAATCCCAATCATGACGGAGTTTGCAGTTAAAGAGACTGAGGCCCAGAAATGGAAGATGAATGTGTGAATTCACATTCTGTCATACTGGTCAGATGAACTACTAACCTTGGTCTTTTGATTTAGTCCAGTAAGCTCTGAAATTATACGCAAACATTGGTGAGCATTTACAGAAGAATATTTCTTTGAAGATAGTGTCCATTGCAATTTATCAAAAAAGTCAGTGATCTCCCAAAAGTTAAGCACCGGGATCCTCCTTGGCACTCCACAGGTGCAACTGATCCCTTTTATGCATTTAATCCCAGGATCCATGTAAAAGTAAATTGAACTTTGTACTTAGTTTTAGACTATAATAACTCTTTCCCCCCCCCCCCCAAGAGCATTTGTGCATTAGTTTGGTGTCATCCCAGGGCGTTGGATTGCTGTGACTTCAGTGTTCCCTGAGCCCAAGTGTAGTCCTTGGAATAAAATGCTACATGTATTTCCGGGTGCCTCTGTGGAATATGAGAAAGTACCTGAAGTTAAGTTATTTCTAAAGAGAGAAGAGAATTCATTTTATATCTTCTTCTGACTTCTACCTCTTCTCTGCACAATTTACGAGTAGTAAAATGAGAGCAAAGACACAAATAAGGAAGAAAATCCAAATACAGTCTCTCTTTGTAAAACTGGTATTATGGGACTTTGAAATAATAGGACAAGTCATAAAATATAATTTTCTTCCACTTGTTTGTATTTGTGTGTATGTGTGCAAGAGAATCCGATACTAACGTTAAAGGACTTTTTTTTTTCCATAACATATCAGAAAACTGGCTTTTCTAAAAAAGTGTGTCATCCAGTATGCAAAGATGAGCTCTATGGAAAAAGCATTGATGTCTCCACTTTGTCACTAAATCCATCACCCCAGGCATGCCGCTTCTTTCTAAGCTCTGTTTCCATCTGTAAAAGAAGAAATTGAACTAGTTTGTTAAGCCACCTTGTTAATAATCAGTGTCTCTGTGATGCTTGCTATTAAACTCAAACTGCACGTCCCCCCCCACCATTTTCTGAAATGGAATTTTTATGAATGGTTTTTCAAGTGCTTCAAAATAACATACTCATCTGAGATCTTGGCAACTAAGAATTGGCTGTTATAAGCATATCAGACACAGAGATAGGCTAATCCCTGTTCTTTCTTAATCTGAGTATTGAACAATTACAGAGCCAAGGCCATTCCTCCTGTGGTCCCTGAATTGACTCCCTCAGAGTCATGATACATCACGGAGGGCTGGGTTTTTCCTCCTGGGACACTGCCAAGACTTGATTTTAATCTTAGGAGCATTTTGTCATACTTGATCCTTTTCTGTCTCACATCCCTTTCCCCTCTGTTTCTCTTCTGCTCTTCTCTCCCATGATTTCTTCCCTTCCATTTGACCAACTGCATCTCACATTTCAAAAGGTAATGTCACATCAGCCATAAAAAGAAACGAAATTGAGTTACTTGTAGTGAGGTGGATGGACCTAGAGTCTGTCATACAGAGTGAAGTAAGTCAGAAAGAGAAAAACAAATACCATATGCTAACACATATATATGGAATCTAAGAAAAAGAAAAAGTCATGAAGAACCTAGGAGTAAGACGGGAATAAAGACACAGACCTACTACAGAATGGACTCGAGGATATGGGGAGGGGGAAGGGTAAGCTGTGACAAAGTGAGAGTGGCATGGACATATATGCACTACCAAACGTAAAATAGATAGCTAGTGGGAAGCAGCCGCATAGCACAGGGAGATCAGCTAGGTGGTTTGTGACCACCTAGAGGGGTGGGATAGGGAGGGTGGGAGGGAGGGAGACGCAAGAGCGAAGAGATATGGGAACATATGTATACGTATAACTGAGTCACTGTGTTATAAAGCAGAAACTAACACACCACTGAAAAACAATTATACTCCAATAAAGATGTTAAAAAAAAAAAGGTAATGTCAGAAGAAACAGAGATCTGTGTTGCCCTCCAGGTGCCACTGAGGGTACTCTGGGAAAGCTGACCGTGTCCCTGGGTCAATCAAAGTTGTGTGGAACATCCATTTTACACAACTTGAGGGGCCTTTGCAAGATTACAAATTCAAAACATATGAAGGAGCCCCAGGCAAGTGGGGGCCCTTAAGCTCTGACCACCTCTGGCCAGCTGTGTTTACCTTTGTGCCAGTGTTTCAGCTCAGAGAAGAAAATGCGAAGTGCTTGGGTTCTGCCACTTCCCCTTGGAGGGATACGAGAATAAAAACATTCTCAGTGAGTTTTGCCTAAAGAATGCAGGACTATTTCGAAGGCTTCAGAGGACAATTGATAAGATTTTATTTTCCTTCTTTGTTAGAATTTGTATTTATTGGATTTTCATAAAGGAATTAAGAGCTGCTTAAAATACAGACTCAGATGTAGTCTCCCTAACAAGATGCCCTCATGAACAAAATGTTGCCATTAGGGTTATGCATATAATTTTTGTATTATATTCAGAATAATTCTGAGACAAGAAGAAAATGTTGTTTTAAGAGGGCGATTGATTCATTCAAACAGTTTTAGGCTTACAGAGTGGTAGTTAGTGATAAAATTTGGAGAAGAATTAAAGGTGAAAGAAAAAGTAATTGGCCTCCAGTAAACACCAGTGTCAGTACATGACAAGGAGACAAGGTCAGCATTCATATTTCATAAACCTGGTAATAACACCACTGTAATCTGCACAGCTGCTTTGGATGTGAGATGATATTCTATTTCTGAAAGACTCAGCTTTTCTTTATGTAAGGTATCCTTCACTTCCCATTTAAAATTTATTTGTATTCATTATGAAAAAAAAAAGAATTACAAAACTATTGCCCGTATTTCCAGCAATTGGCACAAATGTTTCTTTTCTTCCAGTCTTTATTATCTTTTTGATATTTATTTAACGTATTTGAGAGCATACTCTCCATATATTTTTATCCTGTTTTATTCTCTTTACATATTCCCATGTGGACATAACCTCCTTGTAAATAAGCTGTTTTGCAGATATTTATGTTAAATACCAAACGAAGTTTACTTAACCTTCCCACCAATGATTGACTATTCAGGTTAATTCCAATTTTTTTCCTTTAAACATACACTGCAATGAATATTTTGTTCATAAACTGTTTCTCTATTTCAGATTATCTTCTTAGGATAGATTCCCAAAAGCAGAATTACAGACTCCAATGGTTTGAATCTTTTTTTGTCTTTGTTGCTTTTTGTTTTTAAGGCTTTTTTAGTACAGGGTGCCAAATAGCATATCAAATGGGATGCATTAATTTTCACATACAAAATCTAAATTTATGAAACATTCTGTTAAATTAACTTTGGCATTTTTTTCTCAGGCTCTAGCTAAAGGTTGCTGTCTCTCTCAGATATAAGACCAGCTAGCAGATTGGGGCTGATCACCAGTCACTGGGTAAAACTACTAGGTTTCTCCTAATTCTGTGGAAGGAATATCGCATCCAATGTACTGAGTATTATGTGGGACAAATAATTAACATCAAATGCAAGGTAGACATACCCATTTTTCCTATCAGACCATGCATATCATTTTGGGGTAATCGTGTTTTCTTCCTAATTCTTGAAAAGCAAAATGGACACACAAACAAATACCAACAAAAGTCAAAAATAACAATCTTTTATAAGAGCTTAGTATTTCACTATGATTACATTTTGGTGTGGTGCATACACTTGAACAGAATGAGTTTTAAAATTTCTATTTTTAAGGTGAAATAAATCAGTGATTCTTTTTCTCACTTTGTGTTGATTTTTCTTCTTGGTTGTTCAGCACTAATGAGACTTGAGAAAAACAGAGAAAACATCTTCTTTCACTGCACCTTTGGTATGAACTCATGGGCAGGAACAGTATGTGAAAGTTAGAGGAGGCATGTTTTAGTTCAAAATAATCACTGTCGTGTAACCATCACTATGTGTCTTCATCAGAAACCAAATGATCACTTGGGAGCAATGTAATGAGGATTTACCATTGGTGGGTGGATGAATTCCATAACTTTAAAAGTGCCCTTCACCTGTGAGATTCAGTGATTCTTTCATGACTGGGGGCAGACTTATCTGGATTGACAGATGGCTGAGACAAAAAGGGTGTTCCCAGGAGAGAAGAGTCACTCACAGAGGTTTGGCTCAGGATTAGTTTTTTATTCTCAGTGAAGAGGAAGAGTTTAGAGAATTGTTTGATGCCTGTCACTCGAAGTTATCTCAGCCCAGGTATCCATAAGGCACTGTGTGAGTTCTTGAGAAAGAGAAGATGTGAACTAAAACTTAACAACTTTCATTAAAACCCTGTAAGACATTAAGGTTCAAGAGGTTCACAGAATGTCATGACATAAGTTGGGGGTAGTTCATTTCATGGACCACAGCTCAGTTTGGGGAATTTTGAGGACTCCTGATGAGGGTCTAGGGCATCAATGAGAATGATGAAAGCAGCCCGTTGCCCAGCAGAGGACACAGTGACTAACAGGGGTAAAAATAAAGCCCACTTGAAATGTGTTTGGGAGGGGAGAATTTCCCCCTTACCTTTTTAGTTCTTTTGGCTGGTTGAATAATTAAAATGACATAAGACAGAATAATTGGAAGAAAAAAAATTGCACAATAAGGGGAATCCACATAAGCATGGAAGGTTCCGAAAACAATCAGGCAAAATGAGGTATATATGTTATTCTGGATTAAGAAAAAGGAGGAAGAGAAGGAAGGGAATTGACAGGAAGGTGAAAAAAGAGCAAATATTTGGTTAACAAATGTTTGCTGGGCCGTGTAAGAACATTGGGACATAGAGAAATTTTAGCAGACTGTTACGTTCCTCCCTGTCTCTCACATCTAGTTCATGTTATACTATAGGTGTATCTCTGGTGATAGTTTTCTTTCCTGGGATAGGCCCTCTGTCTGAGTTTTTTTAGGCAGTTAAGGGGGAGGTGAAAAGATAAAAATTCCCAAGTCTTCTGTTCCTTCCTCATGCCAAAGAGACGCATTCTAGTGTGGCAAATTTTGCTTCCCTGCAAATAGAAATGCCAGTAGACAGTAGTGGTTCTCAGGAGAAAGACAGTGACTCCCGAAGAGGGAGAAGGGCCTGGCCTAGTCATGATTAAATGAAATAACATGAATATGTTCTTTGCACAATAGTCATATAGCAAGAGCACTGAACTCAAATGGAAAAATGATGTTCTTCTTGGGCAAATCCCATACCATTTGAGGCAAAGAGCCAACATTATTAACTCCCTACAATGCTGAGCTGTAACTCAATTTGCTTTTGTTTTTGCAAACAGTTAAGAAGAGGCTTGGCTGAACTTTCAAAGGGGAAATTGAGACAATAAACAATTCTGGAGAAGGAATATTGCATTTTTCACATTCATTTGCTGTGACTACCAAAGCAATTACAGGCAAACCTTCCTTTCTTTCCTAGAAGATAATAAAAATGATAATTAGCAATCTGCTCTTTCATTTCTTCACATGTTCTTGACCTTGTCTTGCTATTTAGGGCTTATCATTTTACGTATGATCTTTAGAAAGAGTATGTTGAATGATTTCATTTCTTTGTTGGAAACATTGCTTTCTTAAATATAAATGTTTTCTCCAGTGTTCTCTAAACAAGAAATAGAATAGAAAAGATCCCTGTTACTTCTGTTTCCTTACATTCCAGGAAGTTATATAAGATGATGAGTTTGTGCATTGATGACACATATTTGAAATATTTATTGGACATGTATGAGTAATAAATTCACCCATGACAGTTTAGTTCAACTTATTTTACCTTTAAGATTATGTGCAGGACCCACACTCAGGTTTTTGATGTCTGACAAACCTGCAGGTAAAGTCTTTCTCTATGATGTACAGGTTGAGCCTCAGCTTTCCCACCTGGGAACTGGTGATAATCTAACAAAAGGTTCTTGTGAAGATTAAATAAAATGAAGGACAGAAAATGTGTTGCTTAAAGCTCTCATCTCAAGAAGCCTTCATTATGAGTATAAGGCTAAAACAAATGACCTCAGAAACTATACATAAATGAGGGCTAAATTGTCAAACCCACCTGAACCTCTCTCTTTAAAACTCATTGAATCCATCCATTTCTCTCCATTTTAACTTTTCCTGCCTGTGGTTAATGCTAGCTTTTTTCAGCTTGCATTATTTCAACAGTTTCAGTTGTTGTCCTTGATCTACTATAGTGCATTGTTCATATAAACAGAAGATAGCACTTCCTTATTTGCATCTAATCTGCTAAAATCCTTTCAGTGGGACTTTAGGATGTGTGTCCCTTGGCAATAAGGAGGAAACAGTAGAGAAAGTATGTGTCTGTTCTGAACGATTAGGAATAAGTGGGTCTTTTGTGGGTTTAGGCTGAACTTTTGTGTCTGTGTATTTAAGTGGACCCATCCTACCTATGAACAGTTGGTAATGAGCTTATGTTTGTACCTCTGGAAAAATATGAGGATGCTCTAAACTAGGGCAGTAATAATAGGAATAATAAGATGGTAACAGGTTTGAAGGTATAGAAATGACAGATGGTTATTTGTTGAGGAGTGAGAATAGAGTATGGTTTAGATTTAGAGGCAGATGACTGGGTGTAAAATGTCATTAATTAAGACAAGAAACAAAGCATTCTGAACTTAGTAAGGTGAGAAGTTAAGAAGTTTAACATCAACATGTTGTGATTGGGGGTAGCTATCTAGGCTATTGTAAAGTATATGGAGCTATTGAGAGGGGGCCAAATTAGAGATAGATTTGGAATTGATCAGGACATGGGTGATGTGTGAAGGAACCAGGTGGAGTGGATGGGACCATTCAAACACAGCCAGAAGAGCGCAGGGGAGAAATAAGTAGACCAGGGATATACCATCATCTCTTGTCTGGACTGTACATTTACCTACTGCTATGGCCTTGCTTTTGTCCTAGTGTAGTATATTCTCAGCACAGCAACAAGTTAAAACATAAGTTAGATCACCTTACCCCCCTGCTCAAAAACTCCCAGGACTGAATGAACAAATGAATGAATGAAATCTGGAGAGATCCATTGTCTTAGGTGATAGGTGGAGGAGAGAAAAACCACATGTCAAAAAATACCGTGGCAGTGGTAGACATAGCGTTGATTGCTTTCCTCAATTTTATTTTCCCCATTTTGTCAGTAATCCAAAAGGCTCAGTTGTGAGCTTACCACGTTCTGGAATCTTGTTTCTCATGTACTAAGTGTTGGTGCTTGGCTGGCAAGACGGCATGAACCTGTTCAGGTCAGCAGTGTCCTTCACTTGCTCTGATAATCCAGGCTCATGAAAAAAATTAATTTAGCAGCACAACTTTCCAGGTTGTCTTGGTGTTTGTGTTAGCCCTCAGCTAAATTGTAAAAGCCTTTATTGCAGGGACAAAGTACTTTCCTTCTTTTTATACCCTCCAGTGCTAGGGACATATAAAGATGGGTTGGCTAAAAATTCATTGATTTTCATAATAAATATTTGTTCTTTATGATGTTTCAATGAAAACATTATAATAAAAACATAATTATATTTCTGTGTTTTATCAAGAACACTAGAATCAAAGTTGGAAAACCTGGGTTTGAATCCCTAGTCAGCTAATTTTCTTTTTTTTTTTAACTGAAATAGAGTTGATTTACAATATTGTGTTAGGTTCAGGTGTACAGCAAAGTGATTCAGTTTTATATATATATATATATATATATATATATATATA
>NW_006785906.1:896504-899287 GCF_000442215.2 Lipotes vexillifer
ATATATATCAGATTATTTTCCATTATAGGTTATTATAAGATATTGAATATAGTTCCCTGTGCTCTATAGTAAATCCTTATCATTTATATATAGTGGTGTGTATCTGTTAATCCCATACTCCTAATTTATCCCCCCCCCCACTTTAGTAGCCATAAATTTACTCACAGTCTGTGAGTCTGTTTCTATTTTGTAAATAAGTTCATTTGCATATATTTTAGATTTCATATACAAGGAATATCATATAATATTTGTCTTTCTCTGTCTGACTTACTCTACTCAGTATGATAATCTCTAAGTCCATCCATGTTACTGCAATTGGCAATATTTCATTCTTTTTTTTACAGCTGAGTAATATCCATTGTGTGTGTGTCTGTGTATGTGTGTATGTATGTGTGCGTGTGATATATGTATATGTATATGACATCTTCTTTATCCATTCATCTGTTGATGGACACTTAGGTTGCCTCCATGTCTTGGCTATTGTAAACAGTGCTGTTATGAACATTTGGGTGCATGTACCCTTTCAAACTAGAGTTTTTGTCTTTTTTGGATATATGCCCAGGAGTTGGATTGCTGGATCATATGGTAGCTCTGTTTTTAGTTTTCTAAGGACCCTCCATACTGTTTTCTACAGTGGCTACACCAATTTACACTTCCACCAACAGTGTAGGAGGGCTCCCCTTTCTCCACACCCTCTCTAGCATTTACTGTTTGTAGACTTTTTGGTGATGGCCGTTCTGACCGGTGCGAGATGATACGCCATCATAGTTTTGATTTGCATTTCTCTAATAATTAGTGATGTTGAGCATCTTTTGGTGTGCCTGTTGGCCATCTGTATGTCTTCTTTGGAGAAATGTCTATTTAGGTCTTCTGCCCATTTTTTGACTGTGACTTTGGAAGAGACACACATTTCTTTGTGCCTCAGTTTCCTCACTTATTCAATGTGGCCATAATATCAGGCCTTACTTCACACAACTAGTGTGGAATTTAATGAGGTAATTCTGAAATTACTTTATAACATGTAAAATTTCATGAATTGTATTTATTATATAACCGTATACAGAGAAACTGCTTTCCTCTGGAATTTTTCAGATCCTGTAAATCAGACAATTCTGGCCTTAGTCTGTGAAAGATACATGTTTTAAATATCCAACCTAACTTAAATATAATTCTGTTCTGGGATTTTTGTTCTTTTGTCTTCCAGTTTGATCTGCCTGATATGTTGTGACGAATATGTGACTAAATGATTTTCTGGAGTGACTAAAAGTGTACCTGTTGTTATTAAAAGGCGCTACTTGTCTCAATGGAGATAATAGTTTCATTCTATAATTTACCATTTCTAGTAGAAGAAAGTCTAGGAATGAATCAGGATATATCTATATCCTGTGCCTCCTGATTGATTTTGAAAATGATGTTCTTAGTTATATCTGAGTGAGACAGAAGAGAAGGGATGACTTAAATGTGTAAATATTTTCTCTTATAAAGAGAGTTATGAACTTTAGCAGAGGATGCAGAAGAGATGTATTTCAGAGGCATGATCAAATGGATAGGAAGGAGCACGACCTACAGACCAATGTGGGCTCAGTCTTTAGCTTGGGGCTTTTAGGAAAGTCTAGTCAACAGATTTTTCTGGAAGAAGGGAATTGGTTGTGTGAAGGAGTATACTTTTGAGGTGGGGGTTGACAAATGCAACTGATCAAAGAAAACCTCTGAGAATTCTAATAAAGAAGGCTACAACTGAGACCAAGCTCTCTAAGCACTGTTGTCGTCTGTATTTTCTCACAAAACCATCAATTATGTCTCTTTTCTTGAAAGTTCTGAAAATTTCTAAGTGTTTTCCTTCTGACTTTCTAGATATAGTCCTTTTCTTCTTAGAATGAACTAAGTTCTCTTTATACATCATGTGACAGAGATGCCATTCTAGGAACACTGCGGATCACTCAAAGTATGGTACCGTAGTAGGTCACTGCATTTCTGGGTCTGGGTCTTTGCCTTAGAAGTCCAGTGATGTCATCATGCGACGGCCCTCAAATTCCATGGAACTAACTCCACAATCTTCACATGCATAAGGAGCAAGTGAGTGACTACGAAGCCAATGCTGATCTTTGGTTGAGAAATGAAACTACCAAGAAGAGAAAGTATTTATGGTAGCTGGTCTAAACATTCTGCCTCTGCAGAAAACCTGGGTAGGACACACATCCAAAAAATTAGGTGGCTCTTTGGGTAACTTGAATTTAGAGCCAAGAGTGTAAGGAGGAGAAACCAATTCTCTGGAGCTATGACATCTTCTGTATTGTTGAAGATACATCTACTAGGTCAAGGTATTTGTATCAGGTTGTCAGTTTCCCTCTACCATGGACTGAGTTGGAGATTGACTACACATTAAATATTTTGTTAAGTGACATGCACAGGGCTAAGTGTGGGGACTTTGGCAAACAAAACATTATGGCCCAGCAATCCCACTACTGGGCATATACCCTGAGAAAACCAAAATTCAAAAAGAGTCATGTACCAAAATGTTCATTGCAGCTCTATTTACAATAGCCCAGAGATGGAAACAACCTAAGTGCCCATCATCAGATGAATGGATAAAGAAGATGTGGCACATATATACAATGGAATATTACTCAGCCATAAAAAGAAACGAAATTGAGCTATTTGTAATGAGGTGGATAGACCTAGAGTCTGTCATACAGAGTGAAGTAAGTCAGAAAGAGAAAGACAAATACCGTATGCTAACACATATATATGGAATTTAAGAAAAAAAATGTCATGAAGAACCT
>NW_006785906.1:899816-934194 GCF_000442215.2 Lipotes vexillifer
CTTTGTGACCGCCTGGAGGGCTGGGATAGGGAGGGTGGGAGGGAGGGAGACACAAGAGGCAAGAGATATGGGAACATATGTATATGTATAACTGATTCACTTTGTTATAAAGCAGAAACTAACACACCGTTGTAAAGCAATTATACCCCAATAAAGATGTTAAAAATATAAAAAATATAAAAAACTTTAAAACTATAAAAAAAACATTATGGCAGAAACTTTCATGGAACCTTCAGTCTATTCGGAAAGGCCATTTTCAGACAAATAATTTTAGCAGTGTTGAGTATATGGTAGATATGGATACACTAGGACTGGCCAATAAGAGTACCTAACCCTGGTTTGAGGGCTTGAGGAAAGAGACTGTGCCAAACCCAGTACTTAAAACTTGAGATCTCAACTTCCAGGGTGTATTCAACCTCAGTAGAGTACTCTCTTCAGATATAGCAATACTGCTGATGAGAGGAAAACATTCACTGGCATGTGTAAAAGCTTTGGTATGCTGTCAGACTCTTCTTGCTTTTGATCTAAAGCAGTGGGACATAGTTTAGAGGAACCAGACAGCATGGCCAACAGCTATGTATAATGTAATCTCTGAATCTCATCTGTTAAGTGGATAAAATGGCATCCCTACTTCCCAATTTGCTGTAAGTGTGGACTGGAATACTGTTTATAGAATACAGAACCAGGGCTAGCACTTATTAATGTTAGTTCTGATTCCGAGCCCTTAAATGCAAAACTGTTGTAGCTCTTATCTGTGGATTTACTTGGTTCGCTTTTCAAAGGAGGCTAATTTCCACCCTTCTCTGCCCTCCTTGCATGACCCGTCAGATGACTCCTAATAAGGCTCTTATGGAGTTCTGCTTTGGGTTCCCAGCTTGAATATTCTTGTGCTGAGAAGAGCCATTCCAGAGCCTTCCAGATAGAGCAGTGGCACACACTGGGATGGATCACACTGATACCAGCACATCTGTAGGTGGTACTTTCCCCCAGCATGATATTTGTTCCTGAGTTTATGGATGAGTTCTTCATGCTGTGGTGTAGCCAAAATTGTCCTATTAATCAGAGGCACAGCACTTTGGATGGCAAGGCACCGATAGTGCAGTTCTGAACAGGATTCTTAATGTATGAAAGATTAAAAAAAGGTGACCCTGAGGGCAAATTGATAATTGTGGCAAGCTTAGTGCTTCCCACTAATGTATGGAGATAGGTTAATTTATATTTCCCCACAGGTGTTTGTCTGATAGACTGATGATGTTAAGCAGAATAACAAAATCTGCTTTTAAATGAATGTATTATAACATGGAGAAGTGGAGCTAGGACACAAAGTAAACACCTCAGGTTTGGGAAGATAACAAAGTACAGTATCTTGGAGTCCTCTGGGAAAACTCTTGCCTATGATTTATGGTCTTCTTGGTGAGTGACTCTTCTAGACCCTCCTGGATCCCAGCTAATGAGTACAGGATAACTCTACCGCACCATATATCACACTTTTTCTGTTTTGTTTTTTTTTTTAAACTACGGCGTAGGCACACGTTCCCACTAGATTAATGTTTCTAATAAATTAGGAAGAATGCTAAGTAAGAAAGGGCACCAAAATGGAAAATTCAGTGAAGCACAGACTCTGTGGGCCCAGAGGTAAATTGGTTTTATTAGTTATTTTCTTTAAGACCATAGTGAAAGTAATGACCTAGCTATTTTTGTTATAAATATTGCACAGATAATTTTGGAATCTAAAGTGGATCCCATTATTTAAAGTCCTACTATCTTTTTCCCTGAGACTTAAATAGAAGCAGAGGTGAAATTCAAAATATTGGTATGAAACTGATAGCAAGCTGATCAGAAAGGACGCCAGCCGTAATACAGTAGCAGAATCCTAGCAGTCCCCGGATATGCCAGGCATTAACTCTTCAGTTGTTGGATAATGGGGAGGTCTGAGGACCTAGAGAAAGGGCCAGAATGGCCAGAGTGGTGGTCATGGGGCATTCAGAGAGCCTGTGGCTATTTACCATCGGGTTAGGAAGTATTTCAGTATTTTAACAACTGATATCACTGTAAGGTGCACACTAACCTAACATCAGACCTGAACAGAAAAATCATTGAGTTCTATTTTCATCTCAAATTCAGAAACAGGAAGTTTTAGGCAAGTGATCATATTAGATTAAGACAGAAGCCATACCAAGATTCAGTCTGGGCTCTTCCACTCACTAGATGTTAACTTTGTGCAAGTTAGTTAATCTCCCTGGTCTTCCTTTACCTTAGCAATGGCATGAGGATACTACTACCTACTTGGTAAAGCTGATGGAAGGATAAGATTAGATAATTATATGGGATGCTCCAATGCAAAGTCTGAAGCATGGTACAATGCTGGTAACTGTAAAGTACACCTCCTGATTTTGCTGTGTCTAGGATTCCTTTCCCACTCTTACTTTGGAGCATCCTTGGAGACACTGGGCATCTAGATGCCCTACATTCTGTGGCCAAGGTGTGGGTAGGAAACCCAAGCTAGGGCAAAACCACACTCTTGCCTTGCAGTTTTATTCTTAAGCATACCACAAGGATATTTAATGGTTGGAGTTCATTTCTTTTGATTAATATATTACTAAGAGACAGTGCAAGAAAATTTACAGCCTATATCCCAGCTCTGCCTTGATTTCTCTTTTCAGAGACAGATGACTCCAGTTTTTTTCTTTCATGCTTTCCAAACAATTTATTCCAACAAGTTCCTTTTTTGCTTAGATCTGCCAGAGCAGGTTTTGTTGCCTGAAATCACAGAACCTTAAATGACACAACAGTTGATTGCTGTATTTACAGAGACATGACCCTGTGGTTTTTCAGAGAAACACAAATATCGCTGCATGGGTCTATTCTCTATCTGATTGGAATTTATTCTCTTCCTTTTTTTCCCTCCCTCCCTCCCTTCCTTCCTCTGTGTCTCCTGTCTTTCTAGTTTCAACCATGTTATCTATCAATTCTGTATCTTCTAAACAAGTCAACTCTGGAATAGCCCCCCAGTTTCATGGAATTTGCATGTTTGGGGGACAGATTTGAGGAAGTGATCTGTAACAATTTTGTTTATGTTACTTTGCAAACCAGGAAATGTAACCAGAATAAACAAGTCACATACATAAACTTTTAGGTATAGCTCACTTTCTATGTAATGATTTACCTGACTGAATAATGTCTGCTCCCAGTGAAGTAATTTTCTTGATTCAAGCTATGATCATGCCCCAGGACTTTCACCCAGCATCTCAGGTGGTGCTGTCTCTTGACCAGTTTTACTGCCTTTGTGAGATCATCAGTAGAGTTACACACAGCAGTGCAGGGAAGATATGCCGTAAAGACTGCTGTTCATGTCAAAATGTAATCGTGAGGTGGAAATTGTGTTCAGAACAATGCTGTGCCAAGCTTATTAAGGCAAAAAAAGAGAATAAAAGGGAAAATTGTGCTGTCGTGAAACCTTGTATAATGATTTCAAGCCATGCTGGGCCCTGACAGCTGATGGGGGGACAGAGATTAAGTTGGGGCCACGCTTTGTAGACTTTTACAGCTAATTTCATTAGAAATACTGCTTCTCCTGTGACGGGGTTAACAGTACAAAGTGCCAAGTCTGAGGAAGTTGGTAAGATCTAGGCATGGCTTGATAGAGCAGCACAATAAAGGGATAGTAGGGAGGCAGGCAAAGCAGACTGTGGGCAGACTTGGCCCTGAGCGTCAGGCTTTGGAAATCAAAACCTTCTGAGAAGGAGGAAAAGCGTATCAGGTCCCTAGTCAAAAACGATTGGTGCAGGTTCAGCCTCCAGTTTTGGAGGGAGCAGGTGCAGGATGCCCATGCCTCGTCAGCTAGAACAGCACTGCAGTAAAGACGCAGGTGGCAAAGCCTGAGACTGGGATGGTTCTGTGGGGGCCACACCTCACTCTGCTAAAGCAGAGGGTGGAGTGCCACTGGCTTGTCTAATTAGGTTCCTGTCCTGGGACTTGTGAGCCTCCAGATGACCGCTAGGCCAGCCTAGAACAGGTGGTAACCACAGGTGCAGTATTTGGGACTAGGCCTCTGACATGTTCTTTATGTGTTCCAGATACATGCTTGTTTCTCCTCTGTGCGGAAAATAACTCTGTTATGAAAGGAAGAAAGATACATATAGAAGTGGCAATTTCTCTGAGTGTGTTTCTCTGCCCACCTGCTAACAGAAAAAATAAAATACAAGGTCTGATAAGGCCAACTCAGACTGTGATAAAGGATTTTTACTAGAGAAAAAACATTGTCAAATTATAGTACTTTGCCTATCCAATAGCATTTTTCTAATGAAATAGTTTCTCAACAACGTTATTTTGGAAACCAGTTAAACAGAAGGCTTTGTAATTAAATGTTCTAAGGTTAAACTGGGTTCCTATGGTCTTTCGTGTGCATTTAGTAGTTTGAGTATTTTCCACAAGAAATCAATATTGTCCTAAAACCTGTGGGAATGTACTATTCATTTAAATGGAGTCGATTAAAATGTTAACATGTTATAAACTGTAAACCCAGCATGGGATGCACTGTTTCCATACATGGCATGAAGATCAGAATCTCAGATTGGCCATTAATTATGGGGAGTTAAAGTATATCTGATATGACAAGTTTATAACCCTCCCCTGATCAAATTACTTTATTCTTTTGACACCAAAACCATGAGGGACTTCAAAGTGAAAGCTAAAAGGATATATAACAATGGAAGTTAAAACACCATCACCCCAAAACAGAGGTAGTAAAATTAAAACTCTGAAAACCAGCATTGAAACGCCAAAAATTCAAATAGGTTGAGTTACTCCAAAGAGCCAATCAGTATCCCAGATAATAATAACACATCATTGAAAATGAATCCTAAGGAGTACATTTGAGGTTCACGGCAAAGAATGTATCTTAGGTAGACCAGAAGTGCAGGTTCCTCAAAGGCAGGTAAGCTAGAAGGCTTTGCACAGACCTGTGTTTAATGCTCTTAACCACTCTCTCAAACCTACTCACTTAAATTCAAACCATAGATTTTCTTGTTCAAATTCGACACTTTTGTCTAGGTCAAATGCTGAACCAGATAGGCTGCTGTAACGGCGAGCGTAAACTGCAGCTATCCCAGGCAAATCAGGACAGTGGTCACCTTAATGATATCCCACTGATTATCCTTGGGTTACCTTTCAAATGAAGAGTTTTCCATAGGAAATGAAGACTGGAATGATGCAGTATTCATTCTTTGCTTTTTCTAGTGACACAGTTTTCCTGGTCATCTTACATTTGTACTCACAAGTTAACTCTCTACCTTGTTTCTAATGACATCTGAAGATGCATCTCAGTCTTCCCCTCTCTGTTAAGCTCTGGACCCACAGATTTTCTAGTCACCCTCCCAGAGTTTTCCATCAGTATCTCCAGCTCAACACTCCTAAACTCACACTCATTATCTTTTTCCCCAAAACTCCTTTTGCACCTTTGTTTCCTGTCTAGTTTCATCTCTCCTTATCACCCTTCTACCTCACTAAGCAATAAATGACAAGAAAATTAGACATTTCAATTGTGAAGAGTGATAGCTTTTTAGAATATTGTGAAATAATTATGATGCTAAAAGTAGGTCTGTATTTTCTGTTGTGGGTTATGAGACCCCCTGCAGTGATCTGAGCTTTGCCATGGTTGCATCCTAGAAGAGGAGCCATACTACACCATTTCTCAAGGGTAAGACACGGGCACAAACCAATCAGAACAGATGCCACAACAAATTACAGTAGGGGCAGGCCAACAAACAATCAGTGCCCCCTTAAGATGCATAACAGCTAAGCATTATCCTTGAAGCTGATAAGTCCTACAGCCCAGAAGAGGTACTAGGGGAGAGAAAAGACACCAAGATGCCAACTGGTCCTTCAGTCTCCACCACTGATTTACAGTTCTAAAATATACATTGGATTATTTAATTCCCTGTTGGAAAATTATTCCATGTATTTACAGGGCCAACAGAATAAGATCCTCCCCTTGACCCATAGAAGGCTTCATGGTCAGGCTCGGCTACTTCCTCATCTCATATTCTTACACACGCCACCACCTCTATCCTGGCTGTTCTCTACTGTGTGTTAGCATTTCCTCCTGCAGGCCCCATTTTTCCAGGCCTCATTGCTCCTGTTACGTTGCAGACATGGTTTATTCCTCTTGTACTGCCCTCCCTGCTCTGCTCACCAATCACCCACGCCTGATCCAGCTGCCCCTTTCTTGTATAGTGAGTTCCAACTCATCCTTCAAATCTTAGTTCATATATACAATTTTCAGTTGAGTATTTCTTTACCCCAAAGCCCTTCCCCCTCTCAGCAGGGTTAATCCCTTGCTTCCATTATTCCCTATACATACCTTTTTTTTTTTTTTTCTTTTTTTGCGGTACATGGACCTCTCACTGTGGCCTCTCCCGTTGCGGAGCACAGGCTCCGGATGCGCAGGCTCAGCGGCCATGGCTCACGGGCCCAGCCGCTCCGCGGCATGTGGGATCTTCCCGGACCGGGGCATGAACCCGTGTCCCCTGCATCAGCAGGCGGACTCTCAACCACTGCGTCACCAGGGAAGCCCTATACATACCTTTCTTATAGCCCTCATTATATGGTACTCGCATTATATCTGTCTCCCTCCATCACCAGACAGTGAGCTCCCAGAGAGCATCAGACTAGTCGCATCATTTTCTCCAGTATGCGCTGGTAGATGTCAACCAGTATTTGTTTAATACACTTCAAATTCTCACAAGTGTGATGCTGAGAGCCCAGTGCCTATGGGCTTTCACCGAGGCAGGGCCCTGTTGGTGAAACATGGACTATCTCTGCTTAAACTTCCAGGCAGAAGACTGCACACTGCTCCTTCCCTTGATGGTGGTTTCAGTTAGCTCTGATCAAGCAATAGATGGTTCTTGCAAATGGGACTTTTGGAGACGCTTTTCCATGGGGATTATTTAATTATTTACCCAAGTGTGTGTCGACGCCAAAAACAAGAAGAAGAGATGTGACCACTGTAGGCGGAAGTGGCAAGAGGGAAGTGGCAGCTGGTGTCCAGCTGACACTGGGAGTCATAGAAGAGCGAGGGTATAAGGTGAAGCAGGACCCAGGCCATCCTCTACTCCTCCCTTTGGTCTTCCTATCCTCTGACCCTCTTATCACTCTACTGTCTCCCATTTACCAGATGCAAGCAAGGCCAGAGTGCAAGGAAACCCAGGGTAATGTATCTCTTTAAAAGTCAGCCTCCTGGGCTTCCCTGGTGGCGCAGTGGTTGAGAGTCCGCATGCCGATGCAGGGGACATGGGTTCGTGCCCCGGTCCGGGAAGATCCCACATGCCGCGGAGCACCTGGGCCCGTGAGCCATGGCCACTGAGCCTGCGCGTCCAGAGTCTGTGCTCCACAACGGGAGAGGCCACAGCAGTGAGAGGCCCACGTAACGCCAAAAAAAAAAAAAAAAAAAAAAAAATTCAGCCTCCTGGGCACAGAACAGGGCAGAAAAGAATGGAGAATAAATGTAGGTAAAGAGAAGATGGAGAAAAGCTAGCACAGATACAGAGTCCCCAATTTACCCAGGATATTTTGATAGGGCTTCCACTTCTAATGGCCTGTGCCTTTCCACTATATGAGGCACGTTTTGTCCCTTGGTCATTCCAGCACTGTCTCTACTTAGAGGGTAGGTTCAGTTGCTAATGCCAGATTTGAAGCTTCATGAGGGAAAGGACCTTGATGGCTTGTTCACCGTTCAATGCCTAACACCTAGAACAGGGCTGGGACACGTGGAAAAGAAATAGTCATTTACTACATGAGTGAATGCATATAAGTAGATGTAAGTCCCCTGACCCTCACTTATTTTAAAGACTTTTCTATTCCAGCCAGTTAGCCTATTGCAAAACCAAAAATCTGCTGCCAAAATGTAACACTGGATATTTAGTTCTCTTATGGCCAGAAGATTGACCTAAATTTTGGAATACAGTGTAAAGCATTTTCTGATATCCAGATCATTTGGAAGCATATAACAGTCAAAGCTGTTCTATATCTTATTGGAAATAAATAAAACAAAATAAGCAAAATCAATGAGAACAACAAATCCCAGAGAGTATAAACTATTGCTTTTTATCCCTAACTTTTGCACAATTTTCTGTGGTGGCTCATATTTATTCCAGCTTATCACCTAAAATCAATGACCTGTTTTCTTACTCTTACCTGTCTGTCCTCTGTATGATGCACTTTGAAAGGTGTAACTCCTTACATTGACAATATCGAAAGTAACCTGAGTGAATCCCCTCCACTAGTCACTCTTCATCCCTGCTGAGCATTTTTGGGAAATGAGAGTCCAGTTGAAGAGGCCGTGGGACTGGTGAACAAGTCCAACAAAGATGTGGTGAGGAGAGGTGGAGCCCAAATAGAACAGACACTGGCCATTTTATTTCTCTTGAAAAACGCAGGAAATAATGCAGTCAATAAGAAGCAAGAAAGAGCCAGGGGATTTGTTAATAAACACCAGTGTAGTGGAAAGAAAGGACAGAACAAATCTTTCCCATAGGCTTGGCTGTCCTTGTTCTGACTTGTAGTAAGCAAAGTGGGGAGAGGAATGTGACGAATAGAGCCCATGAGGATTCTATCAAACACCTAAGATTTTCTCATGTCTGACTCAGCCCCCAGTTTGGAAAAAAAAAGATTTCTATCAACTTTTCTTAGTTGAGCTACTGTTAGGAGTTACAGTGGCCACGTTCAAATTTCAGATGGAAGTGACTTCAGGAACTGTATTCTTGTTGTCATTGTTTGTTTGCTTGTTTATTTGGCTGCGCCAGGTCTAAGTTGCAGCACGCGGGATATTCAGTGTGGCCTGGGGGGATCATCGTTGTGACCTAAGGGATCTTTTAGTTGCTGCATGTGAACTCTTAGTTGTGGCATGTTGGATCTAGTTCCCTGATGAGGGCTCAAACCCGGGCCCCCTGCATTGGGAGCACGGAGTCTTAGCCACTGGACCAGCAGGGAAGTCCCTATTTTTTGGTTTTATTAATTGAGATATAAGTGACACATAACTGTATAAGTTTAAGATCTACAATGAGTTGACTTGATACATTTATGTATCGCTGTATGGTTACCAACGTAACTTTAGCTAACGCCTCTGTCACATCACATAATTCTCATTTCTCTTTTTCTGGTGAGAACATTTCAGATCGAGTCTCCCAGCAACTTTACAGTCAACAATAACGTATTTTATACTTTAATCACTAGGCAGTGCATAAGATCTCCAGGACTTAATCATCTTCTGACTGCAAGCTTGTACCCTTTAACATCTCCCCAATTGTTTCACTTTTAAGATCAGAAAAAGCATGTCTCTCCTAGATTAATGTGCCTTCATTCTCCAGTGAACATCTAAGATAATTTGCTGGTAACATTTCTAAGAAATAAAAAAATTAAAAGGTAGGTACTGGTATGTGTATGCAAGACTGAGTGAACTATTGTTCTATATTTTTTACATTTGAGCTCATTATGAAATTGAGGAAACATTCAAGTGATATATATTTTATAGGAGAATAACAAAATCGCCAAATATCCAAAGTCCACTTTGAAAGGACACTCCCAGTCAGTTGCAGCTCTTCTATGGCCCTCCTTCATTGCCTTCCCCACTTCCCACCTCCAGCCTAAATTTTTGATAGGTTGTTTTTTCCTTCTCCCTTTAGCTTTATCATGTATATATGTATAAAAAAGAATTAATGGTATAATTTTCTTTCTATAAATGGAATTGTGTATTCATTTGTGACTTTGTTTTTTTAGTTCGACATTATTTATTTTGAAATTCATTCATATCAATGCCAGTAGTTGCACTGTTTTATCATGTTCCATTTTATGAGTAAGCCACAGATTATTGATACATACTAGTGTATATTTGTGTTATTTCTAGTTTTATTATTTTTCTCTTTTGCTGGGACTAATGAGAAAACTAGAATAGAATCACTGGATCCCAGGGAATGGTTATCTGTATTGTTCTTGGATAATTCCAAACTATTTTCTGAAGTAATTATGCAAATTTACACTGTAGCTGACGTGGTATGAGTGCCCCCTTGTTTCACATGTGCTAACATATGGCGATAAATGGTATTGTCAAGCTTTTTTATTTATGCCACTGTGGTAAGGTTTTAGTGGTATCTTTACGTGGGTTACTTTGTAGTTTCCTGAAAACGGAATATGGTACAGTTCCAGTTGCATCTGATTTCAAAGGAAAAAGTAAACAATTTAAACAAAATAAGAACAAAAAATATAACAACCAAGCAACAGCAACACACGTAAAAAATGAACATTCATTAAGTGTGAGCTTGTGTCCATTTTGAATGGCTGATGCCAGTGATTAAGTATTTTGAATATCGTGTGTGTGTGTGTGTGTGTGTGTGTGTGTGTGTGTGTGTAGGTAGGTAGAGTAAGAAGATAGGAGGCAATGAGCTTTATCTGTGACCCTCCCACTCTCCCTAGTTTCTTTTTTTCTTCACATTCAGAGCAGAATAACTGTAATATTCTTTTTTTTTTTTTTTTTTTTTTTTGTGATGATGACATTTCTAAGAACTCTTGTGGTCTTTTTTTTTCCCTCATGACTTTTTTTTTTAATTGGAGTATAGTTGATTTACAGTTGCGGTACATATTTACAATGGAATATTGCTCAGCCATAAAAAAGAATGGAATAATGCCATTTGCAACAACATGGATGGACCTAGAGATCGTCAAACTGTAATATTCTTTTACTGTGTTTCCCATCTATCCAGGACTTACCACAGTTTGTTTAGGCCAGAATGAGCAGATCTCTGACTTTTCCATCCTTACTTCTTCCCAGCCTCATGACCAGTGTTAATTGTTAGTGGAGTGATGGTAGAAAAACTCAACCTTACAATATGCTATGTATAAGAAACTAAGTTAGAGACATTTCAAAATATGTCTATTATCCACATATGCAAAGAACACATAACAACTTTATTGGTAGATTAGAATGAATGAAAATGTAAAACCTTTTTCCAAAAAAAAAAAGCATAACAAAATAACACACATAACAATGCCTCTGGTATCATTCACGGTCTTCAAAGAAAGATTTTCTTCAACCAGCAGTGCACTCTTTCTTCATCTGTCAAATCTATTTACATTTATGCCAAGGTGATTCTTTACTTTTTTGGCTCAGAAATTACAAGACGGTACTCACATTTCATTTTCTGTTTTTAGGATTTTTCAAATAATCAGTGAGTAAAAGTTATTTTAAATGCTTTTTTTTTTTAAACCTATACACTTAAAAAAATTTATTTATATATTTATTTTTGGCTGCATAGGGTCTTCATTGCCGTGCACGGGCTTTCTCTAGTTGCGGCAAGTGGGGGCTACTCTTAGTTGCAGCACGTGGGCTTCTCATTGTGGTGGCTTCACTTGTTGCGGAGCATGGGCTCTAGGCACGCGGACTTCAGTAGTTGTGGCACGCAGGCTCAGTAGTTGTGGCTCACAGGCTGTAGAGTGCAGGCTCAGTAGTTGTGGTGCATGGGCTTAGTTTCTCCGCGGCATGTGGGATCTTCCTGGACCAGGGCTCAAACCCGTGTCCCCTGCGTTGACAGGTGGATTCTTAACCACTGTGCCACCAGGGAAGCACTCAAATGCTTTTTGCAAGTGACCAAGAGGCCAGTGTTATCTCAAAGGAAAAATATATGTCTCAAACATCACCCATGTAATGCTAAAAATCAGGAAGTCTTCATCAGTGGAGCGCAGTCTTATAAACAGGCAAAAATGTAAATGAGAATAAAAATTGTCAGTAAAGCATATTTGAAGAAACGCTCTTTCTTCATTTTGTTTTTTTATGAATTTGTAAATTCTTTGAAAATATCATGATATCTACATTTCTCCCTATGCAAAAGGATTTCATGCTAATTAATTTGGGAGAAAAACCTTTGGTTCTATCCCAGAATCATCATACTCTTTCTATGTGATAGATTCTTCTAACAGAACATTGGAGTGATTTTTGTCCGGTTATTTTTCTTAGGTCTCTGTGGAAATTTCTTCTTTTTATAGATACCATCTGGCCTAATGAGATTCTAACAGCTTCTTTCTTTGCATTGGAGTTTTTTCATAGGAGTCATTGTTGGGAGTGAAATGTAAAAATAAGGGGAAAAAGTGTGTGTATTAAATGAGCTTGGTACTTTTGCTCTGTCATTTAAGGAAAGTAATCATGATGATTCATTTGATTTACTGAATGTAAGTGTTCAGTTTGAATGTTGTCCTAAGGATGTTGCCTTACTTAAGCATCGAGTGATCCCTAAATTAAAACTGCTGCCATAGCTACTGATAGATTTAGTCTAGGAATATATATAATCTTCCTCTAGTGCAAGTGTGTGTCCATAATGTTAACAAGAAATCTTCTTAAGCAAGATTTGATTATGTGTTCTCAAGCATCACTAATCTTCATTCCTTATCAGTGTAGGTGAGTGGAGGAGTGTGGAGCGGATGAGAATAAATCCAGTTTTAAACTGAGATGTAGTGGTTAGAAAAACAAATTTGAGATAATTATTCTAGGACTCACATTGTTAGCTCCTAATTGACCAAATGTATAAAGCTGGCTCATAACAAATGATCTCATTTTATGCAAAACTTTATAGAAGGTTCATAGTGAACAATGAAAAGAAAATGAACATTAAACAGTCTTGTGTCAAGACATATCTTGACAACTTCTGTTTCATTTCCCGGGGATTCTGTCTCATGGGATAGAACTGTATATGTACATGGAGAGGCACTTTGGGCAGAGGATAAGACAGTGGCTCTGTGATAAGAAAGACACAGATTCATGTTCAAATTCCTCAATTTACCTGTGACTTAGGACATGTTTCTTAAATTTCATTATCCTGTAAATGAAAATGAATGGAGTAAAGGAAATGAGATAAGAGACCTAAAAATGTCTCTAGGAAACAAGAAACATTAGCTAATGTTGTTTGTAATGATATCTTTTGATTTTGTGGTCATGTTCTTTGATGTCTAAATTGTTTACATGTGAGAAAGAAAATGACCAACAGAATAAATTAGATGTTAGCATCCTTTGCTTAGTCATTCATTTGCCAAATGCTATTTTTCTGCCGTGTGTCTGTCAGGAGCTGCTGCTAGGGCTACGTCAGTGAAAAGAACAGGGGAAATCCCTGCCATCATGGAGCTTTCAATCTACCGATTAATAAGTAAATCACAACCTGGTAAAGTAGTATTTTCATGAGAAAGAAATATGTCCCTCCCACACACTTATTATTCATTTGTGAGTGTTTGAAATAATAAACATTAAATTACCTTTCTCTTTTTTTTTAGTATATATTTTTAACATCTTTATTGGAGTATACTTGCTTTACAATGTTGTGTTAGTTTCTGCTGTATAACAAACTGACTCACTTATATGTGTACATATATCCCCATATCCCCTCCCTCTTGTGTCTCCCGCCCACCCCTCTAGGTGGTCACAGAGCACCGAGCTGATCTCCCTGTGCTATGCGGCTGCTTCCCACTAGCTATCTGTTTTACATTTAGAAGTGTATATATGTCCATGCCACTCTCTCATTTCATCCCAGCTTACCTTTCCCCCTCCCCGTGTTCTTAAGTCCATTCTCTACGTCTGCATCTTTATTCTTGTCGTGCCCGCATGTTCTTCAGAACCATGGTTTCTTTTTTAGGTTCTATGTATATGTGTTAGCATATGGTATTTGTTTTTTTCTTTCTGACTTACTTCACTCTTTATGACAGACTCTAGGTCCAACCACCTCACTACAAATAACTCAATCTTGTTTCTTTTTATGGCTGAGTAATATTCTGTTGTACATGTGTGCCACATCTTCTTTATCCATTCATCTGTCGATGGACACTTAGGTTGCTTCCGTGTCCTGGCTATTGTAAATAGTGCTGCAGTGAACATTGTGGTACATGACTGTTTTTGAATTATGGTTTTCTCAGGGTATATGCCCAGTAGTGGGATTGCTGGGTCATATGATAGTTCTATTTTTAGTTTTTTAAGGAACCTCCATACTGTTCTCCATAGTGGTTGTATCAATTTACATTCCCACCAACAGTGCAAGAGGGTTCCATTTCCTCCACACCCTCTCCAACATTAATTGTAGAATTTTTGATGATGGCCATTCTGGCTGCTGTGAGCTTGCATTCTGAGGGTTGTGTTTTCATCTTGTTTATGCTTTCCTTTGCTGTGCAAAAGCTTTTAAGTTTCAGTAGGTCCCATTTGTTTATTTTTGTTTTTATTTCCATTTCTCTAGGAGGTGGGTCAAAGAGGATCTTGCTGTGAGTTATGTTATAGAGTGCTCTGCCTATGTTTTCCTCTGAGAGTTTTATAGTGTCTGGCCTTACATTTAGGTCTTGAATCCATTTTGAGTTTATTTTTGTGTATGGTGTTAGGGAGTGTTCTGATTTCATTCTTTTACATTGTAGCTGTCCAGTTTTCCCAGCACCACGCATTGAAGAGGCTGTCTTCTCTCCATTGTATATTCTTGCCTCCTTTATCAAAGATAAGGTGACCATATGTGAATGGGTTTAGCTCTGTTTTTTTTTGCCAGTACCATACTGTCTTGATTACTGTAACTTTGTAGTATAGTCTGAAGTGAGGGAGCCTGATTCCTCCAGCTCTGTTTTTCTTTCTCAAGATTGCTTTGGCTCTTCGGGGTCTTTTGTGTTTCCATACAAATTGTGATATTTTCTGTTTTAGTTCTGTGAAAAATGCCACTGGTAGTTTGATAGGGATTGCACTGAATCTGTAGATTGCTTTGGGTAGTAGAGTTATTTTCACAGTGTTGATTCTTCCAATCCAAGAATATGGCATATCTCTCCATCTGTTTGTATCATCTTTAATTTCTTTCATCAGTGTCTATAGTTTTCTGCATACAGGTCTTTTGTCTCTCTAGGTAGGTTTGTTCCTAGGTATTTTATTCTTTTTGTTGCAGTGGTAAATGGGAGTGTTTCCTTAATTTCTCTTTCAGAGTTTTCATCATTAGCCTATAGGAATGCAGGAGATTTCTGTGCATTAATTTTGTATCCTGCTACTTTACCAAATTCATTGATTAGTTCTAGTAGTTTTCTGGTACCATCTTTAGGATTCTGTATGTATAGTATCATGTCATCTGCAAACAGTGACAGTTTTACTTCTTCTTTTCTGATTTGGATTCCTTATATTTCTTGTTCTTCTCTGATTGCTGTGGCTAAAACTTCGAAAACTATGTTGAATAATAGTGGTGAGAGTGCGCAACCTTGTCTTGTTCCTGATCTTAGTGGAAATGGTTTTAGTTTTTCTCCATTGAGAACAACGTTGGCTGTGGGTTTGTCATATATGGCCTTTATTATGTTGAGGTAAGTTCCCTCTATGCCCACTTTCTGCAGGGTTTTTTTTTTTATCATAAAAGGGTGTTGAATTTTGTTGAAAGCTTTTTCTGCATCTCTTGAGATTATTATATGGTTTTTATCCTTCAGTTTGTTTATATGGTGTATCACATTGAATGATTTGCATATATTGAGGAATCCTTGCATTCCTGGGATAAACTCCACTTGATCATGGTGTATGATCTACCTTTCTCTTTAAATTTTTTTTTAGTTAGATGTGAACATGGATATAATTTTTTTTAATGATTAGGCTTGTATTTTTATTACGAGATGTGGAAAACATTTACACAGCTCAGGTTCACACTGGTAGGGGTTTTACCTTCAAGGGCAACTGGTGACAGAGCCATTAAGGTCTACAGAGAGAGATAGATGGAAAGTTGGTCTGAAGATGCAATTTCCCATTTGTTGGATTGATCCTTGATTTTATCAGCAAGCTCACGTTCAAAAAATCCCATTGTAAGATATAATAGATGACACCTGATACTAAAATTCCACATACCAGCCTGAACAGTTCAGAAATTAATGCTTCCCATAACACCAGGAGATTTGATAATGAAGCGAACTCAATAGAAGTCAAGGGGAAATGATATTATGTGTGCTCCCCTGTGAATCAATGTAATCCTATTGCTTTTCCCCAGATGTTCACTGCTGGCATGTGCAACTACAGTGTGATCTCAGTGACTTTCATAGGAATCCTGTTGAACAATTCTGTACTAACTTGAGGCACCGTAAAACTGTTTATGGGTATAATGGGCATAGTTCATATATCAGGTCCCTCTGCACCTTGAGATCTGATAAAATAGACACATGTTCCCCAGCCCATGTTCCTTAATTGTCCAAAGCACTCCCACATGTTCTGAGAGTTCTTAGGAGGATTTATCATATCAAGGTCACTTCTAGTTTCAAACTTTGGCTTCCTCTAAATTTGAGTTACCATGCCATCCTGTGATTGCTTTCTCTCTTCCTCATTGCATTGATTCAGATGTGAAAATCCAACCCTTCCTCAGTTTCCACAGCCCCAGCTCCCAATTCAAAAGCCAGTTGAATGTAGTAGATTGTACTAAAGATGTAGCAATTTGAGGGTTATGGGGTGGAAGCAAAAGTAGGAATTTACATGGTAACAATACAAACAGTATCACATTTATTTAAAATATTATTGTTTAAATTCCTTTGCTCATCCCTCCACTAGGAGTATTCCACAGAGACTTCATTTCATGGGTCCTTGGTGCCCAGGCTTGTGCCCATTTCTCTTCTGGGCCGTCTTTTATGTATTCAAACCCATCACAGTGCTTTGCTGAGCAAAAAAGCCTTGCTTAACACAATTCCCTTTCTCGGAGCGAATACGTAGCTTCGAACAATCTTGTTATTGTTTTGACATTGCAAAAACCCTTGTGCATGCTGGAGCCTAAGATACATGGGGGAGAAAGACAAGAGCTGAGGCTGGAGAGGTAGAATGCAACCAAACTGGGGAAGGATTAGCTAACTATGGTGAGGCATCAGAACTTTATCCAATTGACAACATGCAGTCAATGAAGAATTTTAAAGAAAGTGAAGCCATTGCCAAAACTATGTTTTTGAAAGATTGATATTGAGAATTACAGGGAGGCAATAGAAATTCTAGAAGGAAGATAATAAGGGCTTAAACCAAGACAGTAGTATTTTAAACAAAAATGATGGTAAAGTATTTTCACTGTGTTTTGGGAGTATTTCTTAACTTCTGTCTTCCAGCCAAGTCTGTAAGATCTTTGAGAAGATGGATTGTCTAATTCACTTACAAATCTCCCAAAGCCAATTTTGGACTTTGCATCAACTAGGCTTTCTGTAAATGTTGAACATATAGAATAAAATGGTTTTTGTTCACATCCATTGTGAGATGCATTGGCCAAAGTTAGTACATGGAAATGGTAATTAAAAAGCCTTTGCAATGTTCCAATGAGTCCACATCCTCTAGTTTCCTAAGACTCCATTTTTTACCCAGTAAAATGATAGACATCACCATCCCAAGACATAGACCCTTCTCTAGTCTTCTCTCCCTCTTTCTCTCTCCCCCCCTCCCCCACCACCCTCCAAAAAACAAACAAAAAATCCTTCAGGAATATTTTTATCTAGTATTTTGCTGGGAGAGTAAAAGGATGATTTTTCTTAAACCCCTTTTTCTCATCTCACCCAGCTTCTTACATCTCAGCCTGTCTCTCCCTACAACTTGCCTCTGAATTTTGGTTCTGAGCTCTTCCCTGGGCTTATTGGATTGAGTGCCTCTAAAACCAAATTCTGTCCCACCAATGTCCCTTCATTGCCCCAGGCGCCATAACCCAAGGTTGTTGTATGCGACACATTGTCATGTAATTTTATTGGATAAAGGAAAGTGATTTATAACACAGGCCAATAGCAACTGAATGTTGGATAACGGTAGTCTCAATACACATTGGACATTCCCAAGTTTTGAAAAACTGTAAATTACTTTAGATTACCATTAAATACAAGACCCTTCTTCTTTATTTAATGTCTCCCCCCACCACCTTCTTTCTAGATTCTAATCTTTTGGTTTCAGTATATAAACTCCAAAATTTTCTGACTTGATTATGAAGACTTTCTAATTTTCTCTCTCTAAATGTGTTTTATCTATTGTATATAGGATTCCCAGTTAAAATACAGGACTCTATTACATTTAAATTTCTGATAAACGGCAAATAATTTTCAGTATATGACTTCAGCATGAGATATAATTACATAAGTAGATTAAAAAATACATTTTATTTATCAGTTCATCATTTGACAGACATTTGAGTTATTTTCACTTTTTGGCTACCATGAATAATACTACCATGAACATTTGTGTAGAAGTTTTTGTGTGGGCATATGCTTTCATTTCTCTTGGGTGTATAGTCATGGGATTGCTAGATCATACAGTAACTTTCTGTTTAACATGGGGAACAGCCAGGCTGTTTTCCAAAATGGCTGCACTTTTGTACATTCCCGTCAACAGTGAATGAGGGTTCTAATTTCTTTACATCCTTTGCAACACTTTTTACTGACCCCCTTTTTTGATTATGGTTTTGGGTTGTGTTTTCCTAATAACCAAGGGTGGTGATCTTTTTATATGCTCACTGGCCATTTCTATGTGTTTTTTTGAAGAGATGCCCATTTGGATATTTTGCTTTTGTAAAAATTTGGGTTATTTATCTTTTTATTACTGAGTTTTATATATGTACACACATATATAACATATATACTACATACAAGTCTCTTATCAGTTATATGATTTGCAAAAATTTCACGTATCCTGTAGGTGGCATCCTGTACTTTTAGTTGCTAAATTGTATTTCTCAATTCTGTACCAAAGGGCACCAGCTTTATATAACCCAAAAGGCCCCAGAAGCTGTATTCCCAACAAAGGAGGGGCCCTCTCCCGAGGAGAGGCATTCTGTCTTCCTTCCAGGCTTATTGGCTCCAGTCGTTGTTTGTGTTGGCGCAGGGGAGGGAGCTGTCCTGTACATTGGAGGATGTTTAGCAGCATCTCTGGTCTCTACCACCTAGGTGCCTTTAGTACCCTCCCCCTTCCCAGTTGTGAAAACAAAAATGTCTCCAGGTATTGCTAAGTGTCACCTGTTGGGGGTGAGGGGTCCAGCAGCACACTTGCCACCTTTAGAAACTACTGACTGAGAGCTATGGACAAAACAATTCCTCGACATCCACTTATTTAGTAAATGAGTACATATTCAGGCAGTATGTATAGATGCAAGTTTAAGTTTGAGAAGAAATGGCTTGGAGGAGTGTGACTAAATATATGGAGACCTGCCACATTGAGGGACATTTCCACATTTCTCCTGGGTCCAGATGGTGAACAGGGTGTGTGTGAGGGGTGGGAGAGTTTTGATCAGGTAAATTACAAGAAAACTTTTACAAGTTCTTATGCTTGGAATGATTTGTGAATAGAGTAAGGTAGGGGTCTCACATCATGGTTAGTATCCGAGCAGAAGCTGCATTGAATTCTCAGGAATACTGAAGAGGGTGTCCCTAATCCATAGATTGTTTCTGGGTTCTGACTTCCAAAGCCTCCTCTACTGTCAGGAGAATGACCTTCAGACAGCCTGTTCACAGACATTCGGGGACAATTGCTAGTTAAAAGCCAGCATCTTTCTCTGCTCTCTTGGTATGCTATTAAGGATTTTTCAGTGGTTTTCTGATTGTTTGTGGCCTTCAAACCAAGTGCTGAGTAAAAATACATTTTCATTTTTCCAACATTTCTGAACCATGGAATTGCTACTTAGTTTAAAAAGAAGATTGACTTTTTCTAGGAGGTGTAAAAAAGGAAAAAAAAAAGTACTGCCAATTCCAGAAAAATGGAGAGAGACTGTCACTCACCTTCATCAGTACATATTTGACTCTTATATCCCCTGTTTGTTGTAGGGGACCACACGTCCCACATGACCCAAGAAAGACTTGGTTTACCTTCTTCCGGGCATCCCATTCAGTTTAGTATTTGTTCTTAGTTTTTTTATAATTTTAGAGAAATGTTATTAATAATGCAACATAATAATGTGAATGTCTTACCAGATGGAACATAGCTACCTTCCTCTTTATAAAGATGCACAATACAGGGTGCTTGCTGATATAACAGAGTCTTCCTGGAGACAAGGGACTAGGGATAGCTAACTCCTCTGGCTTCAGGTGTCTGTGGGAGAAGTTACCCCACTGGACACTTGGAGTATTAGCCAGTTCTGTGAGGTGTGCTAAGCCTGCATGGCGCAGAAAGATGCTAGGCCACAGGTGTGAGAGGGGTTGGAGTGAAGCATGAGAAATTATTGCCTAGGAGTTCCTGAAGTAGGTGAGAGTAATAGCGTGAAAGTTGTTGAATACATGGAACGTCGTATGAATGCTATCGGTACACTGGTTTTGTTATTTATTGTACGGCATAAATCTGTAATTTTTTATTTAGTTTGTTGTTTGACATTGCTTCTTTTTTAAACAAATCTCTGTAGCAGCAGTTGCTCAAAAGTTCATGCTTCAGGAAATTCCAGTTGCTAAGAAAGTTGATGATAAACGTGTAACTTGTACAGAATGTTGATCTATATTTACCATCAGTGTAGTAATATCACTGATAGCACAAAAGACAGAAGATTCAAATCTGCTAAAGGAACATCAGCATCTACTTGAAAAGTTACTAGTTATTTTGAGACCATGCCTGAAGATGCCAAATTAACATCGTTAGCTCCAAAGCATGACTCTTTGTCAAGTGATTGTTCTTCTAAATTACTTTTACTCATTTTCTATTGCAAGTATTATTATGCATGTACAAAAAAGTGAAACCACAGTAGTTGTAAATGTCTTGGCCTTATTAACAGAGATGATTTGCAAGCAGGTAAAAGATGCCAGTTTTATATCAGTGCTATCAGATGCTTTAAAGAGCAAGTCAGTTACTGCCAATAAATGGAATTTCATCAAATTCATGGAATCAAGCTAAAAGTTTTGGAAGTTCCTTCGAATTATGGTAAATCATCTCACAGTAACTTAAAAGCTGCAAGAAATCTAGTTTACTAAAAGTTCAACATTGAACAATGAAGGGAAACTACTTGTTTCTTTTTACAGTGGTAATACACATAGAAAACTTGAAGGAGTCTTGTATCATAAGAAAGCAATGTTCTTATTAAACTATAGAATCTATGAAGCAGAAGGAGACTGGTGTACACACATAATTCATGATTGGGTCCAAATAATATTCAACAATCTACCAATAGATAGAGAAGCTATAGTTGGCAAAATTTACAGATATGTTTAGTAAAAGTAACTTTGGAGACAAAGCTAATGCTTATTATCCAATATACATCTTAGCCTGATGGTCCTGATTTCTCTCTGCAGTATTCATCCTTAATGATTGTTGGAAATCTTGAGCTTATAAAGAAATATTTTGTAAATCAACTTAAGTATCCTGCAGTCATATAGATCTTTTTTGGTAAACATGTCTCCTAAGTGTTTTCTTACAAAAGGAAAACTCATTTGTAGTTAACAGTAAAGAATGACATTGAGGTGCATCCCTGCAAAAACAAGGGAAAACCTGAAAGAATTAAGCAAGAATCCAAAGGTTAGACCATATTGAATTTTATAAGTATTCCTTTGTTTTTAAGAACATCATGACATAGGGTAAAAATTTTTGATGGAATTTTAGTTTTCGTTGGATGACTATTAGTATATATGATAATGGCCTGAGCTCAAGAAGGCTTAAAATGGTATATCTTCGTTTAGTGAAATAGTTAAAGGAATGATAAAGAGAGACAACTTTCTTGTTGAGTTGTGTCTTCTAAAAATACTTAACAAAGAAAGGAACTGTAGATTGGAGCAAAAAAAATGTACTATTGAAAATAGTTGGGCTGAAACACTGGCACATTTTATTATGCACGTAAAAGAATTGTCTCTGAACTTACTTGAGCACCTTCAATGAAAGTATTAAAGTTATTATGGTGGACGATAGAGAACAGTCAATTAAAAGTATCAACAATTTGGAATTAATTATCCATAAAATGCAGTCTATACTTGCTAATAGGTGATTAAAAAATAATGACATCTTTTCAAAGATACATTCTTCAGTATACCAGCAATGTGCTATTGGAAACAGATATAAACAAAATTGATTAATTTATATGAATATGTACTAAGAATGATTATTTTGATGTTATTATTTTTTAAATATCCAAATAGTAAAAACTTGTTTTGCTATTATTGTTATTATTATATAACAAGAGGAGATATCTTGTTTTTACATTTTAGAAAGAATTTTACTCTTGAACATTTTTCAATAGAAATATTTTATGTATACCAATTTAATAAACGAATTTGTTAGTTAATAAATGTTACAAAGTTTACAATTTCATTATTTTTGGCACACCATTTTCCTCTCAAAAATATCTCAATTTGCACGTTAAATCATAGAGTCACTCTATCTCTGATTATAATGGCAAAGTGGTCTGGGTACACACGCATATACATACAGGAGCACATGCACTCAACAAGTGATACAATTTTTTTTTTTTTTTCTTTTTGTGGTACTCGGGCCTCTCATTGTTGTGGCCTCTCCCGCTGTGGAGCACAGGCTCCAGACGCGCAGACTCAGCGGCCATGGCTCACGGGCCCAGCCGCTCCGCGGCATGTGGGATCGTCCCGGACCAGGGCATGAACCTGTGTCCACTGCATCGGCAGGCGGACTCACAACCACTGTGCCACCAGGGAAGCCTGATACAATTTTTTTAAAAAACTCATATTTTCACTTCCGCCTTTAATCTTAATTAGCAGATTCCAAGTGCTTCTCCCCTCATTGTCATTAAATTAAAAAGCATTCATGGCTTCATGGTGTGTTCAGGAGTCCCAGGCCTTATATAAAAGATAGGAATATGAGATATGGCCCTTATTATCAAAGTACAGTCTTTTGGAGAAAATTATATACACACACTATATAACAAATATATATCAACAAAAACTAATTTTATCACAGTGTGTTAAGTGCTGTATTTGAAATCTGTGCTATCACACAGATAATATAATAATTAACTGTTCCAGGAGAATTAGGGGCCAATTGGGGAACATGTGCTGGATGAGGTGATATTTAAGCTGTTCTAGGCAGTTCCCAGACATGGGACTATCAAAGATAAAAGGACCTGAATTGTTCACATCGTGAACGTTCACATCGTGGCTGGCGCTTTGAAGCATGATAGTGGCTGCAGGTCATGTATTTTCCCCGTGGTTACAAAGTGTGTTCTTAAAGTATGTTTTCTAGCAACATAAGTTCCATAGGGTATAAATAGTCCTTATTATAGAAAGAAAAAAATGTTTGGTTCTGTGGTCGAATAAGTGTAGGCAATGATTGTACTAAAGGTTTAAAGGGTAGGTGCAGCCCTTGTTCTTGTTTTTGTTTTCCTAGCAACACTTCTCAGGGCCACCGATATCCCTGTCTGAAATATTATTTGTTCTAGTACAGAATACTTTCTTTAGGGAGCATCTCATGGAACTAGAATGCTACCAAAGACTTTTCAGGGAACCCCACTCTGCATGAAAGGAAATATTTTAAGGATTTTTGGTAAGTGAATGTAAATCATAGTTTGCATTTTAAGAAGTATGGAGTTTTTATTAAAGCGTTATGGAAATTCTGAGCTCCTCAGCTAAAACTAGACACCATGACTGCAGTGAGAGAAAAACTGCTAATGTTGAGAGAGAAATGGCGAAGGACTAGAATTGTTTTATGTTTAGTCACATCAGTGGGGATGGGGAGAGAACCCTGGTGAGAGACTGCATCTGGGAAATGACAGATTCCAGAAAGAAAATCTATAGGGGACTGGATATTTATGTAGAGCTGGACCCCATAGAAAAATACTGAAATGCCTAAACGTAATTTCGGTCGAATTATGTGTATTTCAAGATTAATATATTGCTTTGCAAGGCACCTGCATGTTTTCCTTTAAATAATGAACTCTACCATTCTGCATTTAACCCAAATATAGTTTATAAGAATTCGTTGTACAGATCTGTTTTTGTTTTTGTTTTTTGCGGTATGCGCGCCTCTCACCGTTGTGGCCTCTCCCGTTGCGGAGCACAGGCTCCGGACGCGCAGGCTCAGCGGCCATGGCTCACGGGCCCAGCCGCTCCGCGGCATGTGGGATCTTCCCGGACCGGGGCACGAGCCCGTGTCCCCTGCATCGGCAGGCGGACTCTCAACCACTGCGCCACCAGGGAAGCCCCAGATCTGTTTTTAAATCTACTTTTGTAAACTAACATTCACAGCTATAGCATTTTTGTATTAGCAAGTACAACTGAACTTTGTCTTACTGCGCCACAGGGAAGCCCCAGATCTGTTTTTAAATCTACTTTTGTAAACTAACATTCACAGCTATAGCATTTTTGTATTAGCAAGTACAACTGAACTTTGTCTTTGAAATCCCCTGATCTGAACTGTTCCACGAGTGGCATTGTGTTTTCTTTGTAAATGTTGATCCCAGACTCAACTTACTTTAGCCACTCAGTGTGGTCTGTCCCAAGGTCTTCCCTGAGCTTATTTTGCTAAGCAATCAATCACACTAATAATTGATCAGCCTTTCTGTGCTTCTCACCAACTAGACATATCACTCAGGAAGATTTTGTAACACTATTTTCATGAAGTCTGGATCTACTGAGGATTTGATGGATTCAAGAAGACAAACAAAATGACAGCCTTTGATAAAATTACCAGAAGTATGAGAAATTGAAGCAGGAAGGCAGCTCACTGGACCACCCAGGGGATGGGGGGAAAATACAGAAGAAAAAAAACCCAAAAACACAGGAATGAGGTTGTTTTCCAATTTCAAGGCTGACTCAGACTAGAGCTCTCTTTCTCATAAGAAATAAATTTGTTTGACTCGCATAGAGTTAGGGGTTGAGATTTCTTTATTTTCCAAGCAGTGCATTTTTCTTTTTGTTTTTCTACTTTTTAAAGAACATATATTCTGGAAGATGGTAACAGAGAATGGCTTTGATTTATAAGTAGGAGGTTATGGAGAATTTTGTTTTGCCCTTTGCTACTTTCCAAGTGGTTAGTATTTTGCTGATCTAGTTGAGGACCCAGTATTACTCTTGCCTAGATCCAGAGATAAAAGGCTAGGCCTTAATTTCCAGCTACGAAATTGTGATGGAATAGTTCATGTATTTGGAACATAACCTTTGTAATCTGGAGACCCTGATTTATGTAATTCGTAGGGTGTTCATCAGGGTCTAGCCTGGTTTGCTTATTAGTCAGAGGATGGCATCAAGGTTGCCAGAACATTATTTGGGCTCCAGAACGTTATTTTTATTTCTATTAAGGTCTTTAATCCGTTTTGAGTTTATTTTCGTGTATGGTGTTAGGGAGTGTTCTAATTTCCTTAGTTTACAATGAGAATTATTCGATAATTTACTATAAATTTATTTTATTAAATTATCAAATGTACTAATTAGAGAACTTATAAAGAATTAAGAATTATTAAAGTTTTATTATTAAAGGATTATTAAAGATACCCTGACCAAAAAAAAAGACAGTTGTCATGGAGAAGCAAGCACTGTGAACTTGGAATCAGAAGACCTGGGAAATAGCTTAGCACCCTGCATTGATTGGCACTGTAATCATGTGAAAATCTTGGAGCCTTTGGTTACTCATTTGTAAAATGCATGCAGTCTTCATCTATCTTAGTGTGTTTTAACAGAGATTCCATAGGTTGTTTATAAACAACAGAAATTTATTTCTCACATTTGTGGGGCTGGGAAGTGAAGATCCGTATGCTTTCAGGTCCAATATCTGATGAGAGCCTGCTTTCTGGTTCATAGATGGCCACCTTCTTCCTGTTCAGCTTCTTCCTGTGTTCTTACATGGTGGAAAGATGGAGAGAGCTCTCTGAGGACTCTTTCATTTTTTTTTTTTAATTTATATATTTTTTAACATCTTTGCTGGAATATAATTGTTTTACAGTGGTATGTTAGTTTCTGCTGTATAACAAAGTAAATCAGCTATACATGTACATATATCTCCATACCTCCTCCCTCTTGCATCTCCCTCCCACCCTCCTTATCGCAACCCACTAGGTGGACACAAAGGACCAAGCTGATCTCCCTGTGTTATGTATCTGCTTCCCACTAGCTATCTATTTTGCATTTAGTAGTGGATATATGTCCACGCCACTCTCTCACTTCGTCCCAGCTTACCCTTCCCCCCACCCGGTGTCCTCGGGTCCATTCTCTACATCTGCATATTTATTCCTGTCCTGCCCCTAGGTTCTTCAGAACCATTGTTTTTATTAGATTCCATATATGTGTGTTAGCATGTGGTATTTGTTTTTTTCTTTCTGACTTACTTCACTCTGTATGACAGTCTCTAGCTCCATCCACCTCACTACAAATAACTCAATTTTGTTTCTTTTTATTGCTGAGTAAAATTCCATTGTATATATGTGTCACTTCTTCTTTATCCATTCATCTGTCGATGGACACTTAGGTTGATCCCATGCCCTGGCTATTGTAAATAGAGCTGCAATGAACATTGTGGTACATGACTCTTTTTGAATTATGGTTTTCTCAGGGTATATGCCCAGTAGTGGGATTGCTGGGTCATATGGTAGTTCTAGTCTTAGTTTTTTTAGGGAACCTCCTAACTGTTCTCCATAGTGCCTGTGTCAAGGTACATTCCCAGCAACAGTGCAAGAGGGTTTCCTTTTCTCCACACCCTCTCCAGCATTCATTGTTTTTTTTGTTTTGTTTTTTTTTTTCTTGCGGTACGCGGGCCTCTCACTGTTGTGGCCTCTCCCATTGTGGAGCACAGGCTCCGGACGCGCAGGCTCACCGGCCATGGCTCACGGGCCCAGCCGCTCCGCGGCATGTGGGATCTTCCCAGACCGGGGCACGAAACCGTGTCCCCTGCATCGGCAGGCGGACTCGCAACCACTGCGCCACCAGGGAAGCCCCCAGCATTCATTGTTTGTAGATTTTTTGATGATGACCATTCTGACCGGTGTGAGGTGATACGTCCTTGTAGTTTTGATTTGCATTTCTCTAATGATTAGTGATGTTGAGCCTTCTTTCATGTGTTTGTTGGCAATCTGTAGGTCTTCTTTGGAGAAATGTCTATTTAGGGTTTCTGCTCATTTTTGGGTTGGGTTTGTTATTTTTGATATTGAGCTGCGTGAGTTGCTTGTATATTTTGGAGATTAATCCTTTGTCAGTTGCTTCGTTTGCAAATATTTTCTCCCATTCTGAGGGTTGTCCTTTCATCTAGTTTATGGTTTCCTTTGCTGTGCAAAAGCTTTTAAATTTCATTAGGTCCTATTTGTTTATTTTTGTTTTTATTTCTATTTCTCCAGGAGGTGGATCAAAAAGGATCTTGCTGTGGTTTATGTCTTAGAGTGTTCTGCCTATGTTTTCCTTTAAGAGGTTTATACTCTCTGGCTTTACACTAAGGTCTTTAATCTGTTTTGAGTTTACTTTCGTGTATGGTGTTAGGGAGTGTTCTAATTTCATTCTTTTACATGTAGCTGTCCAGTTGCCTCTTAGGCAGGTCCAGACTTTTTCCCAGACTCCCTCCTGGCTAGCTGTGGAACACTAGTTCCCTTCAGGCTGTGTTCACGCAGCCAACCCCAGTCCTCTCCCTGGGATCTGACCTCCGAAGCCCGAGCCTCAGCTCGCAGCCCCGCCCGCCCCGGCGGGTGAGCACACGAGCCTCTCGGGCTGGTGAGCGCTGGTCGGCACCGATCCTCTGTGCGGGAATCTCTCCGCTTTGCCCTCCGCACCCCCGTTGCTGCGCTCTCCCCCGCGGCTCCGAAGCTCCCCGCTCCGCCTCCCGCAATCTCTGCCCGCGAAGGGGCTCCTAGTGTGTGGAGACCTTTCCTCCTTCACGGCTCCCTCCCACTGGTGCAGGTCCGTCCTTATTCTTTTGTTTCTGTTTATTCTTTTTTCTTTTGCCCTACTCAGGTACGTGGGGAATTTCTTGCCTTTTGGGAGGTCTGAGGTCTTCTGCCAGCGTTCAGTAGCTGTTCTGTAGGAGTTGTTCCACGTGTAGATGTATTTCTGGTGTATTTGTGGGGAGGAAGGTGATCTCCGCGTCTTACTCCTCCGCCATCTTGAAGGTCCCTCCTGAGGTCTCTTTTAAAACAACACTAATCTTATTCATGGGGCCTCCACCCTCATGATACTATCACTTTGGGGGTTAGGATTTCAACATGTGAATTTTGAAGGTACAGAAATGTCTAGTTAATAATATCACCCCATAAGATATTCATGAAAATTAAATGATATGCAGAATCCAGAAGTGGTCTGTAAACCACAAATTGCAATTCAGTGTAAGGCGTCGTTATTGTTATTGAAATTACTAGCATTATTGCCCTTTGTAGAATTTTCTTAGGTCAGTACATGCACATTTGCAAATTGTGACATTGAAATGATATGCTTTGTCTACCTTTGCATGGAATAGACAGGGCATATAAAGATGTCCTACACATTAACAGTTCTAAAAACAAAACAGTCAGCATGGCCAAGCCTTTATATAGACTGGTTAGGAACTTGAAAGAAGAGAATAACTTCTTCTGCAACTATGTTTTTATTATATTGTAAATTGGGACTGTTTTTCTTTATTCTGTGACCACCCATCTTACTATCATGCCTTGCCTTGCTGCTTTACTGGAGTTCTATGAAAGTAAGTTAGATTCTGAACAATAATTTGAACCCCAAGTGTGTGGTACAAAGCTCCTGGACTACTGTCGGGCAAATACATTTTTAAATTACATGGAAGTATTGCACAGCACCAAAGTTGGGAAATAAACACTATTCAGTTCTTCACAGATTATTTTAAAATACAACTTAAATTTACAGAAAGTTGTATCTTTAATGATTTAATAATATGTTTTCTTCTTCAAGTAATGGTGTTAATATACTCCACGTTGTTGAAGGAAGATGACATACCATGCAGTTATAAAATTTGTAAAGAAAAGTTACACACAAAATATCAGAACTTGATCCATACTTTGTTCATTGATAGAATTCCTACTTGGGGCAATTAAAACCTAAATTATTAATTGTAGGGGAAAATTTACATATTTGGCTACGTAATTTCATTCTTCCAATTTTTTCTTTGTCCTTAAATGAAATTTTGCTACTCATTGTGTTTTTAAGTGGCCCAGTTTCAATTATGTTCCAGTAAAGAAGGTCTTCTAGATCTTCTGTATAGAAATACACATAAACACACACACACACACACACACACACACACACACATATATATGCATATATGTATATGTATATATATTTTCCAGCTTTCCAGAGGATCCCATGCACTATATTTGCTGGCCTTTCCCCACCCAAGTCCAAAGTGGACCCCGGTTCTTCCTCAGCTCCAACACGGAGATGCATATCTGATACACTCAGGACAGATTGATAAGGAGACATGGTCACTATTTCACAGGGCTCTAGGAATTTCTAGCTATGCTTAAGTATTTAAAAATGGAAAAAAAGAGGAGCTAAAGCTGAGGAAATTGATGGAGTAGCACTTTGAGTGAATTGTTAGCAATTCAGACTCAAAGATTGAATTGTTTTATTAAATAGAAAGAAGAATTGGAAATAGAAACGGAAAGAGCAATTGGCCTGTGTGGGACAGGGAAGAGGATCAGAGAATAATCCAGAACCTGGAGGTCAGATAAAGTGGCCCACCTAAGGCCATTTTTATCACTGAGGGGATTCTTGAAGATGATAATGAGACCATCTCTGCAAGATTTGTAATTTGGAAACTAGATAGCTAGGTAGATAAGAGTATATTTAAGGTTAAATTTATCTGTCTAGCAAAATCTACCAAGTTCTAACTTTCTATTGTGGGAGCAAATAATTACATCAATTTTTGGACATCTTAATAGGCCTAAATAAAAAAGATTATTGCAAGATTATTACAGATTTCTAGCCACGTCAGGTGAGCCATCTTTGACTCATGCAAGCAATATTCTGATGCCAGAAGAGCCCGAAAGAGGTTCTTTGTTTTGTGTTGTTGCTTTCTTGTTTGTGTTTTATTTGTTTTGGGTTTGGTTGGACAGTGCTGGGCTCCGCTCAAATCTTCATCTAACACTTGCTAGTTGTATGACTGAGTAAGCCACTTAACCTCATCATTTGTAAAATGGTCTGGTAACAGCTCTCTACTTATTTGAAGATTAGTTGAAGTGATATATGTAAAACGTGTAGTGTAGTGCTCAGCATATAACAGGTGTTTATGGTATTCTTTATTAGACCCAGGAAAAAATGAGTTTAAGAGCAGATCAGCAGCAAGAAATTTATTAGTGAGTCTTAGTGTGGATCTTAAACTACTTAAAAATCCCTCTTGCCCATACTTCCAGAGTTGAAGTGAGAGCTGGTTCTGGTGTACAGAAGGTGAGATACCTAATGGTTTCAAGTACTCCTGGGTTCACACAGGAGCTGAGGAATACAGAGGGCAGGGAGCCAGACACAACAGTTTGTCTTGTACAGGAAATATAGGCAATATTGATTTTCTAAAGAGAAAGATATTTAGTTTAATTCCCTTTGCACCCGTTCCTCTGCTTGGACTTCTGTTATATTAAACTCTAAAACAGCTATTATCACATTTATTACAAAGCTGATACAGAATAATCGAGTGTGTCGCTGGAGAAATTATACTAACAAATTCCCTAACTCTGCAAAATAAGTCAGAATCCAGAAGGGGATTCCACATGCTCCCCTACTTTCTCATCAATGTTGGACAATGAGTTTTCTGGCTTAGGTACATTTATGACATCAGTGGAGTTAGGAATGGTCAGTGAGGTGGGTGCCAGTGATGGGGAAATTTGGCATTTTCCAATGCAATGAAATAGTGTTGATGGGAGTATTCTGTATGACTCAGCATTTCCTGCCACTGTTTTCTGGATAATTGAGTGGGAAACAGACGGAGAGAGCATAGCTTAGAAGAGACAGGGTCCAGGGAAGAAGGCAGTTGTGGAACAGACAAGAGGAGAAAAGGAATTGTGTTGCTGGAAGCTCCAAAACGTGGCTTCCTTCAGCTAAAGAAATTTCCCAAAAGATGAACCAGAATGCCAATGATCTGTGCTGAAATCCTTCGGCGGACTGTGAATTACCTTAGGGCTGGGATTGTGTCTCATTCAATGTATATATCGGCACCTAGCGTAGTACCTGGCACACAGGAAGCTTTAGGAATATTTTGTCTTTTCTGAAAGGCTGGAGCAAGAAATAAAATATGAATCAGTTTATTGAAGATTTAATATTTGTTTATTTCCCTGCATAATTTGCCCCAACATCTTACCCAATATCTAAGATTAATTTCCAGAATACTTCAGCCTGCCAATGAAAAGGGGGTGAGAAATAGGAGCCTGAATTGCCACTGCTAATGGGGCCGGTAACTTACAGTTTTGTGCTGCTGCTGCCTTGCCCCTTCACTCCTCTGATTGAGATTCAACTCTTCTTTGGTATTTCCATTTCCTCCTTAGGTCTACTTCTCTCCCTTGTACCCAGCGGCTTTGCTCAGAAAACAAGAGAGTGACAAAATGGAATGGAAAGAACATAGGTTATAAGGAGGTGTTTGCCTGCTTTTAAATCCCAGCTGCACTTCTCTAACTTAATTCTGTCACCCCAAGTTTGCTTAGTATTTTAGGTCCTCAGCTATAATGATATTTACTTCCTTGGGTTGTCATGTAAATTAACTGAAACACAAATGTAATAAACATGGAATTATGCCAAACCCAAAGTTGGGAACATCAGTTAGGGGTTAGGCCCATGTAATACCTATGGCAATGTCACCTCCATTAGCTAGAAATTGGACCAGCATATCTTGGAGATGCTTGGCAGGATTAACATTCTAGGATTCTAACATTCTGTTTCAGAAAATCCAGAACCTAGCTACAATCATTCCACTCACATGCTGCAGAAATACAGAGGAAATATGCCTCCATACCAAGGGCTTATTAGCATCATATCTTTGTTTCAACCCAAGACTGGAATGTACCTCAAAAAAATAAAAATCTTGCATTTTTGAAACATTCTTTTTGTTACTATTGAAAAACCCCAAAGGCTGTTGTCTTTGAAGATTCATTAAATATCCCATGATATATTATCTGCCTTGGACAATACAAAGCAGAATATACCGTGACATATTACTTAAAACACAAATTGAACCCACCAGGAGCAGTGATTTCCGTGAGATTAAAATACAGTATTTTCAGAAGTAGTTAGTATATAGAGATAAATGTAGATGCCTGGGAGTGCTTACTAAGGAGAGAAATAGAAAGGATTTAAAATGCCATTTTAGGTAATGGAAACAAGAATCTGGGGGAATAAATCTGCCTTCTCAAATACTAATTTTAACATGTGTTACATGCATTCCGCATTTTAAAAAAATCTGACATTCATGGATAAGAATTATGTTGCAAAATCTTTCTCTAATTCTCTGTTAGAGCAGAAAAAAGAAGTCTGTAATATTTCAAGGAGGCAACACTGACAGTGGTAAGATGAAGTGACATTAAGTTACCCTCCTAGAAATAGTTGTTGAAAGCAAATTTTTGTTTGTGATTTTTCCCTGAGCTGGTTATACTTGGATTGGACGATGATGCTAAAAGTATCAAGGATTTGTGTTTGTTTTCATTTAACAGTATTATAATTTACTTTTTAAAAAGCAGATACAGTAAGCCACCTAACAAAAATTTGTAGCTTCATTCATTGTTTCAAGGCAAGTGCCCTTCTAAGAAATAACTATGCCAGCCACCCAGAAACCCTGTCCCAGATACCTCATCCCAAACATGCTCACCACTCTCCCCAACAAACTATGCTGACTTTTATTGTAATTGCTTCCTTGATACTCATTTAGTTTTATCATTCAAGTATGTATAGTTTAGCCTGCTAATTTTTTCTAATTGGTTATATATTGGAAAAAAATTAATATACAGGTTCTTTTACCCTCCTCCTTTAAAAATTTTTAATATTTATTTGTTGAGAGACCAGGACCATTTTACCTGTACAGTTTCTCATAGTGTGGAATGTGTGATTGTAGTTTCTGAATTAGGCTCACCCTCTATCACTTTAGTGAGACTGTGGTTGGAATTGTGTTCCTTCAAGAAGCACAAAAAAACTGGTTTTGTTCTTTCTTTGATGTTAGTAGCTATTGATGCTTAATGCCCATGTCCATTAAGTAACAGAGGGTTGAAAATGGTAATATCCAAATTCTATATTTCTTCATATATTAGTTGAAATAATTCCATAAAGAGACGCTTGGATTCATCTTCTCTTTGGTTACCCAGTGATACAGTTCATAGAGGAAAGATAGGATAAAATCTTAATAACATCTGTCTGCACAGAGCACTGCCCTGCCTGTGTCTCCAGACGGGTGGACATAGCTAGACAGCATGCAGCAGCCCTCGAGGCCTTTGGCCATGTGTCCATGAGAGGCCCATCTAATCGAGTGCCATGTATAGTTTTGGAAAAGCAGAGACCTATCTCAGTGAAAACCCTTAGTCGAAGTGTCTGTCCTTTCTGGAGGGACAGGGTCCACTTCTGGGTACCCTACTCTGGTCTCACTGGTGACAAACTTCCTTTGGTCCAAAAAAAAAATTCCTAGTTTTCAAGATAACAAATTTTTCCTATCATTCTTCAAAGATAACCATTTTAAAAAATGACACTATGAACCCATGGATTTGAACGTAGTTGATGGGTTTTAATCCGTTGCAATTATTAACCTTGTAGAATATAAAATATTGACTGATGACTGTTTGGAGTATAACACTTTATATATGTTATGCAACATAAGGCTCTCAAAAGTCCTACAAAGTATCTTTTTACAGATGAGAAAGCTGAGGCATAAAAAGTTTATAATTTGCCCAAGTCCCCTCAAACAGAAGCAATAAAGCTGCCATAAAAATTAGGTTATCTTACTTTTTAAGCACTTGGCTACATTCATTATGGTAGAAGTTTACTAATTAGATTTTTAGACACTGTCTCATTTACCAAAACATTTATGTGAATTAGCAAATCTAGCTTTATCTTCATTTTACCAAGGAAATTGATACTCAGAGAAGTTAAGTAACAAGTTCAAAACTGTCTGTGTGCGTCATAAGGGACAAAGCCCAAACTCTAGCCCTGGGCCTGATGCCTTTAGAAGCAGTGCTGTCCTTCCCAAGGTGTGATCATTGCAGTGAAAGGGAAGCTGTGTGCCTCCATCTTTGTGCCTGAGTGTGACAGACCCCAATTCCAGGTAGTGAATCTGTTTGATATATGCATTTTAGGGAAGAGTAGAGTGGTCAGCTTACAATAACAATACTGCTTCAGGGCTTCCCTGGTGGCGCAGTGCTTGAGAGTCCGCCTGCCGATGCAGGAGACGCGGGTTCGTGCCCCGTTTCGGGAAGATCCCACATGCCGCGGAGCGGCTGGGCCCGTGAGCCATGGCCACTGAGCCTGCGCGTCCGGAGCCTGTGCTCCGCAAATGGGAGAGGCCACAACAGTGAGAGGCCCGCATAACGCAAGAAAAAAA
>NW_006785906.1:934298-944075 GCF_000442215.2 Lipotes vexillifer
TTTGGCTGCATTGGGTCTTCGTTGCTGCACGCGGGCTTTCTCTAGTTGTGGCGAGCAGGGGCTACTCTTTGTTGTGGTGCGTGGGCTTCTCATTGTGGTGGCTTCTCGTTGCAGAGCACGGGCTCTAGGCACGCAGGCTTCAGTAGTTGTGGCACACAGGCTCAGTAGTGGTAGCTCGCGGGCTCTAGAGAGCAGGCTCAGTAGTTGTGGTGCATGGGCTTAGTTGCTCTGTGGCATGTGGGATCTTCCCAGACCAGGGCTGGAACCTGTGTCACCTGCATTGACAGGTGGATTCTTAACCACTGTGCCACCAGGGAAGTCCCAGGAATGTTGCAATTCTAAAGGCCAAGTCAGGACTCTTTCTAAAATAGAGACAAATGGCATTGTGCACAGTTTAGCGTCCACCGCCTGTCCTAGTATTTCAATGCCTCTTTTTCCCCTTGAGGATCATAGACTTAATTAGTGTACTTTCTACAAAGTTTCATCATTTTCCTTTTTCTACCAAAAAAAAATAGGGAGGAGGATAATTAGTGAGACCCCCACTACTACCACCACTTTTGCTTTCCAATAAGTTGTTATATATTTTTTTAAATAAAACACACATGGTTCTTCCCTGGTGGCGCAGTGGTTGAGAGTCCGCCTGCTGATGCAGGGGACACGGGTTCGTGCCCCGGTCCGGGAAGATCCCACATGCCGCGGAGCGGCTAGGCCCGTGAACCACGGCCGCTGAGCCTGCGTGTCCGGAGGCTGTGCTCCGCAACGGGAGAGGCCACAACTGTGAGAGGCCTGCGAACCGCAAAAAATAAAATAAAATAAAATAAAATAAATAAAAAACACACATGTATCTACACATCTGTTTCTTTTCTTGCATCATGCAGGAGCTTCTCCATCTCTCCTTGAACTCTACAGCATATCTGTACTCATTGTGTGCCCCTGAGTCACAGACCTCTTTTATAAACAGAAGTTTTGCTGGAGAGAAATTTTAAATGCTGAGTTCTGCAGGTACCAGTTATTTAAGATGGGAATGCTGGCAGCATTTTTGAAGGCATTTTTGGTGAGGTCAGAAGGAAAAACATGCAGTCTTGAATGTTCTGAATAGAACTGCATAGGCAGCTATCTGAATGTGGCAGAATCCATGGGAGTTTATTATATATGCTGGGAACTGGAGCTAGGAATACCTCTGTCATTCTCTGAGCCATGATCCTCTGAGCTCTTCTATAACCTTGGAGAATGACTCCTAGAAGTCTGGCAGCGGGGGTGGGGTGGGGTGGAGGGGTCATTACTAAAAATAAAGTTTCTTGTTAGTTATTTGAAGTATTAGAAGTTTCTTTTGCAATCTCCCAGTTGTCACACTGAGATAAGGCACATCTACATCCCCCTCACCTCATGATTTTTAAGTATATGCACACCTGCCTAAGATACTTTCTGTTTATCTACAGGATTTAATTAGGCCCGTAAAAAGCAATGGCTCATAAGCCCCATCCCGATATTTCAGTTTAATGCAAATCTGCAGACTTAACTGCCTCTGACAGCAATACGGGCTGCATTTCAGAACCCTCAGGATCTGGGATCAGCTGTTAAATGTTAGCACATTTTTACACAGGGCATTGGAAACGTGGGTTTACACCAAACAAATGCGTCAAAATGTTCTACTTTCTAAAGTGTGGAATTACGTTTTCCAGTGAAGGTGAATTAAAATTGAGGCGTAGGTGAACTTCTTGATTCCGCAGTAGGTTTCAAGTGGAATTATCTTGGGAATGCAAATTAGCCTTCAGAAATCAAACTAGTTGCTCTGAAGCATCTATAATGACATGGTATGTCACCGGGATAGAATCTTAAATTACAAAAGTGCAAGGGGTCTGTTCCCAGGTCACCCTTGGAACAGATGGCCTCTCCTGAAACCTGTGACATTTTTTTTCATGTTCCCTCCCTTCAGAGGTTCTCATGACCATACAGAGGAATAATCTGAGGATCCCTGAGGGAACTCAGACATACCCAGAAATGCTGCATGAGATTAACTTCCAATATGAATGTGTAAGGAAGGTCCTCACAATTCTAGCTGTAACTTACCAACATGGAATTAGAATAAATATCCACTAACAGAGGATTAATTTAATACAGGTCGGATATTATGCAACCATTCAAAAGCAATGCTGGATACCTATAGTTATTGACATGAATGTGTATTTTTATGTGAAAAAGGCTGGTAAAAAGATGGTGTGTATAATAGTTCAATTCTTTTCTTACACAGACTGTCCTTATGCTGCATGCTGTTGCATTTCGTATCTACCTCCCAGCAATGATCTGGCCTCCTAAGTGTTCTGCCTTCCTCCATTCCCTCACCATATTGGTCCTCTTCCTTTAAAAATTCAAATGCCTTAACTCCAAATATCTGGTATCTGACAAACTGATTGAGATGTAGCCAGTTCATCTTTAGAGGAGATATGGAGAGATCTCCAACCTGTTGCTACCACTATTTCTCACTGGAACAAAGACCCCTCTTCCCATTTTTAATCTTTTTGTTTATTTTAGTTATATCCCAAGACCTACCATCATAATCATATCTTTTCAAACACAAATTGCCTGTTCCTTTTTAGTTCTAGCGTGGCCAATTTTCTATTATGGTTGAGCCCACCTGTCCAGTCTATCTTTTCCACACCCAAGGGGGCAGAACATTGCTGGCAAAAAACCTCTTAAGCCAGATTAGCTTTACTTTATATACAAAATGAGTCAACCTTGTCTAGTAGTCTTATCACAATTGGCTAATAAGCTTATTCTTCTACTCCCCAAAATAACTAATTCATAAATCCTCCTTTTCCCTAAAACTCACTGGCAATCTAGGCTTTCTCACTTTACTTACTGTCAAGCTTGCTTTATAATTCATTGAGAAAATGGAAGACTTCAAATGGAAACTCCCTTAGTCTCCCAACGACAAACCTAAAAATACACTTCCTCACCATCTGTTTTCTCTTTTTTGCCCTTCTGTTAAAATAAATTCATTGTCCTGCCACTTACCAATGACCAAACCCTTCTGACTCCAGATTTTTCCTGCATACTTTCTCCAGGATTCAGTCATCGGATTGCCCTCTCTTTTTGCTGAAACATAAATAATAGCTTTCTCAAACAGTCATTGATAACATTTTACAAACATAGTTCAGAATTTCTCGTTCTTAAAAAAGAAGAATTCAAGAAACTCATTTGCTTCTCATACATCTCTGGCTACCACCCCATTTCTTCTGGCTGTTTGTTTTTCCTATACCACTGCTTCTTGAAAAAGTCCTTTATATATTCTGTCACTAATCTCCTCTCCTCATTCTTCAACCGTTGCAGTTGGGATTTCATCCAAACCACTGCATAAAGCTGCTCTTGTCAAGGTCACTAAATTCAATTGCCCTGTATTTGTCTTCATCTTCTAACCTCTCAGCTTCATTTGACACATTTGATGACTTTCTCCTATTTAAAATACTCTCTAGTCTTAACCTGAGTTACATCTCACTTTTGTGGATCCTTCCTAGCTGTCAGGTTAGTGCTTCACAATATAAGTTGAAGGCTACTTTTCCTTTTCCCAATCTTAATTTTTTTTTTTTTTTAATAATCCTACAGCCTCCTCCATTTCCTTGTGTATTGCCCTCTTCTGTGTTATCTCATTGTATCCCAGGGTTCTAAATATGTTAGTGTTTTAGGCATGGTGAAGATACTTTTGGCTGTGTTCTAGGGCTACTCAAATCATTCTGGTATACCTATTACCTTCAACAGTACAGTTAAGGTGTGAATCAAATTTTCATAGTCCTCTTTGGAAAGCCACTAAGAACTGCTTTATTTCTCATGGACACCAGGGTAATGCATGGACATAATTGTGAGAGGGGAACATGCTAGCTGCACAGGTGCCAGCCCTGGTGGGATATACTGGCCCGATGGCTTCAGCTGTGTGTGGCCTGACTTTGCCCTCTCTTTGCTCTGGTGAAAGTGTGCCTTGCTATTATGATTTTCATTCAGCAAATCTTTATTGGTCACAAGCAAAGCACTGAGCTGGGCTTTGAGGATAGAGACAGTAATAACAGCAACCCTGGTATAGAATTTACTCTGTGCCAGGACTGTTCCTAAGCCCTGTAATAGATGAACTACCACATTTACATTTTTACAATGACCACATTTTACATATGAGGGGACTAATACTCAGTAAGCCTTTAATTGGCTTCCCGAGGCTAAAAGGCTGCTACCTGGCAGAGCTGGCTTTGAACCAAGAAGATCTGGCTCCAGATTCCTTGAGGTTACCAGCTCGTGAGAAGAGACAAGGTAATTGCCACATTACGGTGTGGTACGTGCTTACTCTGCCTGGGAAGGATTCCCAGAGTGGCAAAGAGGCAGTACCCTTTGAACTAGGCCCTTAAAAGGATAAGACATGTCTGTCAGAGGACTTTCAGCAAAGGAAAAAATACATGCAAATTGCAGAGGCAGGGAAGCGTGGTAATCACGATGCACAAGATGAAGTTCAGAATGGCTAGAACATAATTTGTATTCATGCTGCTGTGAGGAGATGGGTCAGTGTGAGGCAAAGACACTGGCCTGGTGATTAACAGGCTCATCTGGAGTGCCGGCTTTCCGCAACTCAACATCCTTGCCGATCTTGCTTATAGAAGGTCATTCAGTGACAAAAATCTCTCAGGTGCCTCTCAGCTCAAATTTTCTGTAATTATGGAAAACCGCAAAGAAATCAAAAGTATCTTATGCTCAAGTTCCAAAGCAAGACTCATCTATCCTATAGAAGAATCCAGATGGCCTAAGCCTAGTTCTGTGCCCCATTACTCAGGCCTCACGTCCTCTTGAATATCATTTGAAGACAGGGTAAGCAAAAGTTAAGATTGTCTGGGACTGTGTGGGGTCCAGGGTTGTGTTATTTCAGTGCTAAAAAAGAAAGTCCCAGGCAAACCAGGATGAGTTAGTTACCCTATCTGCAGGCCAGTTAATGTGCCGTGATCTGATAAAGCAGGGACAAGGTTCATGACAAGTCATGATACATAGAACTCAAATTGGTGTGTCTGTAAAGTATAGAATAATTTTGAGATGTAGACATGCTTTTTTCAATGTTTTCATTAATTTTACAAGTACGGTTTGACTTATTTTATCAGGTTTGTGTTATCTGAGAAGACTGGTTCTGAGCTTAACACCATGTGCTTGGACCTTTCTTTTTTTCTCACTATTGGATATATTTTCTTACATTTATTTCTATAGAGGAGGCAAATCTGTTATTTCTGTTTATTTAAATAGTACACATCCCCCCCTAAAATATTGAATAATACATAAACATGTAACAAAAATAAAAAATCACCTGAAATCACACCACTCTAAAATAACCACCATCAATACTTCCTTGAATATGCATGCATTTCTTTGTGCATGCACATATGCCTTTATATATACATGCAGTTATATTCAATTGGGGTCATATTATCAATGTTATTTTTGTTGTGGACATCTTTATTCTGATTCATTTTTTTCCCTCTCGTCTACATTTGCTCCCTCTTTCTCCCCACTTCCTCCCAGCCAAATATAGTAACCACTGTTAATTTCTTACAGTGCATCCTTCCATTTAGTTTAGGTCCTCAAGATACAGATGCCAAGACAGGATTACATGTGAACAGATGTATTAAGAAAAACACCTGTGAAAGATAATGGGAAGGAAGCAGGAGAGGTTGGGGAGAGCCTTTAGATAGGTCTAACTGCTGAGAAGGGGAAGAGTAAGGTAGAAGGAGTCTGAAGCTGCAGTATAGTTCCAAGAAAGTTTGGCTAAACCGTTAGGAACTCAATGAGCAAAAGTCACCTAGCTGACAACTTGTAGGAATGGGCCTACTTTATTACCTGTGTTGTGCCCAGTCATTAGCTGACAGCAGCCTGAAGAAAGTGTGGCCTCAGCGTGAACAAGGGTTAGACTCAGGAAGACAACAGCTGGTCTGGTTTTTATAGCAGAAGCTCTGAGCAACACATAGCTTTCTCCATGTTTGTGTAGCAGTATACAAATTCACATGCATAAATATTGGGATTTGGTCTTTGTTTTTTTACAAATAGAAGATCATTTTAAATACACTACTCTGAATCTGGCTTTGTCACTTAGTAGTATCATAGAATCCACCCAAGTGAAACAATATGTAACTCATTCCTTTCAAGGGACACCATATTTTATAATATTTACATACCAAAACTTACTTTGGCTATTTTATATTATTGGGAATACTCTTAAATACCTAAATATAAAATAATATAATATACTTGTAAAGAAAACATATATAGCATGTTTTAAAATATAAGCATTTAATCCATCTACAATGTATTTTGATAGATGGCATGAGATTGGGTCTGAAAGTCATCTGTCACTCTTCCATCTTCCTTGGACTTTTAAAATTTTGATGACATCTTTTGTCCCCTGGCATCATCCTATCTTCATGTATTCATATGTTTAAAAATATCTTTACTAACTTTATTCTCATTTTTGTTTTGAGGAATAAGTAGAAATAAGTGTCAATATATCATATCTTACATTTTATTCTTGTATATGAACTATTAGCTTATTTGTCCAGTTCAAAAAGGTTAATATTCTATTTGAAGTTATATATTAAGAAGTGAATTAATTTCCAGGTGGGTTGACATTTTTATTCTGTCTTTGCATCTAAGAATAAGATAAGCCATTACTTAAGTACAGACCTTGTTTTCTGTCTTTCAGTAAGGTTTAATAGTTTCCTCCTTATAGGTGCTAACTTTTCTTATTAAATTAATTCCTACATAGGTTATAATTTTGCCTTTTGAGAACAGAATGTTTCCCATTTCTACTTATATCTGCTTATTGCTCGTGTAGACAGAAGTTATTTATTTTGGAAATGTATCTTATATCCAACCACCTTAACTAGTTTCTCAATTAATTATTATTTTTAATTTGCCATCTTGTTTTCCCATAAAATAGTCTTAACCATTATATTTAGAAAAACTGACAGGAAAGGTTTGTGGAGGTGAGGAGGGGTCAGCTCTGAAAGGCCTTTAAACCATGATATGCCATTTGGACTTTAATATGAAGGCAGTGAGGGTAGGGCACAGAATTATATTAGGCATGAAGTTGCTTGATGAGACTGGCTTATTTAAATTATCTAACTGTTTTATCTTAAAGTGGTGACTAAGAGCACAAATCTTGGAGTTATATCGGCCTTCCTACATTTATTAGCTTTATGACTTTAAGCCTCAGTTTCCACATCTTTAAAACGAGGATACTAACTTTGTTTTCACATGGGACATCTAAAGAATAACATGATAAAGTGTGTGTAGAGTGCTTAGTACACAGTAAGTGAACACTCAGTAAATTGGTATAGTCAGTCATCATCATGATCAGTATCTTCATCCTCAACATCATTTCTATTTTCCTGATGTTAGAGACATATATGAACATGGTCCTGTTAATGAGACATAGGGATTTTCCCCACAGACTTCATAGGGGAGAGAAATAAGAGCATAGCTGGCTGGCAGAACTCAAGATCTGTTCCGCTACCAACTGATGTGGACTTTTCAATTTTTGGTTTTGCTTTGTTTTTCTTTTACTTATACTTATTAAAAGGTCTCTTTCTTGCCTGTTGTAAATGCTGTGTTCTAATCGCTATCATTACAGGTTTTTTTCTGATAAAGATGAATGGAATGGTAATCACAGAGATAAACTAAGAAAGATTTGCCATTACATTTTCTGAAACACAATCAGACCTCCTGTAATATGCAGATAACATCTACTTCTAAAAGATGGTAGTTCTATTAGTTAGGGTAGCTCTCATTAGCAGCTATAATAAATAAACCACCAATTCCATGGCTAAAGATAATAAACCTTTTTATTTTTTTCCTTCTCACTCCTATCAGTCTTCTGGGCAGCTCCCCTCTGGTGTGATGTGGGGGTTTACTCCTTTCATCCTGTGGCTCTGCTGTCTTGGATTCTTTCACCTCCAGCTGCAAGAATGAGGGACAGAATGTGCAGGGAGGACACCCTGGCTCTCTACTCCCTCAGTCTCACAATGACACGCGTCAATTCTACTTACATTTCAGTGGTCAGAACTTAGTCACGTGGCCACATGTCACTGTGTATTTCAGCCTCCTGATAACTCCACTCAGCCTTCCTGTGTATTCAAGATGCAGAGAGGCAATTGTACACCCATTTATATGAAAAGCCAGCAACAATTAAGTAAGGATTTAAGCCATAGCATCCAAGTCCATAAATAATCTTTCTTTAACTTTAACAAAATTATAAAGAAAGAAAAATTGTGCATCCTTATTGAAAACTTACTAAGTCAAAATTATTCTATTTCCCAGTCATTTTACATTTTCGCCCACGTGTGTAGGAGAGAAAAACCTGGGATAAATATGTATTTGCTTAACAATGGAATGCTTTTGACCTGTTTTCCCCTCAGGATTCCACTGGGAATTCTTAAATAATATGTATTCACATTAATTAAAATAAAATATGATTGAATTAGTTAGGAACCTAATTTTTCACAACAATGATCATTATCTAGGTGATTTTTATTATATTTAATCATCCATGTTATATCACTATTTCCACCTCTGGTATCAACTGCTTTTTCTGAGTCATTTTTTCTAATTTTTGAGCTTATGTTAAAATTGTGTTTTCTATATCATCTTGCTGATATTTTGATAATTTCAATATTTTAGAAAATATTTAATAACTGGTGTTATAGATTTGATTAATTAAGGTAACATTTTGAATAGAGGTCCTACAATATGGTAATGTTCCTAAATTTTTTAAACATGCATTCAATAGTATTAAATAAATTAAAATGTACCTCGGCTTCTATAAACTCTTAACAAATAAAAAATGAAAGGTTATTTTTGGAGAAACTATTTGTTATTTTGTTTTCTCAGGTATTAGGTAACACTTAAAAAATTCAAGTAATGAGTAAAATTCAGTAATCACTTTTTCATATGTCCACAGTCTTTGGATAAACAACTGATTGATGATGTCTCATCTTTTCAGTCAGAAATTCATTTGGAGGAAGGAAAAGTGTTTGTGAATGCTTGAACTGAGGCTGTCAGTGATATTATTTTGCATAATTATATTGTCTGTTGATTCATTTTCCATATTTCTTTGGATGGAGCTTCTCTTGAATTGATTAAAACTTGCATTTTATAGTCTATTTGAATTCAAATTTTGCTTCAGAAATTCTGCTTTGATTGGACATCCGGATGCATCATTTCCCAAGGGCATTCATAAGAAAAAGGAAGCACACAAGGTGGGAGATGGGGGTCTTCCATTTGTGTTGATCCCCGTACCGTCTATTAGCACTGCTAGTAGAGCTTATACTCTTTGATATGCGTTGCGATGAGGGTTAAAGTCTTGTAACAGGTAAATGCTCTAAAACTGAGAACCTCTTTGAGAGCTAATAAAATAGAATTAACCTCTGAAGTTCAAGATTTCCCAGAATAACACTGGGAAATTTCATTCAAGTGAGAAGTTCGCTGCTAAACTCTCTAACCTGAACTCCTGCCTGCATTTCCATGTTGAACATTCAGAAATGGACCTTCTTAGCTTCTAACTCCTCCAGCTTTTTGCTCTTCAGATTACGAATGGCTCCAGGCACAGGAGTGCCAATTTTCCATAATAGGATCCATTGTGCTGAGTGTGTCAGAGCATATCCTGACACCTCGGAGCTATCACCACTAAAGGAGAGAAATATAGGGATGGCTTCTTTGTTGTGAGATGCTATCCTCTGAGTGCTCACAATCTTCATAATTCAG
>NW_006785906.1:944784-975145 GCF_000442215.2 Lipotes vexillifer
GCAGGAATACTCTCTTCCAGAAAGAATGGAAGACAAAAGTCAATTTCCTAATTTGTGCCTTCTTTCTTTCATTCCTGACTTAAGTATTGAGTGCCACTTTGGTGCCAGCTTCTAGTGAGATCCTGGAAATGCAGAAAAGAGCAACAATGCCCATTCTGTGGGCTAAGATGATTGTGATACAATGTGATGAGAGGACACAGGGAACACTGCTGTGAGCAAGGTTCCAGAAGAGTCCACAGAAAGCCAGTGGTTCACTAGGACATGGTTCACAGAAAGCTGATAGGTTAGAAGTGGATGGGCATTCCAGGCAGAGGAGGCATCAGGAAGAGTGGAAACAACAGGAAATAATATAAGCATATGGGAAACCATAAATTGTGTGAAGTCCTGATAGGCAGGACAGGTAGCCAGACCTTTAATACAGAAAATCATTGTTCTTCTTTCCTTACATCTTTGGTCTTCTAGGCATGTTACTCTGAGCACACTGAGGGCTAATATTGTTTCTCACTTGGCTGTTGACAGCCAGCAAATTACTCCCTTAGGTCTCATTCCAGCAGATTCAGCCTCTGAACCTCGTTAGTAGTAAATGGGAGCTAAGCTGCAAGAACTTTAAAGGATGTTCATACTGAGGGTCCAGGTCATAGTTCCTATGAACTGTGGTTAAGAGCCTTGACCTGTATCCCCAACCTCTCACCAAGAAAAACAAACAAACAAAACACACCTGATCTTTATGGAGCCAGTGCTTTCCCTGTACCTGTCCCCAGGCTGTGTTTTCTGAAAGCATGGACCACAGAGCTTACAGAGCTATGTAGTCACCATGTTATTTCCCCATACAGCAAGATGAATGCTGGCACGTAAGTCACTCACCAGTGGACCACTGCAAACAGTGTAGCAGACTCCTATCAGCTTTGCTTTTTTCTGTCTGATTTTTGCTTTTTGATGGGTAGTGGCGCTCTCAGGCATAGTAGATTGGAGACCTTGGGGAAATGTTTGTCCTTAATCCCAGGACACCAGGGAAGTCCTTGGCCTGGCTCCCTACAGATGATTTGATTCCAGCCTTGGAAATAGTGCCCTGAGCTCCTGACTCAGGACTAGGGGGCTTCCAGGACTGGGAAAGTATGGAACTCTGTTGTGATATTAAGGCACTCCAGACCCAGGAGTTTGGGTTTGTCTCAAAGAGAAGCAAACAAACAGAAAAATTAAATCAAACAAACTAAAAACCCAGACTTCAACTGATAATATGATGTAAGTTTTCAGAGCATGGGTTTGAGAGTAAGAGCTGGATTGAAATTCCTCATGTTCTGCTACTTATTAGTGATAGAGTATATTCGGCAAGTTACTAAACTAGTGACTTAGTTTCTCATCCATAAAATGAGTTTACTGCTTCTGTTATGAATAAATAATACATGTAAAACTACTTTTTATAGTGCCTGGTACTTAATAAGCATCTAATAAACTTTATTATTTTTATGTTCATGACTTGGTTTATAATCCTAGTAAAAGATGGCAAGCATGTTTCCCTTTGACTTTTTTGTTTGGTTTGATTTTTTATTTGTTTGTTAACCATTCATTGGATAGTAGTTATTATTTTGTTTTAAAATTTTAACTATTTTGAATAGGGAGATATATGTACATAATATACTCAATATGGTAAATTCTCAGGAAGAGAAAAGGTGTACATGGAAAAATGGAGCATGGAATAGCATATGAATAATATGTTAGATGTGGGAATATTTAAGAAGGGAAGGCTTATCCTCTACATTTTAAGAAGTTCTATGAAAAAGGAAAAAATAGATCTGGCTATAGAGTCTGAAACTAATGGTTTGAGGAAGTCTCAAACATGTAATTTGGTTTATAAAGTTATAAATTACCCACTTAGTGGGTAAAAAAGGAAAAAAAAATTACTTGAAAAGACTGATATTTCTATCCCCAGGTACTCTGATCAACTTAGATTTTAAAAGTAAAGACAATGTAGGGAATAGTTGCATGAATGATGTACTTTTTGTCTTTATTATGATATAGTATTTTGATTGTACTAGAGAGCTAAGACTGATGCATTAACTTACCTGGTGATAGATATTAAATCAATAAAATGAAGAACTTTCTAAAGGAAAAAAAAAACCCAGAAAAACAGCCGCCTGAAAACATAATAGGCTTTGTTAGCAGGAGGTCGTTTAGGTCGACATAAGATAATCACTCGCAGTGGTGTTTTGCCCTGCTGTGGTAACAAATAAATTCCAGCATTTTCGTGGTTTAACAGCAAGGCAGTTTATTTCTTATTCACACACAGTTGCTGCAGATCTGGAGACTCTTCACACCAAACATCCTACAAGCAGTTCCTGAAGGATCCATGTTATTTTCATCTCTGACTCCCCCCCCCTCCCCCCGTCAACTTTGCAAAGCAGAGGGAGATAGAGGAGGCCCCCTGCTTCTTCATACCTCAAACTGGAAATGAGGCTTCTCTCGCTGTCACATTCCTGTTTCCCAGGATTTACTGTTGTGGCCCCATCCTACCTATAAGGAAGTCTTGGAAGTTTTGTCTTCCTGTGGTAAAGGGAACACAGAGCATTCTTTATCTCTCTTTTTTTAACTTTTTATTATATATTGGAGTGTAGCCGATTAACAATGTTGTGGTAGTTTCAGGCACACGGCAAAGTGACTCAGCCATACATATACATGTATCCATTCTCCCCCAGACTCCCCTCCCATCCAGGCTGCCACATAACATGGAGCAGAGTTCCCTGTGCTCTACAGTGGGTCCTTGTTGGTATCCATGTGAAATGTAGCAGTGTGTACATGTCAGTCCTGAATTCCCTAACTATCCCTCGCCCCCACCCTTCCCTCCAGGGAACCATAAGTTCATTCTCTAAGTCTGTCTTGACCACATAAGGATCAATATAAGCTTGGACTAAAGGACCTGAATCTGGTATCTGCAATTTCAACGATTACTAATCGTGGTTTATGAAACTTACCTAACCAGTGCCTGCAGTAAGGGTGCTTAAATTGGAAAAATCTACACTAAATACAGTTAAACTTATGTGTCTGGGCGGGTATAAAAAATGTGTTGTGTCACATAGACATGCATTCCCATATATGTATGAGTGGCAGGATGCTTCTCTTGTCATTGTTCTCTGTGTAGACTTCTAGTTACACTTGACATTTGTCTTGCTTTGCTCAAAGCCACCTCTAATAGTTCACCTGGGGACATACTATGTTGAGGCAAATATATGAAAATCATTCTTCTGTGCATGATATTTCTACCTCCACAAATGATTCCACACCCCTCCTTGCCAACTCTGAGACCTTAATCCTCCTTTTCCCATCACTGAGTCATCCTAACTCCTGTTGATACTGCTTCCAAATATTTCTTTACATATAGCTCTTTTTCACCATCCCAGATTCTTTCTTTTTCCTTAATCAAGGACCTCACATTTCACCTTTGAACTAATTAGTGAGCTCATGTGTAGTCTGCCTTCCTCTAGCACCTCTTCTTAAGCAGCTACTAAAATCATCCACTTAAGGCTGGAGACAGTAGACCATTATCGTTAAGCATAAAAGTTCTGGAGTGAGACAACCTACAACCTTGGATAATTTTCTTAACCTTGATCCCTAGTTTTATCATCAATTAAATGGGAGATAGTAAGACCTCATAGGCTTAAAAGCAGGGTGATAATGGGAATAATTTACAACTGGTGCATCATGGCACAAATGAATTAGAACAGATGCAGGCCTTAGCTGACACTTGATGTACCAACTAAGAAAATTTAATTTCTGGGTCACGGGAGGTTCTGGCAGCATGTCTGAGAATGGACTAAGGAGGCAAGGGTATGGAGGAGGTTACGTTAGGTTTGGACAATGGTTTTTTATCAGTAATACAGGGGCAGTTCAGTAGTTTAATTTTTATTGGAGTATAATTGCTTTACAATGTCGTGTTAGTTTCTGCTGTACATCAAAGTGAATCAGCTGTATGTATGTATATATATATATATATATATATATATATATATATATATATATATCCCCTCTTTTTTGGATTCCCTTCCCATTTAGGTCACCGCAGAGCACTGAGTAGAGTTCCCTATGCTATACAGTAGGTTCTCATTAGTTATCTGTTTTATACATAGTAGTATATATATGTCAATCCCAGTCTCCCAGTTCATCCCACCTCCTCTTCCCCCCTTGGTATCCATACGTTTGTTCTCTACATCTGTGTCTCTATTTCTGCTTTGCAAATAAGTTCATCTATACCATTATTCTAGATTCCACATATAAGCGATATTATACTTGTTTCTCTTTCTGACCTACTTCACTCTGTATGAGTCTCTAGGTCCATCCACATCTCTGCAAATGGCACAGTTTCGTTCCTTTTATATTCCATTGTATATGTGTACCACATCTTTGTCCATTCCTCTGTTGATGGTCATTTAAGTTGTTTCCATGTCCTGGCTATTGTAGATAGCGCTGCAATGAACATTGGGGTGCATGCATCTTTTGGAATTATGGTTTTTCTCTGGTTATATGCTCAGCAGTGGGATTGCTGGGTCATATGGTAGTTCTGTTTTTAGTTTTGTTAAGGAACCTCCGTACTGTTCTCCATAGTGGCTGTACTAATTTACATTCCCCCCAACACTATAGGAGGGCTCCTTTTTCTCCACACCCTCTCCAGCATTTATTGTTTGTAGATTTTTTGATGATGGCCCTTCTGACTGGTGTGCAGTGATACCTCATTGTAGTTTTAGTTTATATTTCTCTAATAATTAGTGATGTTGAGCAGCTTTTCATGTGCTTCTCGGCCATCTGTATGTCTTCTTTGGAGAAATGTCTATTTAGGTCTTCTGCCCATTTTTTGATTGGGTTGTTTGTTTTTTTAATATTGAGCTGCATGAGCTGTTTATATATTTTGGAGATTAATCCCTTGTCAGTTGCTTTGTTTGCAAATATTTTCTCCCATTCTGAAGGTTGTCTTTTCGTCTTGTTTATGGTCTCCTTTGCTGTGCAAAAGCTTTTAAGTTTCACTAGGTCCCATTTGTTTATTTTTGTTTTTATTTTCATTACTCTAGGAGGTGGGTCAAAAAAGATCTTACTGCGATTTCTTTCAAAGAGTGTTCTGCCTATGTTTTCCTCTAAGAGTTTATAGTGTCTGCCCTTCCATCTAGGTCTTTAATCCATTTTGAGTTTATTTCTGTGTATGGTGTTAGGGAGTGTTCTAATTTCACTTCTTACATGTAGCTATTCAGTTTTCCCAGCACCACTTATTGAAGAGGCTGTCTTTTCTCCATTGTATATTCTTGCCTCCTTTGTCATAGATTAGGTGACCATAGGTGCGTGGGTTTATCTCAGGGCTTTCTATCCTGTTCCAGTGATCTATATTTCTCTTTTTGTGCCAGTACCATACTGTCTTCATTACTGTAGCTTTGTAGACAGTAGTTTAATATTAATATAAGCTACCTATCAGCTGAACATCAGCTTTAGTTTAACTCATTGAAAACACTGAACACAGTGTACAATCAGCCTAGGTTAGATAATGCTGCAGTGGCAAGTAAACCCAGAGCTCTAGGTGTTAATAAGATTAAAGTTTATTTCTCACCTACATAAAGTCTGTGAACAGTTCCAGTTGACTCTCCATTCTTAGACAGATGGACTTGGCTGGGGAAGGGAGCCTGGAGAATTGTCCATCAGCTCTAAAACACTTATCCCTTGAGGTGGCACCTATTGGTTCTGCACATGGCTTAATGTCCAAAGCAAGTTGCTTGGCCATACCCATCTTCAGAAAGTTGGAGAAGTGCAGTATCTTTCGTGTGCTCAGGAGAGATGACTTGGGCATTACCATGGGTAGGCCATGGTAATGTCTATACACACACACTAACACGTTGTTAATTGCTCTAATTATTATTAAAGAATATTCTGATCACTCCATTTCTCTGTTCAAATTATTTTATTGCCCTTGCTCTACCTTCCTTATAACACCCGAACTCCTTATTGTCATTAACACCCTTCATAAAGTAAATCCTGTTTTTCTTTATCTCTTCTATTTCTCTTCACTTTACCTCTGGTCAATACAAGCTGAATTATTTACTTTTCCTATCAATCATTGCTTGTTTCTATATCTTTATACTATTACTTCAACTTAAGTACCTTTACATGGTCTTCACAGGTCATATACCTTCTCACAATTCTACCCATTGCTTTCAAATGTTCTAAACTGCCGTTCCCACTTTGAACCTCCATAATAGCAATATTCTATTAACTTTTATAACACTATGAGGTCCAACATTATATTACAGGATTATGCCCCATTCTATCCTGAAAACTCTTTGAAGGTAGGGTCCATGCCCGATTCATCTGTGTAGCTCCTCTTACGAGAGTCTTACTCATAGCAGTTCAGTAAATAGTGTTGAATTAATTGAGGAGACAGTCACTATATCAACATGAGCATTGGACTAGGGATAAGAAATTTTGGAATTTACTTGCTGCCCAGTTACTAACAATATTACCTTGAGCAAGTTGCTTTACCAGTTGGAACCTTAGCTTCCTCATCTGCAAAATGGAGGTAATTATAACTGCCTTGTCCCTTAGTTTCCTAGAATATTATTGGAAAATGGAAGCCAGATGTGAGATCATAGTATGTGAAAGTACTTTGTATAAATTGTCCTCATTATGCTATACAAAAACAGAACTCTGATTTTAAGTCTTCAATTGATCGGTTCTTCAGCAGTATTTAATTCTGTTTACCACTCTTTTCTTCACAAAACCACGTTTTTATCCTTTGAGTCTCCGGACATTTTATACTCTTGGTTTTATGCCTACCTCTCCTTTATCTGGTCATTATATTTTGGAGTTTCTCAAAGCCTGGCTTTAGCCACCACTAACTCTCTCTTGCTTTTTCACATTTTATTCTGTACTCTTTTGCTAGATGAGTTGTTTCTTATTCATAACATAAATTTTCATCTATGTATAGATAACTCACAAATAGCTATTTCATGCCCAGATTTCTCATCTGAGTGATAGATCTTTAAATTTAACTGCCTATTTGATATCTCCACTTGGATATGTCAGTATATCTCAAGCCCAACGTTGTGAAAACTGTGCCTTTGATTCACATTTGCCCTCAGAAACGTTGCTATTTTCCAGAGCTGCTTTTTCAGCATAAGGCACCACCGTCTACTTAGTTTTAAGCCTCAAAATCTAGGTTACCTGCCTCATCCACAATATCAACAAGTACTGAAATACTAAAAACCGTTCCATAGCTATTTCCATTAACAGTATTCTAACAGAAAGCCTTGCCATGTCTCATAGGTCCCTTAGAAATACTTCACTCACTGGTATTTCTGTCCCTTGTCAACTTATTATTTATACTATGTCTTTAAAACTGTGTCTTATGCTTTTACTTAAAACGGTTCCCATTGTTTCCAGGTAAAGGTTAAGTTACTTAACATGGCCTTCAAGAATTTGCATGATCTGCTTATATCTGCTCTTAATTGTTATCTTTCTCTCCCTGTAACAGGGTCTCTCTCAGTGACCACACATTTCTTCATATATGTCTCATTCTTCATATATATCTTCGTATATGTCTTAAGAGTTTTAGAGAAATTTCCAATAATATAAATTTTCCTTTTCTGTGCTCAGAGCAATAGTGTAAACTTTTCTTTATTTGTGGTTTCGTATGTACCAAGTACTGTGTTCCTTATTTTCAGTATTTTTAAATGTCCCTCAATTTTTATAATGATACTACGAGGTAAGAACACTAAGGCTAAACTTGATTAAGTGGCTTTCTCAAGGTCATCTGACTAGTAAATAGGCAGTAGGCCATCAGTATGTTTCCTGCATCAATTGCAAAAATTGTATCCCTCTTACCTGATATTTGGTCTGGCCATGCAAATTGCTATCCATTTTTACTTGTACTTAGTTTATATATTCATTGTGGGTGCAGTTAGCATAACTACTTTCCCACCTTATGACTCTACCACTAGCTGTTCTAAACTTTATATAAAGATCTAGTTGGCTCATTACCTTTCAGTTTGATGGCTTTCAGGCTGTGATTCAAAGAACTCTGGGTTTGAGCTCATTCATGAGCCATTACCAAGATCAATATTGGAGACGAAATCTCTATCCCTGTTCCTACTGGAGCAATTATCCATTGATTCATGTAAAATATTAATTATTTTTAGACAAGGCTCTCATTTGTGGAAAAGTTTGTATTTCAGATAATAAAACTGAAAAATAATAACAGCTGATCAATTCTTCATGATTTAGGCTGTCAGAGAATGACAACAAAAATAATGATCGATAGTAATGTCAAGATTAAATATGATTAATTTTGGGAAATTATATAACATCTTGCCTTACACATAGTAAATTTTTAAAAATTATTTTCTTAGTGATTTATAAAAACTGTGTGTGTGTGTATGTATGTATATGTGTGTGTGTGTTTGGATGGATCTGGATTTATCTTCTCATTAAGCATTGAATTTTTTTTTAAATGCACTTTGGTCTTTGGCTTAGGTTATTATAATTGTTGCCATATATATGTATACGTATTTACTCAAATCTTTTAATCTTTTCTTTATGGCTTCCAGGTTTTAAATTCTATTAAGGTAAGCCTTCTCTAAATTGTATTAATTGGCAAACATTTAATGTAAGGGATAATTCCCTTAACTTATTAGGATTTATACTGTTCAGTAGAAAATATACAAACAGGCCAAGAAACTAGACAAAGGATTAAACAGAAAAAGTAATACATAATTCTAGAAGAAAAAACATTTTATCTCACTCATAATTAAAGAAATACAAATCAAAAAACACAAGATTTCTCATCCGCTCAGGTTAGAAACAAATATTTTATCTAGGTTTTTGAGAGATATTTATTATTATACATCATTCTTCAGACTGCAAATTAATATAGAATTTTGAAGAATACATTAAAAATATCTGTCAAAATCTGTAAATATGCCTTTGTACCAGCCGTTCTTGGTTATGGATTTATCCAACTGATGTATTTTCAAAAGCACATCAGGATAATTCTGTAAGAATTTCTGTTTTACTGCTCTTTGAACTATCAAATTAAAAATGTTGGCAAAATGCCAAATAAGCATTAATTAGAGATGTAGTCAGATAAGTCGTATAGATTTGGTCAGTAAACAATATACAGAATATCAGTTAATTGAAATGATTAAAATAGAGAAGTGTGAGTTCATGTAGACGTCTCTAAGAAACAGGAATATAGGAAAAGCCCATGGCAAATAACTGATGATTACTTTATGTAAATTTTTAAAGTATATATATATTTATATAAAAATACACATGAAACAATGTTTCTTGAAGGATACATTATAAAAGTATATTGAAAATGACCACCTTTGGGGAGAAAAAGTGGAGGTGGAAAATATGTGAGGAGTAGCTTATTATTTTTCACTTTGTAAATATCTTTATATTTACAAATATTGTTTAAATATATTTTACTAAGTAGAGGTATTACTGTCAGGTGTTTTGTAAAATTTTTTAAAACCTTGATATTAAGCTATTTTAATTCCTGCCTTCTTATGAAAAACATCTAAAGCTAGAGACTTTTAAAATTCTTCCTCCTTTTATAAAAGTGGATCCTAAACTTATACATATTTAATATTGTAGAGAATCTCCACTTTTATTTGAACGGTTACCCTTAGCATTTTTTTTTTTTCATTCCTTCCTGCATTCTCACACACTGAATACATCCTTATTAAGTTGCTAATTCTGCTGAGAGGAAGTTCTCTATATTTTAGAATTGTGTACCTAACATTGAAGGCAGCCCTTTTAATGAAAGGATTATAGTATGCTCCACGGTTGGTAGTTGGTTTTGAGGGTACCTAGAGTCAACTCAGTTATAGACCTTGAAAAGGAATAAATGCGCTCACTTGTCTGTCTTTGTGATTTTTGTGTGATCTCTGCAGTAATAGTACATATCTACACCTCCTTTGAATTCAGTACTATATATTTCTTCTACCACCCTTGACCTGCAAACAAAGTACAGTGTTTTAAAATCATGATCGCTGCTTTAAGAACAAGGGGCCAAGTGATAAACAGCCAGAAATAAACAACTTAAACACTGGAAGGTATTTCCTGTGCTTTGAATTTAAAGCACTCGTTTGAAAGAAAACCAGAATCTGTTTTTTCCACGTTTCATTAGACTTCTTTATTTTTGTTTGTTTTTGTCCTCATTTCTCTTTCCTTTTTATTTTTTTCAGAGATCCTGGTAAAAGACATTTAAAAATGTAAAATACCTGATGAGAGGAGTTGCTTAAGAAATGTCTCAGCTGAAACCAGCACTTTGGTGTGAGTGCTAGCTGCTTAAGGAGTCAAGGGTGTGAGGAGCTATGGATAAAGAGAACATTTTGCCATGAATTATTCAGCTAACCATGGATTGCTGTTATCTCCACTCCAGTGGCTCTTAATTGCACATATAAGAATTCTGCTTATCTGGCATTCAGTTTGATGCCAAGGTGCAGCTTGCCCAAGCAGAGTGGGAGGCAGGAAATAAGGATCCCATCAGATAGGCAGCTGCCATTCAGGAATGCATTAAGGAATATGGCATAGGATTGTGACCAGAAAGCTAGAAGACAGACAGACAGACATTGGCAATGGGAGGACTTGAGAATATGTGACATGAGATTGTGTTTTTCTTTGATCTTGGTATGTATTGCTGAATCCTGAGTGAAAAGTAGAATTGTGTGTGCTCCCTAAATCTATTGCGTCCCCTTTGTTAGGGACCCAAGATTGATCTCTGGGGCAAAGGTAACACTTTGCTCTTTATGTCAGCCTCTCAGAGGAACAAGTATTTTTTCATTCATAATGGACCCTTGGCTCAGTTTTGAGAAGTTGCTGGTTTTAATTTTTGAAAGTCTCTTTAAGATAGGCTTGTTAATCAAGCTAAATAATGTTCCTAAAACTTTTTCCTCATCTCAGGTTCTCAGAGGAGATGTCTTTTGGTGCCTGTGCCATTTTTTTCCACAAATTTTACAATTATAACAACTTACTTATAAAATACCATTTAAAATATTTTGAGAAGATTTAATTGGAACCTCTTCTCAATTTACATCTCTCCCCATAGTAGATGGCTCTTTTGTATTATTTCACATATCTATTTCCAGATTCAGTTGCATACACAACACACTTTTTGTCACTTACCTTTTGTCATGTACCGTGTAGAGCATAGGGGATGTAGACGTTACAAGAACCCACAGATAAACATCCTTATTTTATGGAGCTCAAAGACTAGAGGGAAAATAGCTAACACACCTCCATGGTACTATGCAGTTGTCATACACTGGAAGGCCATGCCAGACACAATGGAAGCACTACTGAGAGTTGCAGTACACAAGGCTTCCTGGGAGAAGGGGCTGGAGCGAGTGGAAAAGAAGACACCACTTGCGGTGAAACTTCAGGGCTGCTCATGCATTTGTAAAGTTGACAGAAGAGGAAGGGTTGGCATTCCAATCAGAGGGCAAGGCATGGATAAAGATTCAGAGCTCTGGCAGGCTTGGAGGGCTTAGGAGAATAGCAAGTCTTAAATGGCTTTGGGGGAGAGTAGGGTGCATGAGAATGGCAAACAGTAAGTGTGAAGAGTATACACATGGTCAGGTAAACAATTTATGAAGTCCTGTGTACTTAGATGTCATTATGAAGACAGCAGAGAGCCATTCGCAGACTTCTAAGCAGGAGTGATAGCAGACTTCCGATGTAGAAAAATCGTTCCGATGACATTGTTCCTTCGGCAGTTTCCTTATGGGTCTATACTATAAAAACTTCCTATGAGCATTCCCTATGGGATCAAACTCAAAAGGGCAATGCAGGTTAAGAGTTGGGTCTACTTTTGTGTTCTCTCATTTTTGAGGTACATGATTTTGGACAAGGTACATGATTTTGGACAAGGCACTCCTTTCCTGTTAGATGTAAGTTCCATGTATGCCAAGAGCCTAAAACAATTCCTCACGCCTAGGTAACTCTCTGTAAATGTTTGTGGAATAAATGGATAAATTTCTGAGCCTCTGTGTCCTTTTTACGAAAGTGAGGAAGATTGAAATTTGTTTTAAGAGTCATCTTTGTGGTATGAAGAGAGCCACATGATTCTAAGTGAAGTGTAAGACTATACTCTTCGGGGAAATTATTATTATTACTTGAACCAATATTGTGAGTCTGGGGAAAGTATAGTGGGAGAGGAGAAGCCATGAATCAGCTTTCAGGAAATTTCTTCCCCGGTTGCTTTATTTTCTTGATGTTGATGGACACTTCTTCAGTATATTCTCCTTTGCTGGACCTTTTTTTTTTTTTTTTTTTTTTTTTTTTTCCCCCTACATTTTAAATGTCTTAGTTCCCAGGGAGTCAGTCCTAGGGCCTGTTCGTACTCTGCTGTCTCCTATGAATACATAACTATCACATTTGAATTTTGAATTCGGATATTTCTGCTGAGCTTAAGGTTGATGAGTCAACTGTTTATTGAGCATCTTCTCTGTTTTAAATTTCTCCCCCACCCCAAATGCTTTTCTTCCATTACTGTTCCACTGGCCTTTTCCTTCTTTTGTGCCTCAAAAAAGCATTCCCACTACTCTTGCCTCTTAGACGTGAAATATCTTTACAGTGGCTTTCGGTGTTTCCAAAAGCAAGCAGAACCACTTGATGGGGTGTTTTTAGTTGTTTCCCGGCAAAAGTCCCAGAAGAAAGGAATATATAGGTTGAAATATGTGAGGGACCATAGTTGAGGAAATACAGAAAAACAGAAAAACTTAATTAATCTCTCAAAAATGACATAGTTACATTTTCCCCATGCTATTTTGAAGAACTTGATGTTGTAGATGACTATCTTTTGTGTTTAGTCCACTGTCATACATTCTCATTTCTGTTTTGTAAATGATGCTAAGCCTCTGGAGAGGTGGAAAATTTTGTGAGGTTTTTATCTTAGGACACCGATACATTGCCAGTACCTTGAAACATAATAGGTGTCTTAATTAATAAACAAATAAATGTCTCTCAGCACATGCTCATGCCTAATTTTAGCAGAAGGCTGAAGCCATTATTCATAGATTCACTCTTAATCCCCTTCACTCCAGGGATACCTATTTCTCAATTCATGTTGGCCTCTCCAACTCAACGGACTGAGTGTCTCATATTTCCTAACTCTGTGCTTTATCTAACGGTTTTCTAAATGTCTCTTATTTTATTTCCCCAATTTCCACTTTATTGGTTGCAAACATTCAAGAGTCTGATTAAGTGCTACATTCTTGGTGAATTCTTCTCTGTATCACCCTCAAGTTTAAATGCCAGTACATCATTCTTCTTATACCAAGATCACCTGTTTTATTCCTGTGGCTAGGCTTTAATAGCATCCTTTGTTTCGAAGTGGTATGTCTTTTGTTCTAACTCTGCATTAGGTTACCTGATGGCAGGCATCATGTTGAAAGCTTTCTATCCCAGGGCGCCCACAGGGTTTAGTAGAAGTCCTCAATAAGTATTTTAGTTAAATTGAGTTGAATTAAACTGAATTTTTATTCAAAAACGTATACAGCAATATGAATAAGAACCAATGTCATGTACACACTACTATATTTAAAATAGACAACCAACAGGGACCTACTGAATAGCACAGGGAACTCGGCTCAATATTCTGTAATAAACCTAAATGGGGAAAGAATTTGAAAAAGAATGGATACTTTTAATGGGTATAACTGAATCACTTTGCTGTACACCTGTAACTAACACATCGTTGTTAATCAACTATACTCCAATATAACATTTTTTTTAAATTGTTAAAAAAAAAGTCATAGAAGTCATTATAAAGTACAGGTTAGTCTAAGAGTTATACAGTCAAATATATCCACCAGAAGAATTTAGGAAAAGTCTATGGAAGCAAAAGTGAAGTTGAATATAACATTAATACTTAGGTACTATTTGTTTGGGAAGGGAAGCTTTATCATATGTGAAGTGTCCTCATTTTTTTTTTTGGCCTCATATTTAGGAGACAGTAATCCAATTGATTCGTTAGGATAGTTTAAAAAAAAATCTTTCCATGATTTTGAACTCAGAGAACATTGGAAAATGGAAATTATTCAATATTTCCTCTCAAAAGCCTCTCTCAAGGGTTTTCCATGGATATTTGAGATATTGCTGTTCATCTAAGTATTAATGGAAAAGAAGAAGGAAGACCTTGAGTCCTTTCCCTTTGACACATAAACCACATCTTAAGCACCATTGTTCCCAACAGTAAAAGATAAATATGCAATCCGTGATAGCATTAGTTTTGACCTAAGCTTTTGCGGTATTTGTAGCTTATTTTCCTCCACTATTTCTTATTTGGACCTTTTCTCTCATGCTTTTATTAAATTAGTTTTATTACAAAATTTTTTTGCCAAGCTTTTAAAAAACAGTCACAGTAAATTGATCACAGCAAACTCTAGTGACAGGCTGTATTTCCATGGCAACCATAATAAGCTCTGCACATATTCTCATATAGAGGCAGAACCAATGCTACCACATAAGCAACACACAAAGACCAATAAGGAATTAATGCACAAACAAACATTTATTACAATAAAGGTGATCAGGGCTGCAGTAGCCCTACATTAAAGATTTAATTCATTAATGCAAGCAGATTTTTTTTATATCCAGTATAAAAAAAAAGAAAAGTACAAACTGTACAGTGATTTGATCAGTGATTTAGAAATAAATAAATGTTACAAGTTACTTAGTGTAAACTCGTATGAGAATGCTTTCTCTGAGTAAAATTGATATTTTAGTCCAGGTGTCAGTGAACGTTTCTGTAAAAGGCCAGATAGTAAATATCTTAGGCTTTTGCAGATCCTAGGGTCTTTGTTGTGACTACTCATCATAAGTAAAACAAATGGGTGTTGCTCTGTTACAGGAAAACTTTATTTAAAAAGCAAGCAGTGAGCTGGAATTGCCCCTAGTCTGTAAGTTTCCAACCCATTTTTAGGCAGTTGGAAATTTTTACATCTCACTGAATTTAATTTTTACAATCATAATATAAGGCAAAGGTAGTATTCATTCTACAGGTGAGCAAATGGAGATCCTGAGAATTTAAATAGCCCAAGGTCAGGTAGAATCAGAACACAAACCTAGTCTAGCTCATTGTAAAGCCTGACTCCTAAACACTACACTTACCTGATGACAGTAACTAGCCTACATCCATGCCTAATGCAACAGCAGTGTGCTAAATTGTTTGTGACCGTTACTTCATTTACGTTATAAGATTCCTATGAGGTAGGTACAATTAGCATTCTCTATTTGCAAATGAGAAACCCACACCTGGGAAACCTAAGAAAATTTTCTAAGGACAACGAAAAAGTGACTCTATCTTTGTTCAGATTAACTTACTCTACTTAATTCAGTGCCGGAAATAATGAAATCATTCTTTAAATGTGACCCCAGTGACATCACGAATACATAAAGGACCATGTTTGCTTAAAGAACTTCTGAATTCTGGTGGAGGCTTCCAGATTTGCAATGCATATTTGTTAATCTGCAATTTTACTTTGATTGTAACTGGGTTTCCGTTCGCTGTGCTTTATGAGGAGGAATTTCATGAAGAGGCAGAAAGGGTGATTGTGGTGTGCAGTTAATTAGAATTTCTAATTAAAATCATCCTAAAAAAATAACAACCAGTGCCAATAGAGGAGTACTTACTAATCTGTAAATTAAGGAAACTGTATACTACAAGACTTGTTTTTCCTGTTGGATTGAAAAACACCCAGTTTAAATTAGCATAACATGAAGAAAAGTATTTACCTTGAATACAGGTGAAATGCATATGGCAGTGTGGTTGAATTCGATCTGACCAAATATAGTTCAGTTAAACCCTGGAGATTTTGTAACTGACACTCTTGCCTCATCCCTCCTGCCTCTCACCCTTTGATTTCTCATTTTAAAGTTTGGGGCACAGATTTGATTTTCTCAAATAAGGGCTCAGTAAACTTGCTAGGCTGTCCCGTTTGTATGCCTATATGCAAGAGCGCATGTGCGTGTGTGAGTTGTTTGCATGCACACCTGTGAGTGTCTGTGTGTGTTCCATGAAATATGGATAAAATTCTTAGCATGGTGCCTGGTGCTTAAATATTCAATTCTTGTTTCTTCCCCGAGTTTGTAGTGACAATGATTTCCCTCATAATCTTATTTCACGGGTCTAGGAAAGCCTGGGAATTTACCTGAGGGAGAGAAAGCATCTGTCAGGAGCATTTTCTTCCTTGATTCCTAGTTCTAAGCCTTACCGCCCTGTTTGTAGGATTGTTTTTTTCCACTACCCAGGCAGTCTCAGGTGACTCATCTTCTAATTTCAAAACTATTTTTAATTACATAAGCCTCTTTCTGAGTTTCTGCCTCTATTCATCCTGCATTAGTGGATATGGTTACAAAAATAATAATTCTGGAAGAAACTTTTTTTTTCTTCTTATTAATAGTTAAAATACTGGGTTAAGCTGTTTGGGAAAAGGAAGCTAAATGATAGATTATAAGCATCATAGTTACTTTTAAGCATGCTAAAACATATTCTCACTTTTAAAATTTAATAGACTTTATTTTTAGAACAATTTTAGGTTTACAGAAAAATTGGGCAGAAATTACATAGTGTCTATATAATCTACCCCCCAATACACACAGTTTCCCCTATTATTAATATTTTTTTACAGAGAATGAGCCAATATTGAAATATTATTAACTAAAGTCCATAGTTTACATTAGGGTTCACTCTTGGTGCTGTACGGTTCTGTGGGCTTTGTAAAATGCATAATGTTGTGTATGCACCATTACAGTATCGTACAGAATGGTTTCAGAATAGTTACCCTGCCCTAAAAAATCTCCTGTATTCTACTTATTTATCCATCCCCTTTTCCCCCAGCCCTTAACCACTACTGATCCTTTTTGCCCTCTCTGTAGTTTTGCCTTTTCTAGACTATCATATATTTCAAATTATAGAGTATGTAACCTTTTCAGGCCTGCTTCTTTCAATCAGTGATATGCATATAAAATTCTTCCATGCCTTTTTACGGTATGGTAGCTCATTGCTTTTTATCGCTAAATAATATCCAGTTGCAAGGATGTAGGACACTTTGTTTTGTTGGGGAGGAAGACATTTTCCTTTACGGTTTTAAGGTCTTTCGGCTAGTCTACGAATGAAATTGACATGAGACAGATTAACATGAGAAAATCAAACAAAAGTTTAGTAACACGTATACATGGGAGAGACCCAGGAAAACTGAGTAACTTGCCAAAACTGACTGAAGCTCTTACCTTAAATTTAATCTTCAGCTAAAGACAAAAGAGGATGTTGGGGGTAGTGGTTTGGGATTTCAAAGGGGAGGAAGGCAATTCACCTGAAGATGGAAAAGCAAATATTTGGTAAACAAAAATTTGCTGGGCTGCTCATAAATAGTGGAACACAGAGTGGACTCTAATCTCTATGCCCTGTCAGCCTCCCCCACCACACCTAGCCTGTATTCTTCACAGATATCTCTAGCGATAGCTCTATTCTGGGAACAGGCCCTTTATCTAATTTCTTTTTGGCAGTTAAGATGGAGGTAACAAGAAAAACTCCCTGAGCCTTCTGTTTCTTAAAACTAATCAATCGAGGGCTTCCCTGGTGGCGCAGTGGTTGAGAGTCCACCTGCCGATGCAGGGAACACAGGTTCGTGCCCCGGTCCGGGAAGACCCCCCGTGCCGGGGAGCGGCTGTGCCCGTGAGCCATGGCCGCTGGGCCTGCGCATCCGGAGCCTGTGCTCCGCAACCGGAGAGGCCACAACAGTGAGAGGCCCGCGTTCCGCAAAAAAGCAAAACAAAACAAAATTAATCAGTCTAAAATTAATCCTCATGCCAAAGAGAAACATTTTGGGGTAGCAAATTTTGCTCCCCTATAGCTTATTGTTTCTTATTATTTTAATCCACTTATTGAAGAACATCTTGGTCAGTTCCAAGTTTTGACAGCTATGAATAAAGCTGAAACAATTCATGTGCAGGATTTTGTGTGGACATAAATTTTCAACTCATTTGGGTTAATGTCTAAGAACGTGAGTGCTGGATCATATGGTAAAAATATGTTTAGTTTTGTAAGAAATTGCCAAATTGCCTCCCAAAGTGGCTGTACCATTTTGCATTCCCACCATCAATGAGTGAGAGTTTCTGTTGCTCCGCATACTGGCCAGCATTTGATGTTGTTAGTGTTTTGGATTTTATCCATTCAGATAGGTGTATAGTGGTATCTCGTTGTTGTTTTCATTTGTAATTCCCTAATGACATATGATGTTTAAATTTTTTTCATATGCTTATTTGCCATCTGCCTATCTCCTTTGGTGAATTATCTGTTTAGATCTTTTGCCCACTTTTTAATTGGGTTATTTTTTTTAATCCTTGAATTTTAATGACTCTGTATATTTTGGATTCAAGTTCTTTTTCAGATACATGTGTGTTTTACAAATATATTTTTCCCCACTCTGTGGCTTGCCTTTTCTTAGCAGTATCTTTCACAGAGTTGAAGTTTTACATTTTAATTGAATTAAATTTAATTGATAAGTCCCACTAATCAATTTTTCTTTCATGGATTGTGCTTTTGATACTTTATGTAAAAACTCATTGCCAAACACAAGGTCACCGAGATTTTCTCCTATATTATCTTCTAGAAGTTTTATAGTTTTGTGTTTTACATTAGGTCTGTGATGTATTTTGACCTAATTTTTGTGAAAGGTGTAAGGTCAGCATCTGGATTCATTTCTTTTTTTGTATGTAGATGTCCAGTTATTCCAGCACATAAATTCACTTTTTATTTGCTACTTTATTTATTGATATTTATAGCTTCAAATCAACAATTCCAAATTGAAAAGCCCACTGAATGTCTATGTTTAAAGGTCTTTTTGCTCTATCCTCATTGCTAGGAATTTAGTATCCATGAAATAATTTGGGTGGATTTGTCTGAACATTAACACTTGTCTGCAAAAATTTTTCTTTCCCACTCTTAGTTCCTTGGGCTGCTATGAGCAGGATGGATTTGAGTGTGCAAAAGTACTTGACATCATGAATGGAAGAGCTTCATAATTCAAGTTCCATATCAGAAGAAAAATGGGGAATCAAAAGGGGGTCAAGGACATATAGCTACATTATAGCAGCTGCAGCAAGTGACAAGCATATCATGTGTAACTTGCTGTTTTCAAAAGGATATGGGAGCTGAGTAAGCAAGTGAATATGGCTACAATCTCTTCTGTATGGCTGCTGACCATTTCTGTCAAGTGGTACAACTCCATACTTGCATTATTCTTTTTTTTTTTTTCCCAGTTAGATAGTCCTCAGACATCTGCTCAGTTTAAAAATCAGATGTTCTGGGGGAAATGCTTGGCCAGATTTCTAACAACTTCATCAAAGATAGTGTTATTTTTAAAAATAATTACAATATGTACCTGCATCTGGACTATAAAGGTGTGCCAGAGAGAAAAAAAATCTACATATCTATATATCTCTCTCTATGTAGATATAGATATGTGTATGCACATTACACACATACCTGCACACTCATATACACATGTATTTGCTTATTCTTTCCTATCTTAGTAATATTTATGATAAAAGCTTGCATTTATATAGCATCAAGCTCAAAGTGCTTTTACATTTAATAATTTATTTAATCTAATAGGGGAAAGAAGCTCCCTCTTTTAAATTAACATCAAGGCAGAAGTTTATTTTGGGGATGGGAATTCAGATATTTGAACATATTTTTTATCTAGCAAGTCATTTTCTCCTCTAGGACAGATAAGGAGCCATTAAATCTAGCCCAGCAGACTGAGAATCCAGCAAATCAAATGACAGATAAGGACTTGAAATATGAACAGCATACCAAATTCTGAACTTAGGCGTTTTGGGGAAAGAAACATTTCAATGGGTTTGATGGGAATTTGTGTTTAAAAGGCTTGTGTTCTACAAATACTTGGAAGGGAAGGGAGGAGTAGTAGCCAAAATAGGTTGAATAGAAAACGCTTACCATTGCTCATCAAAGTCAGTACCTAAAAATATCTGTGTTTTTCAGTTTGACAAAACAATCAATAGTAAGGTGATATGAAAACATTTTCCTTTAGGACTTGCTCTATTAAAAGAAAAACAGTACTGATTCAGTAACAGTCTAAATCCCAAATGAGTTTTTCCTACCAGTGCCATCAATAATTCGCTCCATAAGGGCACACCATTAAAAGTTAACAGTGATGAGTAGGGTATCGGCAAGAGAGGAAAAAAACTGAGATTTCATACCTTGTTTTTGTTAATTCTGTGTTTGTACATGACTGGATTTGTTTGAATCTTCAGTATTTGGTCCCATGATTTTCATAACTGCTTGTAAGCCAATGTCTTACAGTTTGGGTTCAGACACTTTGCTTATTATTTCTATAAGAAAGCTTTATGTTCTATAAAAAAATGAGACATAGTATTCTTCCTGTAGCATGGGACTCTTGAATGGGGTTACTTTGTGTTCCCGGGCATGATACTCATTCTCTGCACAGGGTCTCATGCTCAGAATGGCCTCACACTAGGTTTAATGTCTTGCTATCACTGTTTTGCCATTCTTCACAATTTTTGAACAAGAGCCCCATGTTTTCATTTTGCAGTGGGCCTCACAAATCATGTAGCTGGTCTTGTAGGTTGGAATAAAAAGTTCAGGGACAAATAGACCAAGGTTTCAATTTCTTCCCTGGACAGTATACCCACATGAACTTAGACAAGCTAGTTGACCTTAGAGAGCCTGTTCTACTTACTAATAAAATGGGGATGAAAACCATTTACTCCACAGGACTGTAATGATGCTTGGATGCCACAAAACATATAAAGAGCTTAGCAAGGATAAGACAAATACAGTTTTTATCTCAGCAGCCAACTGCAGACAGTTGCCTGGAAGAATGTGTAGGGATGCTGGTAGCCCATTTAGACTCAGCAGGAAACACTTCAAGGCTGAAGCACAGCATTAAGTCACGTGTAAGTCATGTGACCCTAGCCTAACACAATGGCTGACCCTTGATAAGCACACAATAAAGTTAAGATTTTATCCCCCTTTTTCTCTGGCTTCTTCTTACCCACTTTATATCTGATGACTTCCTCTTAACCTTTAGCCAGGAAAACTGAGACTAAATTCCTTTCTAGGCAATAGATATCATATGTATCTTAATTAGGCCTAAAATTCTGAGTTGATGATTAAAGCCTCACTTTGAAAGGCCCAGCCAGTTCTAGCTTTCATAGGGTATTACGTATGTTTTATTTTCCCAGATTTTCATTAGGGCCTCAATATTAATTCATGATGTTTTTTCAGTTTATCTACTTAAGCCATCCCCTATACCCATAATCAAAACATAGGTTGTAATGCTAGAGTGCGAAACTCAGCTCAAGAAATAGTACAGAAATATAAACCCACGTTGCATGCCAGTTCTGTAAAATGCCAGCCATTCACTTGTAACAATATTTTCTTATGAATCATCTTTATCTGCTATAACTGCCCTACTTTGAAGGTATCCTCTGCATGGAAGATGAAGACACAGTGCTCCTTTTTTTTTCCCCTTGGGTGGGTTATTATTTTTTTATTGAGATATAATTGACATACAGCATTATATTCGTTTCAGGTGTGCAACATAATGATTCAGTATTTGTGTATATTGTGAAACGATCACCACATAAGTCTAGTTAACATCTGTCACCATACGTAGTTACAAACATTATTTTCTTCTTGTGATGAAGACTTTTAAGATCTATTCTTAGCCACTTTCAAATATGCAATACAGTATTATTAACTGTAGTCACTATGCTGTTCACTACATCCCCATAACTTGTTTTATAACTGGAATTTTGTACCTTTCAGACAGAGATAAGGGGACTTGTCACATGGTTATAAAAGACCATGTGGTATCAAGATTTTCTAGGGGCTGTCTTGCTGAAGCAATTGTTGTTTTGGGGGGATTTGGGTATATATGTGAGTATAATTAATAAAACTACAGCAAAGATAAACAAGGGAATTTTTGAGGGGGAGATTGCATGGAAATTGTGTAGACTGGCCCAAAGATACCCTGAGTCCTACTCTCAAATCATAAGTCTTCTGGTCTTTTTTTTTTTTTTTTCCTTCAGCTGTATTGAGATATAACTAACATATAGCATTGTATACATTTAAGGTGTACAATTTGATGAATTGATTCACACATATATTGCAAAATGTTACCACAGTAAGGTTAGCTAACACATCCGTCACCTCACATAACTACATTTTGTTGTTGTTATGGGGAGAACATTCAAAATTTGCTTTCCTAGGAACTTTCAAATATGCAATACAGTATTGTTAATGACAGTCACCATGCTTTCCATTAGACCCCTGGAACTTAACTCCTCATATAAGTGGGTGCTTATACCCTTTGACCAATATCTCTTCATTTCCCCTACCCCCAGTCCCTGGCATCCACCTGCATTCTACCCTCTGCTTCCACAATCTTAATTCCTTTTCTAAATAGGCTTCTCTAATTGAAAGAAATATTCTTCAACATAAATAATTCAAGTTACAGAACCTGAATGTTGGGTGCTTAGTTAGCTGATTCCTATCAATTAACAGATTAGTAAACTAAGGCCATAAGATTTTTAGTGGAAAAATGTAAATAAAACAGGGACTATGACCTATCCAAACTCTGTTATGCAACCAAGCCTATGGGAGCTTAGGTTCATGAACCAGTTTCCCCAGATTCTAGTCACCTTTGAGTTAAATGACCATGGACTTTTTTGCTTCCCCAAGAATGAGCTAGCAGTCCCGGGAAGTACAGCTGGCCTTGAGTATTTTCCCGACTACAGATGTACACAGTGTGCTGTCCCAGTCAGAGACATTTCCGCCTTAGCTCTGGATCGTAGTGAACCTTCTGGAGCCACAGCAGATTATTAAAGAGCCAGTGCCACGTCCACTCGAGTCCAAACTTAAGTGCTGCTTTTGAGGGCACATTTCTTCTCTGCAACCTTGCGGATGCCTCACCTAGTCTCCCTAAGCCTCAGTTAATTCATTTGTAAATTCAGCAGAATGACAACCATCTCTGCTCAGCTGCCTTCAAAGCACCATTTTGAGGAAGCTTAAAAAATGTAAACCAAAATGTTTTGTAAACTGTTCTATCAATATTATAATATTAATATTGGCATATTATAATAGGTATAATTTTAATATTACTCTTATTGTTATTGACATAACATGTCCAAACTATTGCAGTAAGATGACTTGAAAAGCAGTGCTTTAAATAGTTAATTCAGAACTAGTCAAGTGAATTACTAAAGTGAGTAAAAGAGGGAAGCAACTTTCAAATACGTAATACTAGTATTATACTAACTATAGTCATTATGCTGTATATTGCATCCCCCTAACTTATTTATTTGATAACTGAAAGTTTATACCTTTAACACACAGGGATCAGGGAACTTGTCACATGGTTATAAAAAATATTTCCTGTTTTTAAAGAGCATATCGATCTGTAGATCATGGAGCATAAGTGCAAAGGAAACTTCAAAACCAAGAAAAATAAAGATACTTGAAAATATCTTTATTATCCTTGGAAAAAGATAGGGAGGGGGAGCATTGTTTGATACCCCAACAAACAAAGTTTCCATCAGTTTAAAGAGCAAATCCCCCCAAAATGGCCCCAGAAGGCAACCACACTGACCGTCAATGATAACCACAGGGTTGGGCTGCATGGTGTCTTGGTTACTCTGTCTGGAGCCAGAATGCTTGGGTTCAAATGCTGGCTGGTTCTACCAATTAGCATGATATTTTAGGCAAATACCTAACTGCTCTGTGGTTTAGCTTCCTCAGTTATAAAATGGGGATAATCTAATAGGGCCGTTATGATGAGTAACTGTGAAAATATTGCTTAGAACAGTATTTGACATTGTAAGTATTTATTAAGTATGTTTCTTAGGATGTTAAATTATATAGTTCCTATTCATTATCTTTTTAAAAAAATTTTATTGGAGTATAGTTAATTTACAATATTGTGTTCATTTCAGGTGTACAGCAAAGTGAATCAGTTATACGTATACATAGAACCACTCTTTTTTAGATTCTTTTCCCATATAGGCCATTACAGAGTATTGAGTAGAGTTTCCTGTGCTATACAGTAGGTCCTTATTAGTTATATATTTTATATATAGTAGTGTGTGTGTGTGTCAATCCCAATCTCCCAATTTATCCCCTCCCCTTACCCCCTGGTAACTATAAGTTTATTTTCTACGTCTGTAACTCTATTTCTGTTTTGTAGATATGTTCATTCGCACCGTTTTTCTTTAGATTCCACATATAAGCGATATCATATGATATTTGTCTTTCTCTGTCTGACTTCATTATCTTTAATTTTCTAGACCTGCTTTGGAAATAAAAATGAAAAATTCTAGTGTCAGGCCATCATAACTATACAACCCATATCTGCTTTAACTTTTGCCATCATTCAGTTGCTCTGGCTTTTAGATTTTATCCATATAGTTAATAATTGTTAATGATTTTGAATGTAATAGAACAGAAAAAAGATCTTTAACAGGGAATCAGTGGGACAGTTGTGAATTGTAGTTTTGTATTTTCATGTTGATGTTCTTTAAGTGATACTGAAGCCTATGCATTAGGCCAGTGGTTCTCAAAGTGTGACCACGGGACCTCTTGGGTTTCCAAGACCATTTCAGAGAGCTCATAAGTTCAAACTGTTTTCATAGTAATACTAAGATGTTATTTTCCTTCTTCATTCTCATTGTCTCTCAAGTGTACAGTTGTAGTGTTAAGAGGCTCCATGATCTGTGACGTTGCAAAAGCTGGAAAAACTGTAGAAACAGATCCGAGAATCCAAGTGTCTTCTTTGAAAACAGACATTAAGGATATTCATTAAATTGTAAAACAATGACACTCTTTTTACTAATTTTGTTTTGGGAAAATGTATTTTTATAAAAGTATATATTATTTACATTAACATATAATGAGTTTAAATTGTTATTTTTATTGAATTAATAAATAAGTACAGTTGACCCTTGAACAACGTGGGTGTTATGGGTGCTGACCACACAGTGGAAAATCCACATGTAACGTTACAGTGGCCCTCTCTATCCACGGTTCCACATCCACGGATTCAATGACCCATGGATCGTGTAGTGCTATAGTATGCATTTCTTGAAAAATCCACGTGTAAGTGGACCCGTGCAATTCAAACCCATGTTGTTCAAGGGTCAACTGTATTTTAAGTTTTCAAATTTTTAATTTTTGAAGGTGGTTAATTATTAATAGACATGACTAGCTTAAACAAAAAATTTTTGGAGGCCTCAATAAGTTTTAAGAGTTTAAAGGGGTTTTAGGACCAAAACTATGAGGAACTGCTGCATTAGACTATCTCAAGGCTCTTAGAAATCCATCTGGGGCAGGTACTTTCATGGAGTTAAACAAGTCTCTGGAAAGGCCAAGATGCAGGTCCAGCAACACCCCGTGCACCCAGCCCCACCCTGTCTAGACTAAGGGAGCATTTATTTGTTCCTTCCAGTTCCCGAGTCATTGGTACAACTGGCGGGTAGGCTGTGAACCAGGAACCATTGGGTTGCTTTGTCTAGAGACCGTGGAGAAAACCATGGACTGGAGTAACATGGTCTAACCAGAGGTTATGGTACTTGAAGGCTGCCAGCAATACAGATTTAAAATAGTGTGTAGGCACAGATAAGTTGTGATGTAAAAGTATGTGTAGTCCATGTGATGGTACTCAGAGATTTAAAACTATTTCCATTTTGATATATGTGGTTTGTTTTGTTTTACAGTGTCAAATTATTACATATTTTCATAATTAATGTACATTTATATGCATTTGACAGTTCAGTACAATTTTGATGATTGAGTTAGTGTTCTTTTGAATTGAGAGACTGCTGGGTTAGAAATTTGGGGGCCAGGTACAAGTAAAGACAGGCCTCCTGTCACCTCTCAGTGCTAAGTACCTATCAACCAGCCCCATGGCCACATCCTTCCAAACTTTCTAATACCATTGAAGAACCATTCCCACAGAGGCAGCCTGAGCTCCCAAAGCCATTCCCTCATTCAAGCTCCCTCATGTTTAGTTATTTTTTTCACTAATATTGGCCAAGAATTGGTTGCGTGTTTGGTTCTACTCTTTGCAACTCAGTATTTCCAGGCTTCATGTTGTAAAGGGGGCCCACCTCCACTATGCCTTACCCCTGTGCTTTCCTTAGCACCCTGGTCTCTCCCACATACAGCTTGGAAACCTGCTGCTGTTCACATCAATCTTGGTCTGGAAACCATGTGTGAGTTTCCAAAATTTAGATAAGAAATGGTGAACAAAGTCCAACCCAACATGGCATTTGTTAATTATGAGGTGAGGTATACCTCTTTGCTAGGATTCTGAGCACGCACCTGGGAAAAACAAAATACAAGCTCAAACCCTGAGGAAATGGCACAAATTGATTGAAGGTGCATCACCCAATTAGGAATTGAGGCATTGCCAGCTGCATTCTCAACCAGATGTTCATTCAGGCACGTGGAGTCGCTACTGAGGATGCATTTCTACAGTTCTGATTCTCATAATGAACCTACTGAAACATCAGATGGGGAGCATTCCAGGTGTGAGATCACGTTGCTGAAGGACTGGTAATGAGGGGCAATTCTACTTGATTTAGATATTTATATAACTTGGTATGAGAACCTTCTGCTAAAGACACCCCTCTGAGTCTGAAAAAAAAATGTGTTAAGTAGGTGGACAAAGGGCTTTGATTTTCCCTCCCTTTAGATGGAAGGTAAATGGCAACTCCAGAAGCCTGAAAACACAGTCAGCCAGGCAGCTGAGAGAACGTTATCCTCAGCACGGACACTACCACGGGATTCACTTTTTCATATGTTGTAGGTTTGCAATTTCCCATTGACTGGGATAATTGGCAATTCCAGTGAGCGAGCTTAAAAGTCTGTCTTTCTCTTTAACTATAACATAATATAAAATCAGTATCCAATTTCTGTTCTGCAGCCATTGAAGTGGCTTATTTTCAGAAATGTTTAGAGAGTATAATAGCTTGAACCCAGATGTAGTTGCAGAACAGTCACTGAAAAATAGTTTTCTTGCATATAATTCCAACCTTCCACCTGTGTTAATTGCTAGTGACATTTTAGGTTGTTTTTCAATACTTTAATGAGAACTAAAGCTTTAGCAAGGAGTATTACTGTATGTCCCATCCAAGTGAATGCCAACTATTCGTGTCTGTGCTGGCCTGTGAGGGAAACCTGTCCTCCAATGGGAGGAATAGTAACTAGGTGAGATATTTAATTTATAGCTCTAGCAAAACTTAAGAGGGATAATCAAAAATCTTGCAAGTATGAATTATGGCCCTTGAATGGGCATGTGTGTAGAAAGAGTTCATGTTTCTACATCTGAGCACGTCAACATTTGGGTGTAACTTCTTATGAGACATGCTGAGACTTAAGCTGTGAGAGAGTGTGTCACTGGAGGAAGCTAAGAGGGCCCCACGTGGAGCTGAGGAACTAATCCCACAGCCTGGTGGATACCAAAGAGGGAAGTAAGAGAATTACTGGCTACTCAAAATATGGTCCATGGACCTGCAGCATTGGTATCCACGGAGAACTTATTAGAAAAGTGGAATCTCAGTCCTACTGAGTTAACTTAACGATCTGCCTAGGTGGTTTGTGCACGCAGTGCAAAGCTCTGTTAACAGGGGGTTATGGTGCGTCTCTGCTCAGTCTAGGCTGGAGTGGAGCACAGCAGGCTAGCAAGAGGCATGATAATTGAGGCAACTAGGAATTTGGCACTGTTGATGTTCAGTGCCAGGTAGGGGCCAGGTTGGTGTTCCACTTGGACTTTGGACCAAAAAGTTTCAATGAAATGTCAAGGCGTCAAGGACAGTCAGTGAGAAAGGGAGAGAGGTCCCACCCCTGTAGGGGGCCACACAAAGGCCAAGAACCCTGTCAGGCTCTAGTGCACCAAAGTGAGATTCAGGGCGTGATACAGCCCAAAATGGGTGATTGAAAAGTGATCAAGGCATCAAGATAAAAGTGGCTTCAGGACCAAAGCCACATAGTCTGGGTTAGGGCTAGAGGATGCCTGGGGTTCACCTGAGACACCTGAATTTTCAGCCTTGGGGACCACATTCTAGACTTTCCTCACTGGTGGGAAGGGGATTCTCAGGCTCTGCTGGAATTGTAGCCTGGGTGATGGGTGTCCACTGAGTCCTGAAAGCTGAGCTTGGCTGGGGCCAGTGCTCCAGCCTATTCAGCCTAAGGTGGAGAAACGTGGAACACACAACCCAATAAATAACAGCTCCAAGTTACAGCAGTTTGTGGAGAATAGGCTCCCAACACTGCCACTTTCTTAAATTAAATGGAAAAAATGGTGCAAAATAAAATGTGGTCAAAGTTGGCAGGATCCCATGATAAACATTTATAATTTTAATAGGATCTAAATTATGGTAACAACCAAAAAGCTTTTCAATTCCATCCAGAGTCACATCCTGAGCAATTCTAATACCTTGTTTGTTCTTACGGAATTACGTTTTTTTTTTCTTTTTAAATATGCCAAAGTCTTAGTAATATTGACTTTTCTCGATTGTATCCTTTCCTTAAACCCTTGCACCCACACTATGAGGCAAATATTCTTAGCCTCACGATTAAACCAAGGCTTACAGAGGTTAAGGAACTTTTCCAAGGCCATACAATCTTCTGTAAAACACAACTTTTTCAAAAATTTTCTGAAAGTTTTCCAGTACTCTACCATTTCCCAAGGATTTTGAATGTTTTTATGAAGGCAGTTGTTAGGTATTAGATGTTTAAAGCAGGAACATTCCTTTCATTAGTCACTTTTTCATTCAATTATGTGTATCTTACAGGTCCTAGGAACCTGTAGATAAAAATACAGTGATAGAAATGGTCACAAAACAACGTTTCTCTCACTTTGATCCCATTCCGCCTTCCTCCAATGCCAACCAAGTATTTCAGGGGAGCCCTGGAGGAATTATCCTTTGTGCTCTGTGACTAAACCTCATTTGCTACTATGTACTCTATGCCATTCCCCTCCCTTTATGCTCTGGTTTTCTGTGGTCACTATGTGAATTAATAAGGGTAGACAAAGCTGTAGGAATAAATACACCCATATAGTTAATAGCTTAATAATATATAAGATTATTTATATTCTCCAAAATAATTCAGAGAAGTTCCAGGTAAAGCAGAGGGCAGGAAAAATAGGGACCCTTGTCACACAATTATTCAGGGATTCTTGGTGATGGAAGCTCTGCCATCTTTAGCATATGATTTTTAAGGTCTCTCTGAAGATCACCAGCCCAACCAGTGAAAAGGACAAGAGAATAATGGCTGAGCACATGTCAGGTGTTTCCCAATGGCTAGTCTGTGAATGGTATGGATGATGTCTTCTCAGTTTTTATTGGCTAGAACTCAGTCCCATGGCAAACAAAATTGCTAGGCAGGCAAAGGAATATAGTTTGCCTTGTTCCCAGGAAAGGAGGAAATGCATATTATTTTTGCATCTCATTTTTAAAATTTTTCTATTTTTATTAGAGTATAGTTCATTTATAATGTTGTGTTACTTTCTGCTGTACAGCAAAGTGACTCAGTTATACATATACATATATCCACTCTTTTTTAGATTCCTTTCCCATATAGGTCATTACAGAGTATTGAGTAGTGTTCCCTGTGCTATACAGTAGGTTCTTATTAGTTAACTATTTTATGTATCGTAGTGTGTATATGTCAATCCCAATCTCCCAATTTATCCCTCCCCGCCTTTTCCCCTGATAACCATAAGATTGTTTTCTATAACTGTAAGTCTATTTCTGTTTCTGTTTGTTTATTTTTTATTTTTTTAATTAATTTTTTTATACAGCAAGTTCTTATTAGTCATCAATTTTATACACATCAGTGTATTTCTGTTTTGTAAATAAGTTCATTTGTATCATTTTTTTAGATTCCACATATAAGCGATATCGTATGTTATTTGTCTTTCTTTGTCTGACTTCACTCAGTATGAAAATCTCTAGGTCCGTCCATGTTGCTGCAAATGGCATTATCTCATTCTTTTTTATGGCTGAGTAGTATTCCATTGTACATATGTACAACTTCTTCTTTATCCATTCCACTGTCAGTGGGCATTTAGGTTGCTTCCATGTCCTGGCTATTGTAAATAGCGCTGCAGTGAACATTGGAGTGCATGTATCTTTTCAAATTATGGTTCCCTCTGGGTATATACCCAGGAGTGGGATTGCTGGATCATATGGTAACTCTATTTTTAGTTTTTTAAGGAATCTCCATTCTTTTTTTCATAGAGGCTGCACCAATGTACAGCATTTTTTTTTTTTTTTTTTT
>NW_006785906.1:975155-999790 GCF_000442215.2 Lipotes vexillifer
CCTCTCACCGTTGTGGCCTCTCCCGTTATGGAGCACAGGCTCCGGACGCGCAGACCCAGCGGCCATGGCTCACGGGCCCAGCCGCTCCGCGACATGTGGGATCTTCCCGGACCGAGGCACGAACCCGTGTCCCCTGCATCAGCAGGCGGACTCCCAACCACTGCGCCACCAGGGAAGCCCTGTACAGCATTTTTGATGGACTGGTGTTGCCTGTGACACTGTCAGTATCCCAAATGAAAGCAGTGGTACCAAAACCTAGCAGAGGCAGCACTGACACTGCTCATTTACACAAGACCACTTCCACTTCTGACAGTGACCTGGGCAAGACTGTGATGCTCAGTGTCAATGACAGGGTGACCTTATGCAGTTAGTCATACAGTGACAACAAACCTTCACCATGTTCAGCTGAGCTTTTGAAGATTGGAGGAAACAGATCTTTGAACTTGCACTGCTGTTTTACTGAAGACCCTTTGCCTACTTACAAATTTTAGTGTGTAAATGTCAGTGGGAGGGTTAGCAGGAAGAGGGGGGTTTAAGCATAAAAATGTGCTCTGTGCTGTACTCCAAATCATCCTTTCTATCTAATGCTGAGTTTAAGTGGCTTTGGCTCAGACTTAAACTCTTGTTTAAGTGTTTAAGCTTTATATATAAAGCTCCCTTTATTTACAAAGAGAAACATGCTGTGGTGGAAATATTCATTGAGTCACAACTGGGCTCAAGTTACTATTGATCAGACTTCCTGTGTGACCTTGAATGGATTAATTAACATTTCTGGCCTCAGTCTTCATCTATCAAATGTTAGAAATAATATGTACCTGATGGGCTTGATTTAAGATTAAAATGATTTAATATATGTAAAGCGTTTAGCATAGTAGTCCATTATGATCACTATTATTATTGACTCAATGATTTGAAGAAATAGATGGATAGGTACTTCCAAGAGAGAGCTTCTGTTTTTGTCATTTTTTGCCCATATATCATTAGATGCCACTAAATATTATACTATATATAATTACATATTGAGTATTTTATAATACGCATAATTGTTTTGATGAATAGGAGTATAACAGGACTGTACAACTCTCTAAGTTTCTAGTGCTGATGACTCTACCCTGCAAGTTAGAAACCTTTTCATTTCCAAGTCATTTTAGATATCTAAAATCATATTTTTTAAGATTTTTGAAAATCTACTTTCTTTGAATAGATGATTTTCATCCCAGAACTGATTTTTGTTTTATGCCAGACTCAGTACACCTTTGATTTATGCTCAGGTTGTTTTCTGAGGCTTTAAAGAATCACAGCTGGGTGGAAAAATGACTCTTGGCAAACTGATTTTCCAACTAAGAAACCCAAAGTGATGGATTGCTAGAATAATGACTGTAATACATACTGAGCATACAAAGGAGATACACGATTCCTTCAAGATGAATTTGGATTTGTAAGAAGTAAGCCTGTATTTTATTAACTTTGTGCATGCAAGTAAAGTCAGACTATAACACCATCTCTACATAAATTCATGGTAGCCCATGTCTAGCCAAACCAATCTTAATATTGAATTATAAACTATCTAAGGAATGTCATAGTAGTAAGTTCTTTGTGTTCCTCAGTATTGTTCCCACAACATATAATTACTAGAGTACAAGTACAAGGATTTCTCAAGAAAAACTTTACCATTAAAATTTTAAGCTGATTTATTAGATGTATCTAATACAAGTATTCAAATGTTTCTATTGTTGATGGTTATTTTTTATATTTCTCATGCATAAGTTATGACTTATAACTCCAAAAAGTAGATAGCATGCAGCTATTATGCTCACTCTTTGAATGCATTAGTTTAGTTTCACATCCCTCTGATCTATATACATATCCTCCTTAATCCCATTTTATAGAGGAGGAAACAAAGGTAATATGCTAGATTATATAGTATACGATTTGTTGGAGCTAAACTGTAAATCCAGGATGTCTGGCTCCAGAAACTGAGCTCTGGTATAATGGTCAGAGTCCATCAAAAGGTCTAAATTTGATGTCTTCCAAAACAGAAGAATGATTATATGTAAGAGACACTCAATTTATTGCTCAAGACTCCAGAGGTTATGAGTAGCTGCTCTAGGGAAGGGAAGAATATATATTCTATTATTATGAAGAAAGCTTCACACTCACATAACTGGTCATGGAATAGATCTCCTGTGTGTAGTAAACTTACTCCCTGCAGAGGGGTTGAGACTCTCACAGAATCTCTTAAAGCATGAGATGCTGAAATTAATATATCCTTGAGCTAACGTATCCTGTTTCTTACCTCTATCACCCAGTTAGGTACTGCTTTGGTCAGAATCTTACTTGCCTTGCAGTCATTGGGTACTTAGTCTTCTAGTTTTTGTCAGATTGCTTTAGTTAGAGTATAAGATCCTTGAAGAGAGGACTTACGTACTACGGAACAGAGTTGCACAGCATGTTATATTGGAAACAAGTTGGAATCTTAAGTCATATTCATTCAGCTTACTAGTTGTTTGACTTTGGGCAAATCATTTAACTTCTATTAGACCCACTTGCCAATTAGAGACATTATTTGCTCCCTAAGTTTACAAATTACTGAGAGGCTCAAATGATAAAATGGTGTGGCTGTGGTTCTTTAATTGTGTCTTAATACTATCATTATTATTATTATTATTTTCTGTAGTAGAAGGAACTTCTTAAGCACTTAATAAAGTAACGGAAATGAGTGAATGAATGGTATTCAAATTATCCTCATGTCTAAATATACGTGGCTTCCCTGGGTTCCTAGGCCGGATTAAAATAAGCATATGCTTGCCTGCAAAATGAGCCTTCTGCAGCCTCCCAGAGAATCCTATACAGCTGATAAGAGGCTAAGTCCCTACCACACTGTCAGGAGCCACACACACCAAAATACTGCTGTTCTCCATTTAATTCTTGAAACTGGAGAAGTTGGACCAGAGTATAATTGAAGTGGAGAACTAGAGGGCTAGGTTCTTTGGGGAAGATTCATGATTGGCAGTTGCATCATGGTAGGTAATAATGAGCAAAACAAAGATTTAGGTGAGGCAGAGTCATTTTGGTGTCTGTAAAGTAGTTGCTCTCTGTTCCTTGGGGTAGGAGGGGAAGGTTTGACTGCTTCATGCCGACTGGGCTCATTTTGGTCAGGAGGAGTCTTAGATGGATGAAAACTTCAAGCCCTGGGGTAATGCATTCAGCAGCCCCTGGGGAGGATATGCACTGGACAACTTATTTAACTGTAGTCCACACAGAACAAAGCAAAAGGTTTTAGGGGTTTGGTTTTAATCTAGTAAAGAAATCCAGCCTGCGTATCTTCCTTCCTGCCTCTCCTCATAAATGCATATCCTCACAGGGGCATATAAGACAATCAGAGAACAGAGGTCGGTTTATTGCAGTGCAAATCTGTGTGTCTTCCTTTGAGAAGTCAGTGGCAACGCGCCAAAGGAAGAGACTGCAAAAGTCACAATACAAATATAGTCAATGATTTCAATTCCTTTGTTTCCCTATCCCTTTGCTGCCTTCAATTATATGTCTCTGACTCCTGAGGAAGGCTTTATAGTGCCTTTACTTACTATTGAATTTATTCTATACACCTCCTGGCAGTCTCCCCTCCCACGGCTCTTTCTAACATCAATACAGTATCATCTTTCAACCCTTTGTTTCTGTGCATATTTTTCTCCCTTTCTCCCTCCCTACCATACCAGTTTTAACAAAATAATTTCCAGTGTTGAGTTTAGAATCTTAATTTAAAGAGATGAGAGGGATCTTCCCTAAATCTTAAGCAACAATTGGAAGCATGTAAGTGTGCACTCTCTTACATGTATATGTTTCTGTGATGAAGGAGGGTGAGGGAAATCTAGGGACAGGTTAAGGTAGGAAGGATTTGGCAACCTACATGAGGCTAGTGTGAGAAGAAGATAAATTTAAGTTTATAATAGATAACAATTTCCATGTCATGTATTAGAATAAATGCAGACTTACAGAGGAAATAATGCAGAGCTTTTCCAAGACTCTTAAAACCCCTTATGCATTTCTGTCATTTAAAGAGAATGTAGATTAGCTTTTTAAAGGGCGGGAGGTTATGAGAAGTTTATATATATGATAAAGTCATGCTCTGTCTCTTCTCCTCAAGACTGTAAAGAGGGGCTTCAACAGAACCACTCTCTGAATGTCCTCACTTGATGTTTGTCCTCTGTGGTTAGGGGCCATAGGGAATTTTGTCTGACTTACGCTTGAGAAGGCTAAACAGACCCTGACCACGGGATACAGGCCTGATTGCAAATGGAAAATTCACCGAATACAATCAATTCTGATGATAGGTTGAAGGTTCAAATATCATACTAGAAATAAAACTCAGGGTAGGTTTATCAGCCCAGGATTACTTTTAAAGGGATTCTATTCAAGAAAGATGTTGCGGGCTTCCCTGGTGGCGCAGTGGTTGAGAGTCTGCCTGCCGATGCAGGGGACACGGGTTCGTGCCCCGGTCCGGGAGGATCCCACATGGGCCCGTGAGCCATGGCCGCTGAGCCTGCGCGTCCGGAGCCTGTGCTCCGCAACGGGAGAGGCCACAACGGTGAGAGGCCCGCGTACTGCAAAAAAAAAAAAAAGAAAGATGTTGCTAGGCTAATGGAATTCCAGCAGTAAAATGCTAAGAAATGAATGCGAGAGGAAGTTTTGGGGAAATTAGAAGCAGATGAGGAAATTTCCATGTCATGGAAGAACAGTCAGAGAGAGGGCTCAGCCAGAATACCTCCAAAGGACTTAGGAGGTAAGTTCCTACAGAAGAAATGAGACAGCTTTGAAAATCTCTTGGCAGTATCCACCACATACATGGTTCCCCACTTTCCCTGGCTTACCCAGCCTCTCTTCTTGCCTCTTAGACTCTTATAGTGTCAGTATGCAAAAACAAAACAGCTGCCAAGTGAAGGGGATGCTGAGCAAGAGGAAATGATGACAGAGAGTAAAGGATAGGCTGGATTGATGAGCTAGGTGTTCCATGGAATCAGTATAGCTTCATTATTGATTAGATGTGGGTGATGGAAAAGCAAAAGGGCAGGGACAACATACAGATGTCTATCTGGGTCCCCTGGGTGGATGACGGTTCCATCCATGTCACTAAGAATAGGTTTGGTTGGGATGATAACATGTTCCATTTGGTTCATGTTGAGTTTCATCTACTGGAGGGAGATATACAACAGGATATATAATCTGCCCTTCTGATATCATTTTAAGAGTCAAAGATAGAGACTTTCTTGGTGGTCCAGTGGTTAAGACTCCAAGCTTCCTCTGCAGGGGGCACGGGTCCCATCCCTGGTTGGGGAACTAAGATCCCCCATGCCATGCAGCATGGCCAACAAAAGAAAAAAAAAAAAAAGAGTCAATGATAGTTGAAAACTATTCCAATGAATGGAATCATCTGGAGAGACAATAAACAGTGAACAAAGAAAAGACTCTGCCTGAACCTTGGGGAAAGCCTTTATTTAGGGTGTGGGCAGAGGAAGAGGTACCAACAAATGAGATGAGAAGGACAGCAAGAGGCAAAGCAAACAAAAACAAGTGACAGTGGTATCAACTCTTAAGAGAAATTTTACAGCAATGAGTAGAAAGGCCTGAACACTGAAGACTGCTTGGCAGTAGAGGAAAATGGAGAAGCTAAAAGTGACTCAAACACTTTCAGTGCTGGGTGGGAGTGGAGGGAGACTGGAATTATATTGGTACCCATTGCCAAGTGTGGAAATGGTTGTGCTGGGGACCAGATTGGAGAGAAGAGAATTATTTCTGTTTTTGACATATTGTGTTTGCAGTGATAGTGGATATCCATAATTTATCTCTAAAATATCTGTATTCTATAGAATGCCTATTTATTTATATTATTACAAATTATATAAATAAATGTCTGGGTTCCTGGCTGAGTTGGAAGTGGGGGCAGTTTCCTTTACAAAACATTGTAACTTTAGTCAACTGTTTCATGTGTTTTGCTACTAAACTGTTCTTCTTTTGCTTGTTATCTCTCTCGTCGTGTCCTCTTCGAAACTACTTGCTTTAATTTATGACAGTGACCTTACAGTGCACTTTATAATGCATGTACCTGGATGATAAGGTGTGATTTGTGATCTTTCTAGGCTTGCACATGACTCTCCAAGAGCCATGCTCTGTTAATACAGTGGTCTGAGTCATTAAGATTGGAAATTATTGGGCTTCCCTAGTGGCGCAGTGGTGAAGAATCCGCCTGCCACTGCAGGGGTTTCGGGTTCAAGCCCTGGTCCGGGAAGATCCCACATGCTGTGGAGCAACTAAGCCTGGGTGCCACAACTACCGAGCCTGCGCTCTAGAGCCCATGAGCCACAACTGCTGAGCCTGCGTGCCACAACTACTAAAGCCTATGAGCCTGGAGCCTGTGCTCTGCAACAAGAGAGGCCACTGCAATGAGAAGCCTGCACACCGCAACGAAGAGTAGCCTCCGCTCGCCGCAGCTAGAAAAAGCCCATGTGCAGCAACGGAGACCCAACACAACCAAAAATAAATGAAATTAAAAAAAAAAAAGATTGGAAATTATTTAAATTCATCATTGTTATAGACAGGCCTGAACAATTTGGCAGTGTATGTTGTTTGAAATTTTACTCAAAATTAAAGATCTTATTTTGAAAACTGTCCTTGGACCAAGATAGCTAGCAGACATCCCAATTACTTCTCTTTCAGGTAGATAAATCTATACAGTTCTCTTGGGATAATACAAGTGAGCAATCAAACTAGGTTTAATAGAAGGCAGTTGAATGGAATTATGCCTGACGATTTTCTTCACAGAGGATGGTTCATAGGGAAGGGAAACAGAAACTTCACGAATGGGAAAGGATAGTATGTATTCCAAGGTTGTGTCTATGGAAGTGAAGTTTCCTCTAAATCTTTTGATTCTTTAAATAACTCCTATCTCTTGGGCACACAACATTCAGAAAGTTGGCAGAGTAGAGAATGCCTGCCATGGAATCAGAGATGGTATAGCCAATGAAGTAGGAAGAGAACCAGGCAAATGCAGTGTCACAGAAGCCAAGAGAAGATGGTTTTACATGGTTGGGTGGATGGATGGACAAGTGGATTGACGGATGGATGGAGTGGTCATCTATATCGAGTGCTGCAAAGAAAAAAAAAAAGATGAGAACAGATAGATGACCATTTGTTTTGGCAAAATATTGTCTTTGATAGCTTTGATAAGGAGTATTATATTAGAGTTGTGAGTATGAATGTCCAATTGGAAAAGGTAGGAAGAAAACCAAAGGACTGTAAGTACAGCAGGGGATTAGTTGAGGAATTTTTCTGAGGATAAGTGAGAAATAGGGTAGTGGCTGAACAAGGAGATAGGGCCATGTATACATGCGTGTAAAATGTGAAAGAACAAAGGGAATGTTTGGGCTTCAGAAGGAGTGCACATGTCCTTTCATTTTAGTATGATGAAAAGTAAAGTTGGTAGGTGGAGATGCATGTAATTTGGTGGAACTGGTAGTGGAAAGATGAGGTCATTCTCACCTGACTATTAGTGATGGATTCAGCAAGTCATCAGCAGGGAGGAGACCCAGAGCAGCTGGAGCTTTGAAGAGAGAGCATGAGGGATGCAGTTGTCATCTCAGAGTATTACAGTGCAAACCAAGTATAAACTACACTAGGTACAAAGACAGTAGGTATTATTTGCAGAAATATGAATATAAAGAACTAATCAATCCAAGCAACATATGAAAGGTAAAGCAATGATTAAAAAATGATACTGTTGAGTTCTTTTAAATGTAGGACTAAAGCTAAATGTTTTTAAGAATCATAGAAGCAAAAATAAACCATGACAACATTGAATTAATAATAAAACTAACAAAAATCAGGATATGGAGATGCTGAGAGGAAAAACTAAGGATAAAGTATAAGCAAACTGATTTTTTTCACTTGAAGGATCACATTATATCAAGTGAGAAAGAAAAATGTTATCCCATATAAGTATAAAGTGAAGTCCTAGAAAAGTTATAAAAAAACAAAGTAAACCAAAGTACGATTGGGGTACACTTAAGATATGTGTATTTTACTGAATGTTAAGTTTTACGTGGAAAAAAATACCATAAGCAAATATTAAATTGTAGGTAATTATATGCACATTAAGTGTGTAAGAGTAAAATATACTGATATGTGCAATTTACTTTGAAATTCATTAAAAAAAGTTATAAATGGATAAGGGAGATATATATATATATATATGGATATTTTACATATGTATATATGAATTGTAGAATCCAGGTGATGTATAGGTGTTCACTGTACAAGTTATTTTTTAAATACTTCTATATATTTAATTTTTTCACAAGAAAAATCTGTGCCAAAAATCAGATGGCTGCAGGTAGGAAAGAGAAAGAAAAAGATGGGAAAATTGGAAGTATAGCAATTCCATTATCTTTTAGGATGGAAAGTTTGTGGATCTATGTAAATACATTGACTCAATTAATTGTGCTTTTGAGTTTGTAATTTAGTTATAAAGTTAATAAGTATAAAATTCTAGGGCAAATTAGCCTTCTCAAAATTTTAGGGAAAAAATAAGCCTTCTGAAGTGCTAGAATTTGCTACATAATTATATCTTGTATAATCTTTTTTTTAATAGATCTTTATTGGAGTATAATTGCTTTACAATACTGTGTTAGTTTCTGTTGTACAACAAAGTGAATCAGCTATATGCATACTATTTATGTTGACTCCTGCTGGAAGGGGGAAGGTGAAACCAGGCTGATATTTTATCCAAAGGGTATATTCTCATGTCTCCCGGTCCACCTTGGATCCTGTGAGAAGCCCCATGCCAAATAGTAACTAGATAACTGCTCTGTGGATGCTCCTATTAACAGTTCAGTAGTCCGGTCACTTGATAGAAACTGGTGTTGTAGGTGTCATATGGGAATTTTACTTCTTTTCTCCTCCATGCATTAAAAAAAACAAAACAAAAAAAATGGGGGGTAGAAACCAGTTTCTCAAACCTAATTTACGGTTGGTTAAAGCATCTTCTCTCTATACCCAACATGGTGGTGTCTTATTATCACTTTCCTGGTACCTTGTCCCAGTGTTGGATTAAGCCCTGGTATAACAAGAAGAAGGCCCTTTATTTGCCAGCTTCCATTTGGTAGCTATGGCCTATGCTCATAGACCTCCTTCAGCAGCTGCTTCAAAAGCCATTGATCTGTGATGACAAAGTGATTCTCTGCTGGTTCAGATAGAGACTCTCCATCAACTCCTTCAACAGCCCAGTGCTATCCAAGTTAGGGTATTAAATTCTGTTGATACATTCTTAATTCACTGTTCTTTTAAAAAAAAAAAAAGTAATGTGCAGGTTTCCTCTGATGAACACCATCTTAGTGTTTGCATGATTGAACTGGTTGCAAAGCATCTTGTATAAATTCCTTAAGTTGGTGGCATGTGGATTGCGTTTTCCTTATTCCTTATTATAAATAAGAAGACTTTAAGAATATAAGGAGATCAGCTCGGTGCTTTGTGTCCTTATATTCTTAAAGTCTTCTTATTTGAATATATTGTATTATATTGTTAAATTTTTGAGCTTATAAATAAGTTAGTATCCTATTTCTTCAGTTAGCACTATGTCATCAATACTTTTCTGAGTCTGTTCCCAGATATAATAGTTACTACTCTGATATTCTTCATTTTGAAAATAATTAGGTTTACAATTTGTGGCTATCACAAAAATGCTAAAATTAACACTTTCAGGCATAGAACTTTTTCACATTTGCATTATTAAAGTTTTCTTTTAGAAATGGGAGTAAAAAATCAAATGTCATGGCTATTGTCATGCTTTGAATGCATTTAGTCAAATTGTTTTCTGAAAGTTGTACCAATTTACCTCTACTGGCAATTTATTAGAATACCTCTACTGGCAATTTATTAGATCCTAATTTCACTACATTATTATGAGCATTGGACATTTGATCATAGTTGAATCTGTAGGGTATTCATTTCTTCCTTGTCTCAATCCCTTAGCCATCCTTCCCACTGTAAGGAATGCATTTTTAAAAGTAAGAGGTAGTATCTGATCATAGTATCTACAATTCCTTTTCTAGGCATTTTGTTCTTAACTAAGGATTAAATGTCTAGTTCACTGTCTGCTATCCATTCTTTGAAATTTGCCCTCCAATATGTTGTCTTTTCTGGCCTGCTGGGTTTGCAGTGAGATTTGTGGTAATGATTTTGTACCTGCATTCTTGCTATTATGTTCTATATCCCATGCTTGCTTAAGACTTACTGGAGATCAAGGAATATGGTACATTTCTAATCACATCACAGGAGAATGCTGTGATGGGAAAGTATAACACGTTAACTGTTAGAGAATGACCCACCTCTTATACTATGTGTGGAGATTCTTATCATGTGTAGGTTATATTTATTGAATTTATTTGTTCATCATAGCTTCAACTTTGAGAACAAATAAAACTCGATTCAGATACAGGCTCTACCACTTCCTAGCTTAGATATATGCTTTTAAATTTTTCAAGCCTCAGAACAGTCGACTATGAAGAACTATGTCCACCTAATATGTTCGTTTTGAGAATTAAATGGGATTGTATACAAAGATCCGATTACAGTTGTTGGGACACAGTAAGTACTCAATATATATTAGTTATCTGGCTCTATCCCCTTGATATGTAATTAACAAGTTCCATTTCCCTAGGGAGTAGAGTGAGTGAGCAAGTGGAAGGGTGCTGAGATACATCTGAATAACATCCTCCTGTCAGCCAACACATCATGGCCCTTTGGCTATGGAGGATGGACATTCATCCTTCCAGAAGCCAAACTGGTCTTCAGAACTCTAGGAGGACAATTGAGTTTGACCGTGGTTCTACAGTCTTTCTTTAAGGAGACAACAGGAATGTCAATGAACCAATTCTTCTTCCCATGTGGCAAAAAAGGTTAAAAAGCTGATCACTTGAGGTGATAGGTAGGAGGTACGAGGGCAAGCAGTCAAGCAAATTGATAAATATTGCTAGCTTTTGAGGTCTAAAGTCAGAAACTGGTACTTGTAAAATATGTCTTTTATTGTTTTTATGTGTATTGCTTTATGTATTCTTCTCTAATGCAGTAAATTTTCTATATTTCAATGTTATCTTAGGTATGGTAAGTGGAACAAAGGGAAAGAATGCTTAATGGCAATCAACCTACTTTGTGGGCTAGGGTGATGTGTCATCAAGAATACGAGTGGGGCAGAATCAGTAATATTTACCTAGCTGACCTAAATAAAAGTAGTTTATCCTTCTTTTTTATTCACATCATTTTGTACCATGGCTGAGGTTGTTTCCTTATATGTTCTGGAAAGATTTTCCTCATTTGTATAATTCACAAAGGAAGGTGTCTCAAAACTGGGCATCTTTCAATATCACTTAAACTTTCTTTATGGAATGGCAAATAACTGTGAGTCAATATGTAGTAAATTTTCATTGTAGTCCAGAAAGAAATCCCAGTCTCCACATTTCCTGTAGCTTCAGCCCTAGTACTTTCCTTTTAATTGTGATCACCCACAGTTTCATCTTTGAAAGCCAGTGTTTGCTGATCAAGTCTGGGCTTAAGAGAAAGTAATAGTTGATGCTATAATAAAAATGTTTCTGAAAAATAGTGTAGGGTGAGGTTACTTTTTATTATTCACCTAAACTTTATTAGAAATCATTGTTTTTCTATTTAGAATTAATTCACATAATTAGGTAAAATAAATTAGATGCAACATGAAAGCAGAAGAGTTGCTAAGTTTCTAAATATACCTGGAACTGGATCTCATGCAAATGGTATATTTTGAGAGGAAAGGACACACCCCTGTCTATCTTTCTGTCTATCTATGTACTTTATTTTTAAAGTAAATTTAGGTTTATAGAAATATTGAGCTGGAAATACAGAAAGTTCCCATATGCACCCTACCACTTACCGGTTTCCCCTATCTTGCATTAGTGTGGTGTATTTGTTACAATTTATGAGCCAATATTAAAACATTATTGTTAAAGTCCACAGCTCATATTAGGGTTTCTTCTTTGTGTTGGACATGCTATGGGTTTTGACAAGCACATGACAGTGTGTATCCGATCACACAGAATGGTTTCATTGCCCTACATGTCCCCTGTTCTCCACCTATTTATTCCACTCTCCCTCCTCTCTTGGCAGCTACTGATCTTTTTATTATAGTTTTGTCTTTTCCAGAAGGCATATGGTTGGAGTACAGGCTACAGTATGTAGCCTTTTCAGATTGGCTTCTTTCACTTAATAATATTCATTTAAGGGTTTTCTATGTCTTTTCATGCCTTGACAGCTCATTTCTTTTTAGCACTGAATAATATTCCATTGTATGGATGTACCAGAGTTTGTTTATCCATTCACCTATTGAAGAACATCTTGGTTGCTTCCACATTTTGACAAATATAAATATACCTGCTACACACATCCACATGTGGGCTTTTGTGTGGACATAGTTTCCAACACATTTGGGTAAATACCAAGGAGCGTGATTGCTGGATCATCCCGATACTGCCTGACTTCAAGACTTACTGTAAAGCTCTAGTAGTCACAACAGTATTGTACTGGAGAGAGAAAGAACAGGGAAATAGACAAATGAGCCCAAAAACAGACCCATAAAAATATAGTCAGCTGGTCTTTGATGAAGAAACATTCTTGCCAACATCTATCTTTTGTCTTTTTGATAATAATCATCCTAACAGGTGTGAGGTGATATCTCGTGGCTTTGATTTGCATTTTCCTGATGATTAGTGACATTGACCATTTTTCTCATATACCTGTTGTCATTTGAATGTCTTCTTTTGAGAAATGTCTGTGCGGATACTGGCCCATTTTTCAACCAAGTGTCTTTTTCTTGCTTTTGAGTTGTTTGTGTTTCTTATAGATTTTGGATATTAACCCTTTATCAGATTTATGATTTGCAAATATTTTCATTCCATAGGTTATTTCTTCATTCTGTTGAATGTTTCCTTTGCAGACTCTTTTGAGTTTGATGCAATCCTTTTGTCTGTTTTTGCTTTTGTTGCCTGTGCTTTTGGGGTCATATCCAAAAAATTGTTGCTCAGACCAAGGTGAAGAAGCATCTTCCCTGTTTTCTTCTGGTAGCTACATAGTTTCAGGTTTTTCATTTAAGCCTTTAATCTATTTTGAGTTGCAACAACACGAATGAAACTGGAGGACATTATGCTAAGTGAAATAAACCAGGCGCAAGAAGATAAATATTGTGTGATCTCACTTATGTATGGAATCTAAAAAAGTCTAACTCATAGAAACAGGCAGTAAAATGATGGTTGCCAGAGGCTGTTGAGTGGCAGAAATGGAGAAAAGTTTGTCAAAGAGTTTCAGACATACAGGATGATTAAATTCTGGAGATATAATTATGCTATGGTGACTGTAATCAATAATACTGTATTGTATACTTGAAATTTGCTAAGAAAGTGGATTTTAAATGTTCTCAACACAGGCACAGAAAAGTTAAATATGTGACTTGATGGATACGTTAATTAGCTTAATGTGGTAACCATTTCATAATGTATGCATATATCAAGACATCACATTGTACACCACAAATGTACAAATGACATTGACAGTTGATGTATTTTTGTCAATTATACCTCAACAAAGCTGGAAAAATGAAGTGACTATTGATATAGTTGGATTCATATCTACCATATTTTTACTATTTTCCTTGTCTTTGCTCTCTTCTTTCTTTTTTGTCTTCCACTCTTTTTCTGCCTTCTGTGGCTTTAATTGAGGAGTATTAGTGCTCATAAATGATTTTATTTTTTCTCCTCTTTTAGTATATCAGTTATACTTCTTTTTTGACTTTAAATGGTGCCTTTGAGTTTGCAGTATAGATTTACAACTAATCCAAGTCCCCTTTCAGATGACATTATACTGCTTGCCGTAGCTGTAGGTGTCTAGGCTGCAGCCTCCTCTGGTGTCCTTGATTTGTCTCCCGTCTTGTACAAGATTTACCCCCATTGGTGTGGTGGTAAGTGTGGGAAGACTTCCATAGTCCTTTTATTGGATCTCAGTCTTTTAGTGAATCTGTGCCTCTGAACTATTAACATCACAAGTAATTCTCATAGAATTGCTATGAGAATTCACCCCACACAGAAGATTTTTTTTTTTACATCTTTGTTAGAGTATAATTGCTTTACAACGGTGTGTTAGTTTCTGCTTTATAACAAAGTGAATCAGTTATACATATACATATGTTCCCATATCTCTTCCCTCTTGCGTCTCCCTCCCTCCCACCCTCCCTATCCCACCCCTCCAGGCCGTCACAAAGCACCGAGCTGATCTCCCTGTGCTATGCGGCTGCTTCCCACTAGCTTTCTACCTTACGTTTGGTAGTGTATATATGTCCATGCCTCTCTCTCGCTTTGTCACAGCTTACCCTTCCCCCTCCCCATATCCTCAAGTCCATGCTCTAGTAGGTCTGTGTCTTTATTCCCGTCTTACCCCTAGGTTCTTCATGACATTTCTTTTTTCTTAAATTCCATATATACCCACATAGAAGATTAAGTTGTAGTTGGGTATTTTCCTTCCACCAGGTCAGTTAGGCTCTGGCAAAGTAGTTTCTCTTGAGGGCAGGTCTTACTAGGAACAGACTGCATTGCATATATTTCAAAATGACTGAGTTTCTCCTCTCTGCTGCTAGAAGCACCAAGGAATTTTTCTCCAGTCTTCACTGTGAGAAACTAGTAAAGATCTTGTAGGTAAAACTCACAAAAGTGTGGAACCCCATGACCCCATGTGGAACCCCCATAATGCCTCTCTCATGTTGTTAATTCTCAGACGTGTCCACACTGAGCCTTGAACAGTTCATCAATTACAGCTGAAGGTTTCCTACCCCGGTAGTCCTCTTGATTTTAATTAATAAAAAAAAAATTACATTATTCTATTACCATGTCTCCCTCCTTTTTTATGATAGGATCTCATTATCTTTTTTGTCCCGAGGTTTTACCATATGCTATTTGCAAATTTACAACATTAGAAAAAGAAGCCAACTCTGAAGGTATGCCAGGAAATAAGATTTGAAGAATCAACATGACCCATTCAAAAGCCTTTATAATGAACTTTATGAATTCCCTGGCTTTTCCTTTGTAATTATATTAAATGGAAGAGAACGAGACTCTATCCATGAAAGAAGTCAGAACCTTTCAAAGTGTGCCAGTCCCTGGCCCAGACTTTGAATAACATTGATTGGGTTTGTGACATCACAACACTGAGTATTATGACTCACCCTTCTAGGCAAGTCTGAGGGGCATCCTTGGCATTGTCTGTCACTCAGGACAACAGTGTATTCAGAAAGAAAGGTTTATGTTTTCTACTTTATAACTGCAGAAGTGTTATTTTCTGTGCCAGAGTAGTGGTGACAAATGAGTTGGGGAAATTACAGAACAACTTTGATTTAGACATTGAAGGGTTATATTATGTCAGTGGATCGTATTTTCAGAGACAGAAGAGCAAATTGCGTAAAGCTTTATTTGAAAAAATCACCTGCTAAGAATCACAGTTGATCTGGTAATGGAATCTCCATAAATGCACTAAACCTTATCTCAGTGAAAAGCCCATATAGTTTAACTAAGTTAAAATTTAATTATTTTTTTCCTCACTGTATATTTAGAAGGTCAAGAGGGTAAACAAGAAAATAAAATTAACTTCATCTCACAACCCTGATATACCTACAGTATTAGTTTTCTAGTAATACCATGACGAATTACCACAAACTTAGCACCTTAAAATAAAACAAATTTATTATCCAGTAGTTCTTTAGGTCAGAAATCTGGGTGGCCTTGGCTGACTCTTCTGATTAGAATCTCACAAGGCTGAAATCAAGGTGTCTGCTGGACTGGGCTCTCACTTAGAGGCTCTGGAGGAGAATCTGCTTCCAGGTTTTTTCCAAGTCGTTGAAGATTCACATGCTTCGTGGCTGTAGGGCTGAGGTCCCTGAATCCTGGCTGGCTGTCAGCTGGAGCGTCTCTCATCCACTCAGTGTTCCTGTGTTTCTTGTTGTGCTGCCCTCTCCATCTTCAAACCAGTAATGGTGCTTCAAATCCTTATGCTTCAATCACTCCAATTTCTGCTGCTTCATCTTCTCTGCCTCTAGTTTGAGAAAGTTCTTTGCTGTTAAGTGATTAGACTTTTAAGTGACTAGATTGGGCCAACTGGCTAATCTCTCTACTTTAAAATCCATGAATTCTGTCTCCAAATTTCCTTATGTCATGTATAGTAACATTCACAGGTTCCAGGGAGTAGGGTATGACTATTTTGGGGGCATTCTGCCTAATATCACATTTTAATGTCCCTCAATTTTATTGTATTTAATGCATTCATTAGTATGGAATTCCTGACAAATAGAATGCCTCATAATTGATTTTTTCACTAAACAATGTGGGTGACATCTTTACATATTTTGAAATAATCTGTTCAATCCTCATTCGTGGCCTTTATCCCAAGCACATTGGTGTGTTTTGGTTATGAGTGAGGAGTGCCGCATAATTTCATACCCATGATACATAGAACACATAAATTTGGAATGACTTACTATCTTAAAAATTATACCAGATTCAAGGTTTGTGGTACAGAGTCACTCTTACTAATTTATATTCCTTTTTGCTTTCTTGAGAGTGAGGAAAAGGGCACGGCTCTCGTGCTGGGAGCCGTGAGTGACTTTTATCTGAATGTTATTCAGGGTGTACACCTTGACAAGAAGAAGACTGAGAAGTTTTGCTTTAGTCTGGACAAGGCATGGTTTTTAATGACTGTGTTGTCTTCCATTGTGAGGAAGGACAGACATTTTAACCAAATCTATATTTTTGAAGTTATTTGTGTACAACTTAGTAATGTTTTGAATATACACCTTTGTGTAGGGGAACTACTAGGACTGAAATATAACTCTGTTATTGATTAGTAATACTTATTGTCAAATTGCTCCCCAGAAAGAATGTCCTAGTTTAAATTCCCATCAATCTCCTACAACAATGTCTATTTTATTATGTCAGCCCCAGAATAAATGATGAATATACTTTAATTATAATACTGACTAACGGTTTTTAAAGATATTTTATATCTTATTAAGCAGCCATTTGTCAAAGAGCTTTATCTGTTTTCAATGAGTTTTCATCTGGAATAGATTTGTCTTCTTTTAAAATTTTTAACATTTTCTTTTTTTCTTTCTTTCCTTCCTTCTCTCTTTCCTCTTTTCTTTCCTTCCTTCCTTCCTTCCTTCCTTCCTTCCTTCCTTCCTCCCTCCCTCCCTCCCCTCCTTGTCTCCTTTTTTCTCTTCTCTCCTATTTTCCTTTAAAAACTATTGTAGGACCATGGTAAAATACACACACACACACACACACACACACACACACACACACTTATATGAAAACTGATTTTAAATGAAGAGTCAATGTACTTCTCATTCTGGATCGCAAAGTAGAAGCAAGTGCTGTTAATGGGATCTATTCTAGTAACGTACAAATATTTTTGAATTAGTGAAAAGATATGTGGCATTAATTTAGCAGGACAAATAATGCCACAGATTCTGGAAGTTCTCAAAACTGATATTCCTGAAAATTTTCCTGTGCACAGAAGTTTAAAATGAATGTCTTTTTTTAAAAAAATATCTGATGTTTAGTGAGATACACTCTTTTATTTATGAATTATTGGCATTTCCCAAGTCCCTTCAGAACTTTATTCTTAGATATGCTATAAGATTTGTAACTGTCATATTTTTGTAGTGTACATTTCAAATATATATGCAGTGCTGGCAAGCCTACATTTCTTGGCTGGAAAGTTTGACATTGAAAATATGTACTAAAATATGTTTCTGACTCCAAAGGTACTGCTTAGCAGTGCTGGGTGCTGAGGGAAATGCTTTGTGGCCATGAAGCATGAAGCATTACTAATATCTCTTGGAATATAAAATGAGTTTGTTTTCTAAAGTCATTGTGATTCTAGGTTCTCAAAATTTCTCTGTAGCTATTTAGATCATAGAGTTTGAGTCCAATAATTGAAAAATAAGGTTTAACATCCATGGTATTGACATTGCTGTTGATTCGTGGATTAAAAACAAGAAAATTTTACATCCAATTAGAGATGAATGCCCTTTAAGAATAGTCCTTCTCAGTCTTTGAGAGGCTGCAATTCAGGAGGTAGTTTGTGAAATGTTCAGAGACGTTGATATAGCTAATCATCTTATGAGATGGTAATAAGTATATTCTAGAAAATAGCTCTATTTTATATGCATGTACTTCTTGTAATGAATATAATGTTTGGGGGAGCTCATATCTGTAAGTTGTCATTTGTTTAGTTATATTTGAATATTTAGTCAATCATTAAAAAAACAGAAGGGGCACCAGTATTTTATTTTAACAGCAGACTACCTTGGGCCACTTTGTGGAACATTCGTGTTTCATGGGAGCCAAGTTTGAAAACCTTTATTTTATTTTATTTTTATTATTATAATTTTTTTGTGGTACGCGGGCCTCTCACTGTTGTGGCCTCTCCCGTTGCGGAGCACAGGCTCCGGACGCGCAGGCCCAGCGGCCATGGCTCAACGGCCCAGCTGCTCCGTGGCATGTGGGATACTCCTAGACTGGGGCACAAACCTGTGTCCCCAGCATCGGCAGGCAGACTCTCAACCACTGTGCCACCAGGGAAGCCCTGGAAACATTTATTTTAGTGCAGATGTGTAGAACAGCATTTTACAATGAGCTTGGCATGTTTATACTCTGTTCATTTTAATCTGTTTATTTCACAAGTTGTGGGCAGAGAAGTATAAATACTAGAGCTTTATGCCAATAGCCAGAATTAATTTTTAAAAATTGGAAAATGTGAATAAATTGATTTTTAAAAAGTCAAATTGAATTTAATAAGCATTTGCCAGCTCTCATTTTGTGGCTTAGAAAAATCATTAATGAAATAATCATTACTTACTGAGCATTAACTATGTGCAGTTAATGTTTTATTACGATTTTTTTTAACAGGAAAGGAAACTAAAATTAAGGAAAGAGAAATAGCTTGCATGAAGTTCAGAAATTTGTGCTAGAAGCAAAATTTGAATCCACTTTTTGTTCAGAGCTCACAGTCTTAAACATTATTCTACCTGTGATAAAACTGCCCATTTTCTCCCCTTCCCTTTAATCCCATTACTTATCAGCAGTGATTCTCAAAATTCCTTCTGCACCCAAATCTCCTAGAAGGCTTTTATATAAAACACAGATTGTTAGACCCCTCTCCCAGAGTCTCTGATTCAGTAAGTGTGGGTCAGTCCTGATATTTATGTTTCTAACACGTCGCAGGTGATCTTAGTGCTACCTATCCAGGGACCACACTTTGAAAACCGCGGTTGTATAGTCTCCAATGTTTATTGATAAATAGGTGGTAGCCTTTGGGATATATTATTATTCTATACACCTGTTTTGGTTAAGTTAGATCTGGAAATCTGTGAGTCCAGATATCATTGATTTGAAGATGATGTTAAGCATTCTAGTACCTTCTTAAAGCTCTCGCTAATTACCTATCACATAAAAGTCCTAATTGATTAATTTATTTTTCATTACTGTAGCTGTGCAGAGCTATTCAGTCAGTCTAGACATAGTTTGTGAATTTAGAAATGTATCCTAGAGAATTCACTGATATATACCTGATTATAGGAAGATAAATGAAAATGTCTGGCCATGAATATATCTAGAGTCTTTGGATGCAAGGACTCTACTTAAGAATACATACTCAAATTAACTTTATATCTTTATTTCTAGTTCCTCATTGTTAATTGTATGTTCCTTCTTTATTACATCACCTGTAGACTATTCAGAGTATACAACTTTTTCAGTATTGTCCTTTTTATTTTATACTTTTTAGGTATACCTATTTCTTCAAATAAACACTTTCTTGTAGTGTTTATTTACATGTTTAGTTAACATCCCCAACATTTAAACATAACTAAGTGGTTTACTACAAATCTATCTAGGCAGATGTTAAATTATTTTAGTAGGAAACACAATGCCATGGGACCTCAGTAGATACCATTAGAAGTGGTGCTTCTGTGATAGGCCGGATCCTTCACTTCTGAGTGTGCTTAATAAATTTCAGGCATTAAGACTCATCACAATCACAGAAAGAGATAGCAAAATTCTGTATGTGGGGGTATCTGATAAAAGCTAGCCATTTAATCCTTGAAGAGGGAGATGAAAAAGGGAAAGTGAGGCAGATAAGATGTACCATTAAATAGACAAACAAGCAAACAGAAAATAATTACGTGTTACTGATTACCTGAGCTTTCCTTGCAACTAACTATTTGTGTGAGATAAAAAGGCTAGTGAGAATACCAAGAATGGGCTTTAGATATTATTTTAAATATTAGTGTACTTAGCCTTAACAATGCTCTCTTTTAAACAGGATACACGTATGCTACATGCAGTCACATGACTTATACATACAGAGGTGCACACATAGACATACCTGTGTGCGTGCAAGCACACAGTGAAAAGCTTCGCCAAGGCAATGCCCTTCAACATGTTTTAAAAAATCTGTTATAATCTCCCAGAGAACACTATTGCCATAGTAACTCAAAAGCCATTGGTATTCAAAATTAAAACAACCTACTCTTGCTATTCAGGATATTGATTATTTTATTGTCCTATTACATGGATTTAATTAGATGCACTCATTTTTTTCTTATTTAATGTTGAAGGAGATACAACCTTGGATATAAACACTGAGGAACAGGTACCAACATTTCATTCGAAAGAAGTGTTTTTTTTTAATATTGTCCATTTATGGGCAATTTTTTTTCTACATTTGCCCAACTTTTTTTAAAACCCGTATGCCCACAGTGTAGGCAAACTGAATGCTGCTTGTGGCCAGAAGTAATGGTATGAGCACTTTTCCCTGCCCTCTTAACCCCAGGCTTCCACTAACAAGGGAACTTACCTGAAATCAAGCCTCAGAACTAAATGGCCTTATTCTTCACCTCCATCTGCCCAAACTATCTCATGTCCCAGCTCAAAGCACTACGTCCCACGTGACGCACTCCCTGATAAATCCTTCTACCATTTGACACTTACGTTCCGCATTTCCTCCTGCAGCATTTTCATAATGCATTCATTAAAAGTGATATCATAGGGCTTCCCTGGTGGCGCAGTGGTTGAGAGTCCGCCTGCCGATGCAGGGGACAGGGGTTCGTGCCCCGGTCCAGGAAGATCCCACATGCCGCGGAGCTGCTGGGCCCGTGAGCCATGGCCGCTGAGCCTGCGCATCCGGAGCCTGTGCTCCGCAATGGGAGAGGCCGCAACCGTGAGAGGCCCGCGTACCGCAAAAAAAAAAAAAAAAAAAAGATATCATAGGGACTTCCATGGCTGTGCAGTGGTTAAGAATCTGCCTGCCAATGCAGGGGACACGGTTCAATCCCTGGTGCAGGAAGATCCCACATGCCGTGGAGCAACTATGCCCGAGTAACACAACTACTGAGCCTGCGCTCTAGAGCCCGTGAGCCAAAACTACTGAAGCCTGTGCGCCTAGAGCCCATGCTCTGAAACAAGAGAAGCCACCGCAATGAGAAGCCCGCGCACTGCAGCGAAGAGTAGCCCCCCGCTCGCTGCAACTAGAGAAAGCCCACGCTCAGCAGCGAAGACCCAACGCAGCCAAAAATAAATAAATTAAATTAAATTATCAAAAAAAGGGAATGATAGATTTATAAAAAAAAGTGGTATCATAGCATATAACGTTTGATATCAATAGATTGTGTTTTTCTTGAACGTTTCTTTCTGTTTCCTGTAGTCTTCTGTCTCTCCCTCTTTCCATCAATAGGGAGGGAAGAATGCTGATTTTCACTGAGTACGATTGCTGGCCCAAACCCTCTGTTAGGCACATATATAGGTTATCTTTCTTAAGCTCTGCTAGAGTCTTATAAGGTATGAATTGTTTTCACTTTGTATATGAAAAGATTGAAGCCCTGAGAGGCTAAGTAAATCGCTTCGATTATAAAATTGAAGGTAAAATGTATTTCTGTGGATATGCATTGGAGGATTAGAAACTCTGTTTTTTCTGAGTGCCCTGGTTGAGGGGTGTTCTCTGCCAATGCTGTAATGGGCAGGGGCTCTGCCTGTGCAAGCCTGGGGAAGATGCTCAGATGCTATGCATGCGCGCACACACACACACACGTGCATGGAGACACCCAAAGTTCATGGAGAAGGATGAAGCACGAAGGAGAGACGAGTCTGACACCAATGAGTGAGGAGAGGAGAGGTTGAGGACCTCTGGGGAGCCTGCAAGGCCGGAACATAAACGTCTGCTGGGGATTAGTAAAAGGCCTGGTGCGATAGTCTCCTCTTGATTGTTCTCTCTGTGGAATCTGCCTATGAAGTCCAAAAAGAAAAACACAAATTGCTAAGAGAAATGAGATTTCTTATGAAAAAACAATGTCAAAGTGAGCTTTCCTGTACTGCTTGGCAGGAGACCAAGACAAGGCAATAGGAGAGAGTTTCATAAGTATGGGAGCGTTGCATAAGCCACAGGCTGATTGGCACAGAAATCACAGTTTCTTCCTCCACACCATGCCGGCGTTTCCTCAGGTCTTCAATTGTGTTTGGGGGATTAGTTGATGTAGGGAGCTAGGGTCCATCTGTCTACACCGGGCAAACATTTCTAAAGTTCTTTGAGGTTGCTTAATTCTGATTATTCACTGTTTCTAATAAAGTAGTCAACTAAAATATCATTACGGAAAAGAAGAGTATTTCTCAGGCCTTCAGTGAGGACCCGCGTCCTGGCCAACAATTCCGCCTGTGATCTGTGTCTCCTGCCCATCGGGGCTGCTAGAGCTTCTGTGGTTATATGTTTCTCCCAATGTTTTAGACAGATTTCCTCCAAATTGCTCCATTTTCTTTAACAGGCCACAACATTATTGTGATTAATTTGGCTATAATTGAGTTTTATTACAAGAGTGACATTTGTCTTTGACTTTGGCAGGATGCTTGCCTCTTTTTTTTTTTTTTAACATCTTTATTGGAGTATAATTGCTTTACAGTGGTGTGTTAGTTTCTACTTTATAACAAAGTGAATCAGTTATACATATACATCTGTCCCCATATCTCTTCCCTCTTGCGTCTCCCTCCCTCCCACCCTCCCTATCCCACCCCTCTAGGTGGTCACAAAGCACCGAGCCAATCTCCCTGTGCCATGCGACTGCTTCCCACTAGCTATCTGTTTTACGTTTGGTAGTGTATATATGTCCATGCCACTCTCTCACTTTGTCCCAGCTTACCCTTCCCCCTCCCCGTATCCTCAAGTCCATTCTCTAGTAGGTCTGTGTCTTTATTCTCATCTTGCCCCTAGGCTCTTCATGACCATTTTTTTTTTTTTTTTTAGATTCTATATATATTGTTAGCATACGGTATTTGTTTTTCTCTTTCTGACTGCACTCTGTATGACAGTCTCTAGGTCCAGGATGCTTGCATCCTGGTCATCATCTCCAGCCAGTGAGTTGGAGCTATGGTGCCAGACATTGCACAAATAACAGCCCAACCAGATAGAATATCTGTGTGCTTGTGTGTGTGTGCGCGTAGGGGCCCTGGTAGGGAGAGCAAGTGATGGTACAAGGAGAGGGGTGGACAAAGAGGCCTTTATGCACAAAGTCGATCCAATGGTCATTAAAAGTAGTCAAGAGATGACAGGATGAATGGAGTACTAGCCCTGCTTCCTTATTGCCAGAGAGCTTCTGTTAATTGGTTTAGGAAGGACTGTGCCTACATCACCTCGAACCTGTCTCCCACTGCTTATAATGAGGTAACAAATTAAACATTTTAAAACAAAATATGGTGATATTTCATTAAGGATATCAATATATACATTCCTAGGCTTGAATATATGTGTTATCACCAAACAGAACAGAAAAATAAGCAAAAAATAAGGGAAAGGAATGAACACGTTACTCACAATGGAAAAAATATGCAAATAAAACCAAATACGTGAATTCTTTCAGTGCCAAACTTTAGAGAAATGGTGAAATAAATGAAACTGTATTTATATCATGAAATGTTATTCATTAAACTCTAATTTTCAGTGAATTGTAATGTCATAATTATATAATTACAATATTGAGTATAAAAAGCATGATATTAAATGATACAGTGCCAGTTTTGCACCACTTAATAGTATAACAATGTCCATGTACATGTTTGAAGTCTTTCTGGAATAGTGCATAATTTTAATGGTGTTTCCTCTCTGGAAAGAGAGATGATGAGTGATTTTTATTTTATTATTTTACTATCAGTTGAAAATTTACATATTCTAAATTTCTACATTAATAAAGGTTTAATCGTTTATAATCAGAAAAAAATGTTTAAAGAAATTCTAGTACAAATCAAAGAATGAGTGAAGTTTTGGGCATTAACATTAAAGAGGCACAGTTTTTTACTTTATTTTTTTTTTATTATTTTTTTTAACATCTTTATTGGGGTATAATTGCTTTACAGTGGTGTGTTAGTTTCTGCTTTATAACAGAGTGAGTCAGTTATACATATATATATGTTCCCATATCTCTTCCCTCTTTGTCTCCCTCCCTCCCACCCTCCCTATCCCACCCCTCCAGACAGCCACAA
>NW_006785906.1:1006162-1027179 GCF_000442215.2 Lipotes vexillifer
CCCCTGTTGCTGCGCTGTCCTCCGCGGCTCCGAAGCTCCCCGCTCCGCCTCCCGCAATCTCTGCCCGCGAAGGGGCTTCCTAGTGTGGAGACCTTTCCTCCTTCACAGCTCCCTCCCACTGGTGCAGGTGCCGTCCCTATTCTATTGTCTCTGTTTTTAATTAATTTTTTCTTTTGCCCTACCCAGATATGTGGGGGGTTTCTTGCCTTCTGGGAGGTCTGAGGTCTTCTGCCAGCGTTCAGTAGGTGTTCTGTAGGAGTTGTTCCACATGTAGATGTATTTCTGGTGTATTTGTGGGGAGGAAGGTGATCTCCGCCATCTTTCCACCGCCCCCCCCCCCAGTTTTTTACTTTAACCTACTATGTTGGGCCAAAAGATTATCAGTATTCTTTCCGTTTAAATCTTACTATGGCTCCCATATTTACGAACTCCACCAAGGTCAGTTAGAGGAAATGGGGGCTTAATATTTAGGAAAAAAACATGTAGGATAGAAAATTTTTTAAATGTCTGCTTTCTTTCCGTTTAAATTTTACTATGGCTCCAATATTTACGAACTCCACCAAGGTCAGTTAGAGGAAATGGGGGCTTAATATTTAGGAAAAAAACATGTAGGATAGAAAATTTTTTAAATGTCTGCTCCAGAAACTTTGAAATCCTCTGTCACTATGTGAATTTTAAGGGGCAGAAGCACATTAGCTCCCAGCTGTCCTTTGAAGGGAATGGGGTGGGTGGAGCCTCTAGAACCCATGAGAGCTGGAGAGCAAGAAAGGTGTGGCTTGACAAGGAACTAAGACCCTGAAACATAGGTTCTGCAAGATTTCTTCCAGTTTTTGTTTTCATAGGGACCATGGAAACTAGCCAAGTAACAGGGACTGGTATTTGTGCATGTAAAGTGGAAATTTCCCCTAAACCGTTAAAAAGAAAAATACCTGAAGAAAATGTGAAATTCCTCCATCTCTCAGACTTCCGTATGCTAAAAACTTCCTAATTCGTCTCCCTTCGTTGGATGAACCCCTCAAATTCATATGTTGATATGCGAATCCCAGGTACTTCAGAATGGGAATGTGTTTCGAGATAGGACCTTTAAGGAGGAAACTAAGTTAAAATGGGGTCATTTAAAGTGAACCCTAATCCAGTATGACTGGTGTCCTTATGAGTACAGGATGTTTTTTTTTTTAACATCTTTATTGGAGTATAATTGCTTTAAAATGGTGTGTTAGTTTCTGCTGTAAAACAAAGTGATTCAGCTATCTGTATACATATATCCCCATATCCCCTCCTTCTTACATCTCCTTCCCACCCCTTTAGGTGGTCATAAAGCCCCCAGCCGATCTCCCTGTGCTATGTGGCTGCTTCCCACTAGCTATCTATTTTACATTTGGTAGTGTATATATGTCCATGCCACTCTCTCACTTTGTCCCAGCTTACCCTTCATTCTCCCCGTATCCTCAAGTCCGTTCTCTAGAAGGTCTGTGTCTTTATTCCTGTCTTGCCCCTAGGTTCTTCTGACCATTTTTTTTTTTTTTTTTTTTTTTTAGATTCCAAATATATGTGTTAGCATATGGTATTTGTTTTTCTCCTAACTTACTTCACTCTGTATGACACACTCTAGGCCCATCCACCTCACTACAAATAACTCAGTTTTGTTTCTTTCTATGACTAATATTCCATTGTATATATGTGCTACATCTTCTTTATCAATTCGTCTGTTGATGGGCACTTACGTTGCTTCCATGTCCTGGCTATTGTAAATAGAGCTGCAGTGAACATTGTGGTACGTGACTCTTTTTGAATTATGGTTTTCTCAGGGTATATGCCCAGTAGTGGGACTGCTGGGTTGTGTGGTAGTTCTATTTTTAGTTTTTAAGGAACCTCCATACTGTTCTCATAGCGGCTGTATCAATTTACGTTCCCGCCAGCAGTGCAAGAGGGTTCCCTTTTCTCCACACCCTCTCCAGCATTTATTGTTTGTAGATTTTTTGATGATGGCCATTCTGACTGGTTTGAGGTGATACCTCATTGTAGTTTTGATTTGCATTTCTCTAATCATTAGTGATGTTGAGCATCCTTTCATGTGTTTGTTGGCAATCTGTATATCTTCTTTGGAGAAATGTCCATTTAGGTCTTCTGCCCATTTTTGGATTGGGTTGTTTGTTTTTTTGATATTGAGCTGCGTGAGCTGCTTGTAAATTTTGGAGATTAATCCTCTGTCAGTTGCTTCATTTGCAAATATTTTCTCCCATTCTGAGGGTTGTCTTTTCATCTTGTTTATGTTTTCCTTTGCTGTGCAAAAGCTTTTAAGTTCCATTAGGTCCCATTTGTTTAGTTTTGTTTTTATTTCCATTTCTCTAGGAGGTGGGTCAAAAAGGATCTTGCTGTGATTTATGTCATAGAGTGTTCTGCCTATGTTTTCCTCTAAGTTTTATAATGTCTGGCCTTACATGTAGGTCTTTAATCCAGTTTGAGTTTATTTTCGTGTATGGTGTTAGGGAGTGTTCTAATTTCATTCTTTTACATGTAGCTGTCCAGTTTTCCCAGCACCACTTATTGAAGAGACTGTCTTTTCTCCATTGTATATCCTTGCCTCCTTTGTCATAGATTAGTTGACCATAGGTGTGTGGGTTTATCTCTGGGCTTTCTATCCTGTTCCCTTGATCTATATTTCTGTTTTTGTGCCAGTACCATACTATCTAGATAACTGTAGCTTTGTAGTATAGTCTGAAGTCAGGGAGCCTGAATCCTCCAGCTCCGTTTTTCTTTCTCAAGGTTGCTTTGGCTTTTTGGGGTCTTTTGTGTTTCCGTACAAATTGTGAAATTTTTTGTTCTAGTTCTGTGAAAAATGCCATTGGTACTTTGATAGGAGTTGCATTGAATCTGTAGATTGCTTTGAGTAGTATAGTCATTTTCACAATGTGGATTATTCCTATCAAGAGAGAACATGGTATATCTCTCCATCTGTTTGTATCGTCTTTAATTTCTTTCATCAGTGTCTTATATTTTCTGCATACAGGTCTTTTGTCTCCTTCGGTAGGTTTATTCCTAGGTTTTTTATTCTTTTTGTTGCAGTGGTAAATGGGAGTCTTTCCTTAATTTCTCTTTCAGATTTTTCATCATTAGTGTATAGGAATGCAAGAGATTTCTGTGCATTAATTTTGTATCCCAAGCACAGGATATTGAGACACGTACACTGCAGAGGGAAGACCATATGTGGACATTGGGAGAAGACCCCACCTGCAAGTCAAGGAGAAAAGTGTCAGAAAACACCAGCCCTGAAAGTGCCTTGATCTTGAACTTCTGGCCTTTGTTTAAGCCATGAAGTCTGTAATAGTTTGCTGTGGCAACTCTAGAACATGAATACAATCGCTGAGTCATCCTACTCACCATTGCCTTATAAGATTAAGAAGCACTAGCCTTCATCCTTTTTCTGTAAAGGCCTTTGGTCTTTTGTCATCTGCAGGTTAATAACAGTCCCTTATGGGCTTATTGCAATTGGCAACATCAAGGGTATAATATATATATTATTTAATATGCATAACATCTCAGTGAGATGGAGATTCTTAATTTCATTTTAGAGCCTCTGAGCTTAATTAAATTGTCCAGTGTCACTGAGAACTGGTGCCCCAGTGTTGAGATGACAATTGCACTTAAGTTTTTTATTATTCCAGATGTAAATTAGGAAAGTTGGACTCCTGAAGATTTGGGGAACTTCAAAGTTTGCGTCTTCAAGCTTCCCCTTTTGCTCTAGTTAAAGACTTACTGATCAGGATAAAATCAGACCTGCTGGTAGGTTACATCATGGATGATGGTGAAAAGTGGATTCATGGGCCTCTCTCATCTTTCCCCAACAAAACTTAATATAGGGGCCTTGGAGACAAACAGACCTTGGGAAAACCCTGGCTCTAACAACTGACCAGCTCTATTTTCTGGCAGAGAAGTCTCATTGTTTCCCTTTAAAATGAGGATAGTAACCACTTTATGGAGGTGTGATGAATGAATGATTGGATGCCTGGGGAACAGCACAGTGGCTGACAGAATAAATAGTGTGTGTCGACTATTAGTATTACCTGAGATTACACAGGGTTGGTTATTCTCCCAAAAGACAGAGATCCCGCTAAAAGCCATTAACACTTTCCCACTGACTATAAAATAACATTGATCTGATTAACTTGAAATAGACTGGGGTGAAATAGTAAAACATCTCATTTACTCTTCATGGAAAACCTAAGATGAAGCTATATCCTTACCAACTTTCTGTTGAAGATGACTGAACTTAAGCTTAGTTAATTCCCAAGGTCAAACAGCTCTTAGATATTACAGTACTATTGGAAGCTCAGGCATGTCTGACGCTACCATCCATATTTTTCACAGCTACTACAGCCAAAGCCTGACTCAAGTCTGTTAATTCCCAACATGTCCGTATGTCTGTCTTGTTTTCTCAGACCCTGTGCCTGGGGTTCGTGAAGTGGCATGCAAGCATTAACCATGGTTTCCCAGGCTTCATTCTTCCTACCTCAATTCACATGTCAATAAAAGATGTGGGAAGGAACACAGAATTTTCTAGTTCCTTTTTTCATCTGGGTCACTAGACGGCCAAAAAATGGCTGTGGCTGAGTAAGAGCCGAACACATTTAACATCCTTTCAAAGCATACTCTGTAAGGGGATAGAACTGCGTATACGTTATCTCTGGCATCTCCTTTTACTAAAATGTAATTTCACATTTATAAAGCTAGTAAGGACCTAAGAAATTAGCTGTGTTATTCGTCATAAAGGCAACGCCATTTCTATACAGTGATGGTCCTTCCTCTTCTGACTTGGAAGCAAACTGTCTTTCTTGAAACAAGAAATTTTATCCCTCTGAAATTCACAACAACATGGTCTTTTTTTTTTTGCGGGGGGTGGGGGGTGGTTGTGTTAATTTATTTGGAGAAAGGATACAGAGAGAGTATAACAGTGGAGTTGATAAAAATCATTCGCCGGAGAGGAATGCCATGTTCATTCCATTATCTCCACCCCCTTTTCTATTGATGATTCAAACCTAAAATGAAAAACTATGTGTGTATTGTAGTTCTACTCTATAATCTCTGCCAGGACTTTCTTTAAACTTTGGGCTTCCTCACTGTATTTGAATGAGACCGCAATTCACCCGGGGTTCCAGTAATCATAGTGAAAACATGAATTGGATTCTAGATATTCTGTTCTTTCTCTTTGTACTCCTTCAGCAAATAAAGAAGGATGTGAAAAGTTGTTACTTTGGGGATTCCTCCTTGTAAAGTTTGGGAGTAGGGCTGAAGCATTCTGGAGCTCTGTTTTTAACAGCACAATGCCCGAACTGGTCCCTCAGCCCCAGGCTCCTTCTGCCTTTTGTAAAGGGCCTATGCTTCTGTGTATTATTGCCCTTTGGGGTTTGCCTAGGCCACGCCTCCAAAATCTGCTTAGTTCATTTGCTTCTCCTCCAGTGAGGACTCTCAATCAGATCTGTTATCCTCCTGGTTCCCAGGATTTTCAGAATTTTACTTGCTTATCGTTTATCCATCCTTCCCACACACTTTACTTTAGCATCTTCTTTGTGCCAGGCATTGTGTTAGGCTTCAGGGATAGATACAGGGTTCAACAAAGTAGACATGGGCCCAGCCTTCCTGGTGTTCTCAGCCATATCACAGTACAGTCATAGTGATACAGAAAGGCCTAGCACCTCTTGCAAAGCAGGAAGGAAAGTGGAAGAGGCAGATTTTTGCAAGGTAAAACCTTTTCCTTCTAAAATAGGCAATGGACTTTAAATAATTATGAAAATTATTTTTAAGCATATAATCTCTGCGTCGTGTTTTGGGGATACTTTTGCATGTGCACAGGGTAGAAGTCTCAGTTCCCACCAAAAAAAAACACCAAAACAACTCATTACTATGGCCCTGCCTGGCCTATTGCATTTGCTTCCCCCATAGTTACATGATCTTTTTCAGAGACAGGTGGAGTGGAGAAGGAACCCTCGAAGACTTCCTGCAGCCACATTAAAATTTTCACACTCCTACTTGGTCTTTCCTAACCACTCCTAACAGGATTCCCTTAGAAGGCACTGGGCTATCCTGGGCTTTGAGACAGAAAAACCTGGCATTTATTACTACCTTCATGACTTTAGTTAACAACTTCATGCTTTATTCTTGTCATACTAAATGTGTGTCTGGATAATTGACACACCTTTACAGCACTATTGTAAAATTTAAAGGAGTTAATACATGTAAAATTCCTCCAGCGCTTAAGATGTATGAGTATCATTTCTTTATTTAGTCTGACTTTCGAAAAAGTCAACTCTGTTTCATTAAAGGCAACAGCAAGAAAAATCAACTCTTTCATAAGTTTTCTATTTTCTGGAATTGCTATGCAGCTCGTGTTTGAAGCCACAAGATTTAACATTTGAGATAGAAACTCTTTTGCTGTAATTACTACCAAATATCCCCTCCCTTCCTTTTTTTTTTTTTTTTAAACTGTTTTCTTACTTTTCCCTGGTGGCAAAATCTGGTGATGCAGTAAGATATCTCTGTACCTCTAGAATGCATAGGAACGTCATACTCTGCCTTACACTAGTGAGAACATAAATTACAAAATGAAATATTTATCAGTTGAAAATGTTTGAATCAGTTTTTAAAAATTCAGTGTTTTTTAACAACTTTTTATTCTAGGAAATTATAAGCCTATATTTGCTATTATTTCTGCTGTTAAATACACTCATACATATACATATAAAGTGTTTAATCCAATGTTAATTTTAAAATAACCATAATGTACCAGCTTGACACTTTTTTTTTTAGTTTTTTATAAGGAATAAATGAAATAGACTGCTTAATAAATTCATAGAATATTAGACCCAACTTAGTACTTGAGAACCACAAATGCCTTATTAAACTCAAGAAAGGACAAATGTATAATATGTACATTTGATAAAGCATTTTTGAACCTGAATACATATCAAGGAGTTGCTAGATCAGTGAGCTTCAAAGGGCCTTAAAGATCTTTCCCACTCTGGACAGACCAGAAGTGATATTAATGCGTGTTGAGTGCGTGTAGTACTCTCTGGATAGTGTGCTGGTTGCCTCACAGTCTTGGCCTCCTTGAATCCTCCAGAAACCCCATTTTTAAAGTGTTAATATGCTCACTTAAGGATAAGGAGCCTGTAGCTCTCAAGGCTAACTTTCCCTCTCATTGCTAGTAAGTGGTGGAAAGAGGCTTATATGCTCTTTGAACCTAGCCCGTGTACTTTTCTATTTCCCACACTCCTTTTTGTTTAAAAAAATGCATCCCAAATCTATAATAACCATTTGTAACAATGAACAGTGAATTTTTAACCCAGAATTCAATTAAATACACAAATAACTGTCCTATTACCGAGTTGGTTTATGTGACAGTCTAATTGATATGCCCTTTATGGATAGAAATGCAGAAAGACCAGTGCCTAAAAATAACTTTTGTAAAATATGGCATTGCATCCTTGGAAGTAAACATTTAATCTGAGGCAGTCCTTTTCTAATATAGGGCCCAGTTTTGCTTGGGCGCTTCAGAGACTATTTCAACCTCCATCCTTGTTTTCTATCTCTCTGGTCTTTGCAAAGCAGAACAGATGTAAATGCAAGAGTTCTGAGCCATTCAGTTAGATTTCATGCACTACTGACCCAGCCATTTATCCTCAGTCTTACCTGAGTTGGTGGCAGATGCGTGGCATGTCAAAAAGCATTTCGAAATTAAAGAGGGAAACATACTGAACGTTGGTTAATAGGGTCACAAGATATATAAATGGTGAAATGTGTCATCATTTTAGCAGCAACGATGTTGCAAAAGGGAACGGTGCAAATGTGCATTTCCAATTTCCTTATTATGATATGTTTGGGTCCACAAGATAAGAAAGGGAAAGTAGAGGTTGTCAAACATGCTTTGGAAATTATGGGCATCCTGATAGGTGGAAAACACCATTGCAAACCTAATTGGATTGGACTCTGCATTCTGACATTCACAGGCTTTAATATGCCGACTTGATGATAGAACTGAGTCTGTGATTATTTGTGTAGGTGGAGCATTGGCATCGCTGAAGATGATGGGCCCTACGTTCAGGGACCTTAATCATCATCAGTTTACTCAGACTCACCATCAGTGGTTGAATGACTCTACTCATGCTGTGAATCAGCTAACTGAAAAGGAGATCCTTGCAAGTTGTAGATGATGAATCAATATTTGTGAATTGATTAGATGTTTTTGATGGACTCTGGCAGTTTTCCTTTTGAGGTCATTCAAGCTATTTAGTCATGAAAAAGAAAAAGGACCAAATTACATCTATGGGTAATCTACCAACTGTATGGACCCTGGGAATGATGGAAATATGTGTGTGCCCTGGGGAAGGGTAGAGCCCAGGAAAGCCTCCTGGAACCGTGAAGAGTATTCTGAACTTCTGCAGTAACCCACAGCCTCAATCATTATCGGGGAGAGTGTGCAAAAAGGCAGGAATAAAGAAATATCCCCATGCACATAAATCATTTTAAAAACTCTTTCTTTGGGCTGTAGAAGTGAATTCACTTGAGTAAAGGGCATTAACTTTTAAAATCATAGCTTAAATAAGCTATAAAGGATATTAGGAAGAATTTAACCTGACCCTTCTTTCCATCCAATGCTTGAGTTACTGTTCCACGCCCCCACACAGAGTAACTTCTAAATCCGTTTGTTCCCAGAATATTGAATTTGACATCATCCAATTGACTTGACAGTCAGTCAGTTGTTGATTGACTTGACAATCAGCCAGTTCTTGACTCATGATAGTTAAGAACAGAGGCCTGCTCATTCCTATTCCTTGAGACCTTTTTTTCTGCTAGGTTCTGCCAATAACAGGAAGTTCTCTATCAGACTCAAAGTTGACTTGTAGATGTCACTTTTACTAGCTCTCTGGCATAGTCCCATACTGCTCAATTCCATTGTACTCCATACATTTATTTTTATTATCAGCTACTTTGAGGAAGACAGAAGACTATTCATAGGTTGGTTTAGCCACTCTTTAATCATATTGCTATTCATTGTGGTTTAATAACTCTGCAATGGTTATATTTTAGTAAGGCTGCTTCTGACAGAAGTTCTGGCTGGTTATGCCAAAAATAAAGTGAGGAGCCCCAGTAGGTTTTTTGGACTCTGCCATTAGAGACGGGTTTTGCCTCCATCAGTGCACTTCCAGCCATGGTTACCCTCCTGCACACTCTCAGTGTAATCTGCTGGGAACGGAAGCTGAAAATGCTAGAGTTCTCCATTTAAATCATTTAAGCAAAATACAGGTTATTTGAGCATATCTTTTGCATCCTCCATGCCCAGTAGTAATTTTGCAGAATTACTGGGATCTATTTCAGGGTAAACTTGGCATTTAAATTAGGTGGTTGTAATTAGCATCTTGACTGCATGCAGTCAACAGCATGAAAGGAAGAGCACGGAAAAAATTCCATTGGCTTATTTTTGCTGTAGAAGAAAATGAAAGAATAAAAAAGTCGTACACTGGGAAAAAAACACCCCAAAACCCCACACAGTTTGAAGTAAGATGGCTTGCAATTTCCTGGAATCAAAATGATAAACTTTATCACACGTTCAAATTATTATATACCGAAAGAATCATTTTTAAGTCTCTTTACCAGAACATCCACAAAAATTTACCTTTCTTCTCCAGAGAAGCCCAAAGACAGTGTCCTGATCTTGAAATTATTCTAACACAAGTGCCAAATGAACGTTCACACTCAGTCCTTCCTCCACAACTCTGCAAGTCTTACCCATCACTCAAACCGCGACTCAAAACTCACTTCTAGGTTATCTAAGGATAATCTTAGCCCAAACAGGACAGGGCCCCTGTTGACTTCTCTTCACCCACCCCTCTGGTGAAGCCACTGCCCTGAGCTGTTTGGATACTGACTTTATTGCAAGGAAAATAGTGGTTTCCCACTGTTCATGCGTAATATCTTGTTGAGTTCTAGGCACCCTCTGGGCAACACTCAGAAGTGATGACCCAGTGCAGAGAAGGGGCTGGAAACTCTCCCATTTCAGGGAGCAGTTAAGGAAATGAGAGCACAAATGAAATTTTGAGGGCATTATTTACTACTGTAGTTCAATGATTTGAACAGCTCCTTTGTGGCATAAGGATTAGACTTATTTTGTGCAGGGAAAACAAGAGAACGATAGATTTGGCTTGAGATTAAGAATATAAAATGGTCACGTAGTGTACTGGAAAGAGCACAGGAGTTTTATTTAGGACCCTTGATGCTGAGCTGGGACCCTGGCCCTGCTGCTGTCTTCCCATGAAGTTTCCCGTGAGGTTTAGCCGTTGAGCCTGTCTGAAATTTACTTCCTCAGATGTTAAATGAGGATAATAAGATCTCTGTTTCATAGTCAGGAAGAAATAAAAGATACTAAAAGATAAAGCATTTAGCACTCATATTAACATTAGGGAGGGGCACTCAGGGGAAGGAGGAGGCCGTACAGCCTTTTTCTGGGAGTGTCAAACGGGAACTCAAAAGGACGCTAAACCTACGAAATTACTTCCAACATTTGAGCTTCATGAAAACTTTATGAAAAATGAAAATATCTGCTCTTCTCCCCATAGTCTATTAAGGGATTCACATGATTACAATGAATTGCATACATTTCCTCAGTCCAGATTTTAGGAAACTGGAGCTGGAAACATAACAATAAATTGAGTAATGTGTGCATTTTCATGTTACCTCCTAGAGACAATTTCTTAACCTATAGGAATGGTTACAGTCTGCAAAAAAAGTAGACACCAATCTGGTCAGTGAGAAAGAAATTGTTTTAAATATGTAACTTCTTAAATGAAACCTTCGCCAGTGAGCAGAAGATATAGGAGGGAAGTCTTTTGGTCTAGGGTAGAAACTTCCAAGCAAGTTGCCCCTAAAAGGGCATCCTCATGAGGTAATGAGATTCCTACTATGAATGCATGCTGGAGTTGGTTAAAGATCAGTTAAGCAATACCTGGGTGAGAATATTGCAAATAGCGTCTCCATTCAGATTGGGGAAATGAACTAAGAGTAGATTTTAAAAGCTCCTGTCTACCGTGATTCCATTATATTTCAGGACTTAACAACTGGGAGAAGTAAAGATGTATCTGTCAATAATCACATTTAAAACTGAGGGCATTCTCAAAGATAAGCTTGACTATGGGGACAGAAACAGAATAAAATGGTTTTCTCAAGAATGCCTTTGCCTCCCGGGTAGTCTCAAAGTCATATTCCCTCTTTGTCAGTGAAGAGAAACGGGGTGAAAGGTATTTAAGCAGCCGTCCCAGTGGAGGATGTGCTTTCGCACAGTTCTGGGGAAATGAAACCAAAGGGCACCCACAGAGAAGGAGCCACAGATCACCCTCTGTTAGTAGCAGTAAATGGGGGGAGGGGGCTGGTAGCAATCAAACCACAGCTCCAGGTAGGGAGTGTGTGGCATTTCCGCTGCCACGAGCAAAAGCCAACACAAACGGATGGGCCTATTCCAGTGCACATCTCAGCAAAAAGATTTGTCAACTGAAGAAAATGTACAATGTGTGAGTTGTGAGTTAAGTTTTATTTGGGGTAAAATGAGGACCGTATCACGGGAGACAGCATGTCAGAAAGCTCTGAGAAACTGCTCCGAAGAGGCAGGGGGGAAGGTCAGTATATATGGGATTTTGGTGAAGTGGGGTACATGCAGTCAGACACACATTTTTGCAGAAGGTTACTGCTAGTCACGAGGAGCAGATGTCACCATTTACGATTTTAGTGCTCTTCTGGACATGAGGAGATGCAAGAATTGGGCTCATAAAATCTTCTCCTGAAAACATCTGTCTGAAGGCCTGTTCTGCCAGTTTTTCCCAGAGCACAGAGGGCCTCATTCCTGATCTCCACCCTGAACTTTTAGGGTGTGTTGAAGGTCAGTGACCCTGGTGGCTAGTGATTTCATCCTTGTAGAGGCAGATGGCAAGTGACAATTTTTAGTTGGCAGATTTGAACTCCAAATCCCATATTAGTTAGGAATAAGAACAAATAAGAAGAAAATGTGAGGGGCCAGAAAGTAAAAAGTCAGAGAAAAGCAAAGAAAGAGGTAATTTTAAGAAATAATAGCAGTATGGAAAGCTTTTCAACATAGGGTGGCATAGCCAGACTGTGTGGGCAGAGGCAAAATAGACAGTTTTCTCATTGGTTTGGTTTTCTTAATAAAAATAGCTGTGGTAACTTAAGACGTTTGGACCAGAAAGAAAAGTAGAAATAGGATATGACAGTTATAGTCCTATCTTCCAAACAGAGCAACTCTTCATACTTGGGCTATTTCCTCCCACTGTTTTCAAAGTAAGAATTTTTAGTTAAAAACAGTTTCAGTGGCCAGTTTTGTATTTTATTTTCATCTGATTCCAAAATATTTCTCTTGGTTATTATAAACCTTTAAAATACAATTTTATAATATAAACCCTTTAAAAAAATATAGTATACCTTAACACATTAGATGCACATTAATTTATTCTCCCATCTTCCTATTGTTGGGCAATGAAGTTTGCCTCCATTATTTTTACTACTAAAAAAAACTAAAAACTACATTTTTGTTCACAAAGCTCTTTTTTATTCATTAATTTATAGTACTAATAGTGAGTGGAGTTACTAGATATGAATATAATCAAGGTTTTGATGTATAAGGTTACACTGAGTTTTCAAATTGCATTCAGATAAGCAAATACAGTGCCTAACTTTTTAGCACCTCTCTAAGGAAGGATTTTGGTAGTTGCTATAACCTTCCCTCCAGGATAAATTCTGGGAGTTAGTCATTAATCTGTCTCCTGAGGAAGAGAACAAACATACAGCACTTTGCAGAAAGGTGCTAATTAAGCCTCCCAACTCCCTAGTCAGAGAGGGACCAGAATTGTCCTTACTGCAGCGTTGACTAAGAAATGTCGTTAATCTGTGTGACAGATACCAATTCAAATTCCACAGACACAGGAGCGCTCTTCTGCTGGAGATTATGATTTCTTCTAAATATGACCCAGCTAGCTCCTGAGCTTTCCTGGAAGATTCTGGGCTGCTGCATCTGCCATGCCCCATATTTCTCATGTGTGAGCCCATGAGAACCCTTGATTCTCATTCAGGATTCCACCTCCGGCTCTGTGTGTTCTCCAGGCATAAACCTTTCTGTGCATGAATTCTCCATAATCTCAAGGTAAAGGTGGACTTTACATAATCTTGGAGATGATGTTTGAAACTATTCTGTCTAATTCCCCTTCATCACTAGGTGGCTTATACAGATAGTACAATTAATAGTTAACACCTATTTACACATTGGCTCAGAGTTTCCTTTTAGATTTTATATTCCTGTAAAACAGGATAGCTCAGTGCAGCCCTGACAGTGTTCAGGGTTTTTGTTTTTGTTTTTGGATATGCTGTTGTGGTCATTTTTTACTTTTACTTTGGGAATAATTTCAAACTCACTGAAAAGTTGCAAAAATAAAAGCATTTCAAAGACCAGTCATATACCCTTACCTAAACTCAGCTATTGATAACATATTACCTCATTTATCATTTGCATATTACCTTGTTTATCATTTGCAGTCTATCAATCAGTTGATCAATATATAACTTTAAAAAGAAATTCATCAGTGGCCCTTTGTCTCTAAATATTTCAGTGTGTGTTTCCTCCCAAGTGCTAGTAATGTGCATAGTGAGCATCAACTTAAAAACCAGATGGATGTCCCTTGATGAAAAATGGCCTCTGGGCCTACAGTAGCTACTGTTTCAGGGAGTTGGAGATATGCTTTGCCCATGTTTAGTTAGATAAGACATCCAGAGACTGTCTTTGAGGCGTCTGTTTTACCTGGAGGACTCAGAGATTTTATACCTCCGTGTTCTTCCCTTTACCTTGAGTGCTCTTCAATTTCTATTCCTCCTTAATATCACATTTTCTCTTACTAAAAGCACTCATGTTTCAAGGATCAGTTCAAATATCACACATTTATGACTTTCTCTGAACTGTTCCCTGGCAAAAATTTCCTTTACAATGACTCATATCATATGGCTGTTTTCCCCTGTGTGTTTCTTTGTGTCAGGTGGTAAGCTTCTCAAAAGAAAGAGCCTATGTAGTATTACAATATTGTCCTTTGTATCTAGCAATTCGTAGAGTGGGTGTCACATTTTATGTATCCAAAAATGCTTTTGAACCATACTAATGCAAGTCATTTGCTCTTATCCACTTACACTGTTATTGTTTATTTTGTTTAATCTTTTTCTTGGTGATTATGACTGGTTACATTTAATACAATTAATTCAGCTTTTACTCTCTGCAGGCTATTGTGACAGTGGCTTGAGTGGAAACGTATACCAGTTAGGAATGCTTTTGGCTGCAATACCAGAAAACCCGTAGCTGAGATATCTCAATATAGGTGATTTTGTCTTGAATGCGGTGGCTCATCAATGTCATCAAGTTCTCGGACTTGGTCTGTCTTTTCACTCTGCCATCCACAGGCTTATCAACTCGTCACAGGATAGCTACTACAGCTCCAAGCATCACATCTTTATATAACCATGTTTAAGGAAAACAGAAAAAGGTAAAGGAGGTATCTTTTTATTAGGAGAAAACTGTTTTCTATAAACTATACAGAAGACTTCTTACAGTGCATTTACTGGAAGTGTGTCACATAAATATACTTGGTGACAAAAGGAACATAGAAGAGTAGAATTTCCATGATTTGCTTAAACCCATCACTAATTGTATCTAGACTGGGCCCAGTATCATCATAAACTAGACTAAGTTTCTCTTAGGAAAGAAAAGGAGGGATTAGCTCTTGGTTAGTAAGTAACAGTGTCTGAAAGTAGCTGTGTCAGAGCTGAAAGGCCACTTTATCCTGTTGGTCAACTTGTATGACATAGTCACAATTCAGTGGACTGGTGCAGGAGCCCAACACAAAACCCAAATATTCTAATAGAGTTGGGAGAGTGAAAAAGCAGACAAAGGAAACACCATTAACCATTGTCTGGAGGATGAGAAGAGAGGGGATAGATGCATTTTATAGAGATAATTAGTATTAGTGAGGTCCAGTTAAGGTTTGAAGTGTGGCCTAGAAATCTGGAAATGGAAACATTCAGATTTGCAAGCATCAGGAATGTGTCAGCAGACTGGTGTTCACAAAAATGAAGGACCCTTAACCAGATTATCCAAAGTGTTCATGGACCGTTCTTTCCATAGATGTTGTTAGAAAAATGGAGGCTATAGCCAAGGTTGGGAGAGGAGCTATTTGGACTTGTTAATGTACCAATATGTACTGTGAATTTACAAGAGGAGTTTGTAGTGGTCAGTGTTTCCCAAACTGACTTGAGCATAGATCAAGTCCACAGAGGAGCTCATAAGTGTAATCCAGCTAAATACATTTTGGTAAATGTTGCCCTAAATTGTGAAAGGAAAACTGGCAAGAAAAAGGCAGGAGCCCAATCCTAGAAAAAGAGCTGCATTTCTAGTCAGATTATTAAGAAAGATAGTAAAAATACTGGTAACAAAAACACAGTGATTGGAACTTGGGCAGAAATAGAGAATGGGTCATAACATTCAATTGGTTATGATACATTAGCAGTAAGGTTGTTTGGTGTTGGATCATCTGAGTATTGGACTAAGAGTCAGGAAAATTCCTCCAAATTATAGGAGGGGTTGCCCAAGAATGAGCCATATGCAAGGTAATGGTGGAGTTATTTTTCTTTTGACAGCAGTGCATTGGAGAGAGCATTTAGTCATGGCTGGGTGATCAGTGTAAAGCAGGTTGAGGAGAGGAGGAAAGGAAAAACAAGACGTAAAGCAAGGCTTGGCAACGTATATGTACAAGTGTGTTTTTGTATGCAGTATATATAAGTATGTATGTATGTATTACACATAAAAGGGAAATTAGAGTCCCTTTATTATTTTTGTGATCTTCCTGTATTTATAGATGTTTAAAAATAGCATATCTAATTTCAAGGTAAATTGGGGCCTACATATAGAAAGTTGAAATAAAATAGGCTTCATCAATGGTTTTAGAGATCCCATGAAATGAAGTCAGAAGAGAACCAAAACTTCCCCCAAATATATGAAAATCTCTCACTCAGAGGAATATACTCAGGAAGTCTGGCAGAATTCAGCCTGATACTTTGTCCTAAAAAGAAGGTCAAACATTGATCAGTGCAAAGTACTTTGGAGAAAGTGTTAAGGAGCTAAAGGAGAACAGAGCTTATTTCACATTTGTTAATGAGCACATCTTTAATTAGTCATTTGTCTTCAATATGCAGTGCAGATCAGAGCAGAGGGTAGTTAGAGTGCTATATGTTACAGTGTTACATTGTTACAAATTGTAGGGGACAGAAGACAAGAGAAGCAATCAGAGGCACCTTTCTATAAATGTGGGGTGGGATGAGGAAAGAGGATGGGGTCAGTCACGTCCTGCTCATTTGGGCCCTGGGAGAGCTACTGGGTATGTGGGTTGGTTCGAACTGCTCTAGAATTTTCTTCTTAACCAAATTATGTCTTTGAAATGTATCAAGGTGATCATAAGATCACTTGAAAATACTTGAAGAAAAACCTTCATCCACATGGCTTTATATGCAACAAACCCCAGGCAATTCAGGGACATGAATCTTAGGAGAGGCCAGGATTGTACATTAAACCTCTTTAGAGTCCATTACTATGGCTTGCATGTGACTCTTGTCTTCTCCTTTGTGCTATGATTCTATCTTGTCTTTCATTTGACTTGGGTCAGAGCCTGTATTCTTATTTGAAAAGTTTTCTCTCATCAATGAAAGATTCAAACTTGACTCAGTTTCTGAAGTTTCAGTGACCCCAAATGCAAGGGCTTTCGTCCAGCTTTAGCTACTTTTGTTGTCTTGGGATTCTGTAGAAATACATGCCCTTGCTGGAGCTGTTGGGGTGTTTCCCATTCCCCAAGAAGGTTCCTGTTCCTGTCTTCTGAGGAGGCTTTAGAGCTGAGGAAGTGTCCTTCTGTGGGATGCATATATAAAGCTCAAATCAAATAGGTTTCTGTTGTGCTGGGGCAGGATTCATGGTCTGCCATGGGTGGGGAACATGTCCCTTCCTGGCTGAGCTGTACACTTCCTCATAGTGTCTGAATTGTTCCATACACACATGACACTAATACCAGGAGTAAATGCTGTTACCATAAAACAACAGACTAGACATGCATAGTATTACGTGTAGTGTAACGATATGAGCATCTTTAACAAAACAAAACTAGAACCTTCTCTTCTTTCTCTTCCTTTCTCAAACAATTCTGTCCTAAAGCCGTAAAGTGGAGCAGGGCAAAGTATGTGGCTGTGTCCAGGATGGTTGGAGAGGGGACACCACAGTGGACTAAGGTCGGGTTTTGGAGTACAAGTGGGAAGAAAGAGTTCATGCAGTGGGAAGGGCCTTTTCTGGTATAAGATGTCAGAGCCAAAGGGGTGAGGAGATATCCACATGTAGGGTGATAGTAATAGATAATAGCTCATTGAATATAATAGGAAAAATTGAATCCATTTTGATATAAATAACTGATATATAAATATTTGATGAAGGGCTTCCCTGGTGGTGCAGTGGTTGAGAGTCCTCCTGCCAATGCAGGGGACACGGGTTCGTGCCCCGATCCTGGAAGATCCCACATGCCGCGGAGCGGCTGGGCCCGTGAGCCATGGCCGCTGAGCCTCCGCGTCCAGAGCCTGTGCTCCGCAACGGGAGAGGCCACAGCAGTGAGAGGCCCGCGTACCGCCAAAAAAAAAAAAAAATTATATATATATATATATATATATATATATATATATATATATATTTGATGAGGAACAGTATATTTACATAGTTTCAGAGTGCCTCTTCGCACAACACTTTTTAATCACAAAAGGAAAGAGTAAATTTATGGTGGAGAAGCCTGTCATGCACCATTTTAATCAAGTAATCAATGTGAACATCCTTAGCAATTGGGACAAATTCACCACCCTATAGGATGCAATCAGAGGAATAGGACATTACATACATCTATAATGTATAACCGGAATCTAATCATGAGGGAACATCAGGAAAACTCAAACTGAGAGATGTTACACAAGATAACTGGCCTGAAATCTTCAAAAGTATCAAAGTCATGAAAGTTAAGGAAAAATTGAAGAAATGTCCCAAACTAAAGAAAAATAAAGAGGTATGACAGCCAAGTGTAATACTTAATTCTGACTTGGGTCTTTTTGTACAAAACACATTATTGCAAAAATCGATAAACCTTGAATGATGACTGAGGATTAGGTGATAATGTAGCAAAGTTAATTTCCTAATTTTTCCAGTCATGTTACGGTATGTAGAAAAATGTCCTTGTCTGTAAATGAACAGTAAAGTTCTTGAGGGTGGTAGAGATCATGTCAGCAACTTCCTTTCAAAATTTTCAGGAAAAAAATTTCTTTGTACTGTACTGGCAACTTTCCTATAACTTTTGAGTTGTTTTAATATTATAAAATAAAACTAAAGAAGTGGGAAAAGATACAGTGCTGAATTAAGTGCATGCATCACATAACAAGTGCTATTCTGGGATGACATGCTCTTGCTACAGATGCTGCTGGCGCAATTTCTTCATAAAGGTTAATAGTAGCAACATACCCATTTCCCATACCACGTTCAAAGGTAAATTGATTATGCAATGTACATTACGTCTAGGTTGGAGACTTGGAGTTAGTCTAGCATAAAACAATTTGATGGACTTAATTTTGGAATTTGGTTCTGTTTTGAATGTAAGTACTCTCATGAAAAGTAAAACATTATATTGCACCATGTCCTTGGAAATACTCTGGTAATCTTTAAAACACTCGCTATTAAAGGTAATTATTATTAAGACAGGCTTGCATTTGCCCGCTCTGACCTGGGGAGGTCAGAATTGAAATAAATTCTGAAATGAATTGTGACTAATATCCCAGCTGGTGTTCCCACATTATGGCAAGGATTAGATTTTATCCATTACTGTGAATGACTTCTTGCCAGACACCTGAGATCTGAATATCTAAAATCACACTCCACGGGATTCCTGGAATCAGATTTTTTTTTTTAAGTTATCATATAACCATTACCTTGGTAAGTCTGTCAAAGTGAAATCTTTTATTTGGAATCATTCCCTTGAGCTCTGTTGTCTTCTTATGAAAAGACCAAATTGAATAAGCTACGCAGTGTATCTGTATGTATGAAGACCCTTAAATGGAGCACAGGATACCGTTTACCCATCTAAAGAGCAGGCTGGTGATTATGAAGGCAGTTACCACAATACCGGTCAGTTGCATCCATTGTAGAAAGCCAATGGGATATTTAGCTGGGAGAATTTGGGTAATATGTTTCTCGCAATTTTTGGCGAAATTATTCAAAGCTGCCATAAGTTCTGGACTTTTTTTAACACTCCCATTGAAAACCAGAGAAGCTATACTTACATTGCTATGACAGCATTTCTTATCACCTTCTGAGCCCGACCGATGTTTAATATGGAACTCAAATCCAGAATCACACAGTAGTGACTTTTCTCTAAAAACTGGACAAGAGCAGATTTTTTTCAGCCCTTCTTTTGTCTAGACTGGACTATTAGTAGAAATCGAGCAAGGATACCTTTTATCAATTTTACTTGAAGATGGATGTATTAAGTATTAACTGACTAAGTGTTTGCAAAATACTTTCAAGGAACAAAGGTAATAAAAGTGATAAATGCAGTTGTTATTATAAAATTATAACAGAATCATTTAGATGAGTCATTTGAAAGGTATTTATTAAACATGTTTAGATATTATGTTTATTAATTCATTAAGCTCTATTTAAAATGCCAGATAAATAAAATGCTTTATTAATATGTCATAAACTAAATGGAATAATGCCACACAGACCTAATATTTTTTAAATGCCTTGAAAATATCAACTAATTCACTTTCGCCATTCTTTCAAGGACAGCTTGTATGATTTAACAGGAATTGTTAGAGTAATTTTATTTGCCATAATACAAAATCCTTACTACAAAATCTGAACTCTTTTTATTTTTTAGTCTGCTTTTTCTTTCCTTGAAGTAATATATGCTTATTATAAAATACAGGTACCTATAAATATGAAAGTAAAAATCACTGTTAATCATTAAACTACCAGAGCAAATCTATGTTAACATTTTGGAATTTTTTTATTTGACCTCCTAGGCTCGACTCTATGAAGTGTGTGTGTGTGTGTGTGTGTGTGTGTGTGTGTGTGTGTGTGTGTGTGTTTCTTTTATAAAGTTGAAGTCTTATGTATATGATGTCTAATATGTCATATTCACTTAAATATATTAAGTATCATTACTTATGAGCCTGCAACATTCTAATGACAGGTAGTAAGGAAACCAGAAACTGCAGTGGCCCATTAAGAGCACTCATGAGCTAGTTTAGAGCCAAAGCCCCAGCAGAGACAGAATCCTACTGGCCAAATGTCAGACAGTTTGAGCATTAAGTTAATAAACTAATCAATCAAAACACATCAAATATGTTTAAAATCCATGGATTCACAGTAATACAAAAGAAAACAAAATTTATTGTTTATCATTGCAGGGTGCTTGTGAATCAACTCATGATTTAAAAAAAAAATAAACCCATGAATAGAGAAAACCAAGCTTTTATCTTATTTTATCTTTTATCTCCTTAACCAATGGGGTAACCAAACAGTATACTGAGGAAGCATTTTCTTTCTAAGTATCCTAGCTGGCAAGTGAGAAAGAACTGATAGACTATCACCATTTGGCAACTCCAAATGAATTAACAGACCTAGGCATTGATTATTAACAACTGCTAAAATCAGTAGATGAGAGACAACCACGCATCATGTAGTTCATGGTGGAAGAATATACACCACCTATGTATTAGTCCTGATTGACAAAATACGACCTGGTTCTGATCAAACCTCTAGATCTAACTACTAAATTACAGAAAATACAGAAAATGGAGGGAAATGTTAGGTGACACTGTGGCTGAAACTAGCAAAAATAAGACTGTAGGGA
>NW_006785906.1:1027291-1038758 GCF_000442215.2 Lipotes vexillifer
TAGGGAAATCTACAGGGGAAAGAAGCTTGGTTTTATTGAAGAGAAAAATAAGAGAAATCTGTAGGGTAAATGAAACTTAAGAGAAATATCAACCAGTTGCACTGAGCAGACTTTAAGATGAATTCAAAGCAAAAAAAGTGTTTTTAACATGTATGAGGCAATTAGAAATGTGAACACTAACTGAATATTTGACTATTTAGGAAAGTATTAATAATTTTATATGTGATTATGGTGTGTGAATATATATGTATGTGTGTGTATATATATATATTTATACATATATCTATATTTAAAAGAATGTCACATAGAGGTAGATTCTAAAAATGTATATTAACAAAATGTTATGAGGTTAATTTAAAGTAATTGGAAGGCAGAAGATGAGATCAAATTGGTCACGAGAGAATTATTGAAATGGATGATAGTGTTTATTATACTCTTGCCTACTTTTATATATTTTTAAAATTTATGTGATTTTAAAAAATATGTGCAGATCTTGACTATTCTTCCTTATAACAAAATAATCTTAGAAGATGATTGCCAAGGTATCCTATGGCATGAATAATAATCTATTAATGCTCTTTAAATGGATCCTAAGATCTAAGACCTATAAGCTATAAACCTATAAACTGTGTCACCTTGGAAAAGACTTGAATCCATTTAGAATCTTTGTGTTCCAATTTACTGCATTTTTTTCTCCAAAGCTATCAATTTTCCAAACTCTAATTATTAAAATAATTTATCCTTTTTTCATTATAATGAAATGACTCTTTTGCTACATTCAAAAATACTGTGTATAGTTTCTGTTCTCCAATATGTCCCTGAGCTAATCTTGGAGTCCACTTATTTGTCAGTTAATTGGCTCTCTGATTTAGTTCCTTTATTTTTTTTTTTGATTCCTTTTGTTTTCTCTTTCTCTCTGTCTCTCTTTCTCACTGAAAAATTTCTCAGATATCTGATCCTTAATTAACCATTTATATTTAAAAGTGCTAAAAAAGCTGATTGGATACTCTGGATGTAGGGTCAGTTGGGTTTCACCAGCAGCGGTATGTCTTTTCTCTTTGACCGATCAATTTCTACAGCAGTAAATCCTCCAGTCTTCTGCCTTATGTGCTTGGCTGCCAGCTTTCTTAGATGCTAACAGAAGAGCTTCCTTTAAGGCGAGGCATAGGGTATCTAATTCTCCTTTCACAAGCTTTATGCCATTGTGTTTTCAGCTCTACTCCACCTTCAGAGGGTACTTGGATTCCTTCAATTCCTGATGCTTTCCATTCACATATGGGAATGGCTTTTTCTTTTTGGCTTCCCTTTCTATGTGCATAGTTATTAGGTTTCTAAGGCGTACACTTCCTAAATCAATTATAACTAGAAACTTTTCTGCTTCCAAACAACTGTTCATATCTCTGCTTATTTTCTTTAAAGCTTGAGGGCTCATGCCTTTTTCTTTTTTTTGGAGTACAGGCTCCGGACGCTCAGGCTCAGCGGCCATGGCTCATGGGCCCAGCCGCTCCACGGCACGTGGGATCTTCCCGGACCGGGGCATGAACCCGTGTCCCCTGCATCGGCAGGTGGACTCTCAACCACTGCGCCACCAGGGAAGCCCTTCTTTCTATTTTTTAAAGTTGTTGTTTAAGTTAGGTTTTGAGCTGTTAGATGTAATCTGTAAAAGGTAAAATCATGACTCTCAGCATGTTAAATTTTATTTAACTTATTAATGAGGAAACTAGTGAGACCTTACAACCAGTTGGAAGAAGAACCAAAGAACATTATTTATAATTAGAAGTATTGAAATGAATGTGCAAGTAGAGGCAAAACTAGTGTCTTCCACAGTGGGGGAGGAAAATCAATCGAAACTCTACCAGACAAGACAGAATGTGCATGCTTACAAACCAGAATCATTTTGCATTGCTATGAGTTATCTGCAATTTACAGAGTTGTAAAATAACTCCCACAGAATCAAAATCAGATATTGCAGGAGTGTGCTAAAACAATGCATCATTTTCCAACGAAACACAGTTGTTTTCCCCTGTTGGACCTAAACAAGGATAAAGGCATGGATTTAAATGCCTAAGTTTTTTTTTTCCAGTTGGGCTCTATATGATGAAGTGAATCCTACATGTTTTTCTCTCAATCCAGAATAATCAAATTTAAAGTTTTAGGAGGGCCTGTTGATATCATAACAAAGGTTACCTGACTTCCATTTTTCTGCCGTGCATTTTCATACTTTCCTTTTTCCTCCCTAGCATTTTAGTGAGTCAGAGGTGCCATAGCAAAACTATTAATTTAGAAGTATCTGATTTCAAATACTCTTAGAAATATCTTATCTATGTGGTTTTACCAACATTTAAACAATAATTGAAAAGCTTTTCACTTATAATTGAAGGCTTTACTTCACTCAGCATCTGTCACTGCCAGAGAATAATTCCTCTTCCAGCACCTTCTGCAAGGTGTGGGATTATTCTCTCTGTGCACCAGATCAAAAAAATAGATGAAGTGCATCACTGAATTTTTTTATTCCTGAAGTGGCTGGTGCAAGTCACTGTCCTGGCCTGATCAGTATTGTATTTGCATTAATGTGCCACACCTGTATGGTCTCCTCATCCTTCTCATTGAATTTTACAGCCCAGGCTGCCATCAGTGTTCCAGTTCCTTCCAGAAATTATTCATCCGTAGTTGCTCCAAAGTTATTCTTCAGTGTGTAAACTATCTCTGCCTCTACCATCATCAGCTGGGCAAATATATTTCTATTGCTTGTGCTGTTTCTGTTTCTGATTTTGCCGGTACACAAATTCAGGGCAGAGCAAGACTTACGGAATATGTGAATAGAGACTTTTTTGGAAGACTAAGGCATTTTACAGTCCTCTCCTTGAGTCTTCTACTAAGGCTGCAAAAGAAGTTTGCTGCCCTTCATGGTTGTAGGTATTAAAAAAAAAAGAAAAAACAAATAAGACTTTTGTGTTGAGCTCTGCCTCAAAATCTCTTCCATTTTTCCAATCCCTTTCTTCTGTGATAATTTTCGTGTCTCATGGAGCAACTCCCCTTCCCCCAGCTGTGGCACCTGGAGATAAAAGCTGTCAGCTTGCAAAAAAGGTAATTTAAACATAGTTCAGTGGCTTGCTCCAGAATTTCTATAAAATCGAGGCTTAAGTTTAGCAGTTTGGTTGGAATGAGGCTGGGCAAATATTAAAAGTGTTCTTAATGACACTTACATGAAAATAAGAAAAAAACAATTGTCCATAAGAAAGAATGGGAGGAAACCAAGCAGGAAATATTCTTGGGAATTGGGATGCGTGTTCCTCTCCTTCTCCCATCCCAGCTACCTCTAGGCTCTGCAGCTGACTCCGCCCTTTGAGGAACAGCTCAAAGGAAAAAATGTGGCTGGGGTTTTATAGAGGCCAGTAGACAAGGAAATCATCAGCAAGTCTATGGAAGTAATGAGGACAGATGTGTCATCTTGGAATGGGTCTTATCTTGGAATATGCAAGCACAGGGTGGTCATGTGCACTTAGCCGTTTCTCATTTCTAGGAATAAAAAGGAATGGAGGGGGGGAATTCTCAGCCTTCACTGTGTCTCAGCTTCTAGGAGTACAGAGCTCATATAAAGTTCAACATTATTACTGTTCACATGTGGTTTATATTCGTGTTCTTTCTAGAAGTACATCATAACGTATACCCTGATTTTCAAGTATAAGACAAATTAACTTCCCATTAGAATAAATCATACTGTCAAAGATAAACAAAGATGGGCAGTGGTTAAAAACAGTCAAGACAGATTTTTTAAAATTTTTATTTTATATTGGAGTACAGCAAAGTGATTCAGTTATGCATATACATATATCTATTCTTTTTCAAATTCTTTTCCCATTTAGGTTGTTACAGAATATTGAGCAGAGTTCCCCGTGCTATACAGTAGTTCCTTGTTAGTTATGTGGTTTTTTTTCTTGGTTTTGGTTTTTTTTTTTTTGCGTTACTTGGGCCTCTCACTTGTTGTGGCCTCTCCCGTTGTGGAGCACAGGCTCAGCGGCCATGGCTCACGGGCTCAGCCGCTCTGCGGCATGTGGGATCTTCCCGGACCGGCGAACGACCCCGCGTCCCCTGCATCGGCAGGCGGACTCTCAACCACTGTGCCACCAGGGAAGCCCAGTTATGTGTTTTAAATATAGTAGTATGTATTGCAATCGGGAAGAGTCCAGTGGAAAATGAGCTTCACTTCACCAGACTAAAAAGCAGGAAACTTTTTAAACGCTAGGGTATTCTGAAGGAAAGCCTCTGAAGGGCAATAAGCAGGGGTTGGTTTGGTCCATGTGACGGGCTATCTGGGTATGGCCCTTATCTGGAGGAAAACAGATTTTCTGTCTTTAAGACAGGAAATAGTGATGTGAGTTAGAGCAAGGTGCCCACAAAAGATAGACCCTTACCCTCCCAAGGGAATGAGGAGAGAGTGCTATCTCCTTGAATGTTTGCATTTCAAAGAGAGAAGGCTCCTAGGTCTTTGAGAAGACAATTTACGTGGTAGATTTACATCTCAAAGGGCAGAGAAAAGATTTACAGATGGTCCAAGACTTGCAATGTTTTGACTTAGAATTTCTTGACTTTATGATGGTGTGAAAGTGATATGTATTCAAGAGAAACCTTACTTTAGATTTTGAACTTTGATCTTTCCTGGGCTGGCAATATGCAATACGATACTGTCTCCTGATCCTGGGCAGAGGCAGCTAGCCACAGCTCCCAGTCAACCACACAATAAACAATTCAAACACTTAAAACCATTCTGTACCCATACAGACATTCTGGTTTTTTTTGTTTTTTTTTTTTTTGCTGTTGTTCAGTTGTTTTTGTTTTACTTTCAGTACAGTATTCAATAAATTACATGAGTTGTTCCATACTTTATTGTAAAATAGGCTTGGTGTTAGATGATTTTGCCCAACTGTGAGCTGATGTAAGCGTTCTGAGCACTTTTAATGTAGGCTGGGCTAAGCTATGATGTTCGGTAGGTTAGGTGTGTTAAATGCATTTTTGACTTATGATATTTTCAATTTATGATGGGTTTACCAGGATGTAAACCCATCTTAAGTCAAGGAAGATCTCTGTAATCACAAGCTTTCTCAACTATCTGCTCTAAGTGGGAGTTCAGAGGCCTATCAGCCTATTCTTATGTTTTGGATAGAACAGATAATAAATTCTCCCGGCAGCATTGAGCTTTCTCAGGCAGGCATTTTAAGAGGGACCGGGTTCATCCTAGGGACACAGCCTTAAGCTATTAGAAGCCATGCTAAAGTTTCGTCAAGCCTCGTAGTACAGGAGATTGGATAGACTGGTTATGTGCTGAGAGTATTTTCCAATTCTCAGTAGAAACACTTTTTTAGACTAACCCACAGGTGACCTCATTGATGTAATGGTGGACATTTGCAGTGAAATAATATCTTTGAAGCAGATTGCATCCCTGTAAGCTTCTCAGATACTCAGCTAAATCCAAGAATTCCCAGAAAATTAACCCTGTTCAGTCAATCGAGCCAGATAAGCACGGGGCCAGGTAGTACCGTAAGATTATTCGACATTCAACAAAAACATAAAAAAGAAAAAAAAAAACACTAGTGTGACCTACTTTCCCAAATCCCAGACTTCTCCAACTTCATGATATGTGTGTGTGTGTGAGTGTGTGTGTGTGTGTGTGTGTGTGTGTGTGTGTGTTTTCCTTTCAGGCTGTATGCTTTGTTTCCAACCCTTCTTAGTATTTTGTAATTGCTCTAACAACCTTGACTTAGGAGTTTGCCTTGGCTACTGTACATTAACTAGGAAACTGGCCCTGGGCTGTGCTTAGAGCTGACAGCTACTCCCCAACAGCTAAGAATTCCCTTAAAACATTCTGGTATTTAATATGCTGCTTTTTAATTTATAATATTTTGTTAAAAACAACAACAGCAAAACACCTAATATTGCTTGTTTGACCTCTCCTATATCAGCATGAGGGAGTCATCTCTGTCTCACTAGCAAATCAAAAGAAAGTCACGCAAGTGATATCCAAATTTTGGTGAGAAAATGATTCATAGCTGGGCAAATCTCCAGTGATTCTGACTTTGAGTATTACAGGCACTGTAAGTAAGATTCAGAAGGTTAACTGCTGAATCCTCCTTAGTTTATTTAACATTCATTAACTGGTCAAGTCATTTTCAGAGGCATACAGAATCTGATGTAGATTTTTACTCTTAGAATTCCAGAAGAATGTCTCCATAATCATATAATCGTTTATTTGATATTGTTATAGAAAGGAAAACAAAAGATTCAGTAATCATTTAGCTTTTATAAAAGGAGCAGATGCTGACACCCACCTCCAGATATCTGACACAGTCAGACTGTCCAGAGAGAGCCTCAATTTCTACATTTCATCAAATGATCCTGATACAGTAATTTCAAGTCCACACACTGGGGAAAAACTCTTTCAGACACTTTACCACCTCTAACCAGAGAAGCTTTTGCTCAGGTTTGCATGCAAACATCTCTAACTGATAGAAGGATGTAATTAGGCTGGTAGTTGAGAAAGGCAGAAGGTAATAGGACCCAGAGAGATAAGGAGGAGAGAGAGTAAGGACATGAGGCCAACTGTTTCTAGGGCCCTTATTTAATTTTCTTATTTAGTTTAGATTGTCTAGAAGAAGGCAATATGTACAAAGTATAAAATGAGGGTTGTGAGAGTCTGGATGAAGGGAGACCACCGTGGGCTGTGGAAGTCTGGAACAGGAAGATGGGCTGAGAAACAAAGGAATGTCTGTGTGAAAAGGATTTTAGAGATCTCTAGATTAAATAGAGGCTTGCAGATTTCACAATAGGGGGGAAAGAAAAATATATCAAAATAAAGACACATAATGTAGGCAAAAGGAAAGAGATATCACACACACAAAAGGAAGAATAACAAGTAGGGTGGGGAGATAAACCAGATATTTCATGATAAGTTCCTGAACATCTTATATGAGGAGGGCATTTTTTAATAGGGAGCCTTGTGGCACTTTAAAAATATTGCCAGAAATTCCTTGATACTTTTCTCCCTTCAAGAAATGGAGGTTAATTCCTCTTCTCTTGAGTGTTGGCTTGATTTAAGGACTAACTTGTAATAATGTAGAACTGAAGGAGTGTGTCTTCCAAAACTAGGTCATAAAGGCAGCTTCCTCCATACTCTCTCTTGGATCATTCACTCTGGGGAAAGCTAGCCGCCTGTCATAGGAACACTCAAGCATCCTTATGGAGGAGCTCACATGGCAAGGAACTGAGGCCTCCCAGTAAAGAGCCAACAAGGAGCAGAGGCCTTCAGCCAACAATCTATTAGTGCACCATTTTGGAAGCAGAGGCTCTAGCCCTGTGGTTTGCAACTAGGGATGATTTTGCTGCCCAGGAGACTTAGGAATGTCTGGTCCTGTGTTGCTTGTCACAGTTGGAAGGGGAGGTACTGTTGGCATCTAGAAAATAGAAGCCATTGATGCTATTAAACATCCTATAATGCAAAAGAAGTCTCCCAGCAACAAAGGATTATCCAGCCCCAAATAACAATAGTTCTAAGGTTGAGAAACCCTGCTCTAGTCCCAGTCAAGCCTTCAGATGACTGTAGCCCTGCTGACAGCTAGACTGCAATGTCATGAGAGACTCTGAGCCAGAAACACCCAGATAAGCTGCTTCTAGACTTCTTACTCTTAGAAAGTCTAATACATATGTGTGGTTTTAAACTGCTTTATTTTGGGGGTAGTTATACAGCAATGGATAACTAATACAGCCCCCCACATATGTCTCTGGGCAGGAGTATATTTTTGAAAGAACTGATTCTGGCTGGGAATGTTAAGGGTGTTTGGAGGGCATAAAATGCATAGGAAGGACATGAGTAACTGTTTCTGCAAAATATCAGGTTTGGCAATAGAGCTTATTATTGTAGCTTCCGAGACTTACCAAAACCTCAACTAGTGATAATTAAAACACTGGTGTGATAGAACTGAAACTTGTATGTTTAACAGGTCTTGGCAGAAAGGCACTGGTAACTGTCAAGATTTCCAGGAACAAATTAGGGGGCTGAAAGAGGCTGCAGGGTATTACAGAATCAGTAGGTAGATAAAAGTCATATATTCACAGATTAAGCAGTGATGTGAGATGGTGCTAAATGGAGAAGCTGGCAGGACAGAAGAAAGACATTTTAGAGATGATGCTGACATCTTTGTAAACGTCAGCGGAGGACTCAACCAATAGTGAAGATGTCAAAGAGAGAAGAGGTCTAGGCCAGTGCTCTGTCGATGTGCTTGCAAATTCCATGGATGGCTTATGAAAATGCAGATTCTAATTCAACAGGTCTAGCAAGAGGCCAGAGATCCTGCATTTGAGTAACAAAATGCCAATAAGAGATGGAAGGGCTTGATTTTGCAGGGGACACATTTCTTCTTGTAAGACCTCAGGGATGAGAAGGAGTTATGTTAATAAGATAGTTAATTAAAGAAAGGGAAGAGGATTCCATTCTAGTGTGGACTGTACAGGTAAAAAATAATAATTTTTAAAAAGGGTCACCATAATCCTACCAAGATTGAAGATACTGGGAATGGAGAATGAGAGTAACAGGGGAAAGGAGACGGTTTGGAATGGCTACAAAGAATGAATAAGGTGGTAATAAGCTGTGTCCTAACAGTGAGGGTTCCACCATCTGGATAGATAGGGTTTCTTTGAGCCATACCTCACGATCACAAAAGCAGGAAGCTCCTGCCCTTAAAAATGCATCACACACGCACACACACACACCGCACACACGTACACACACAGAGAGTGGGGCAAGGGCATGCAGTGCCAGAAATTAGGTACTACTGCAGACTTTTATCTTTCAAAGAGACCCTGGGGCAGCCAAGATCTGCGACTGGATAGCAAGCTGCATAGAACAGTTAGACAAGAGAACTACATTATATGTGTAGTTTTTAGGGCTTGTGAAATGGAACTACAAATACCAATTTTATTTATTTATTTATTTATTTTTACTGAAATAGAGTTGATTTACAATGCTCTGTTAATTTCTGCTGTACAGCAAAGCGATTCAGTTATACATATATATACATTCTTTTTTTTTTTTTTTGTGGTACGCGGGCCCCTCACTGTTGTGGCCTCTCCCGTTGTGGAGCACAGGCTCCGGACGCGCAGGCTTAGCGGCCATGGCTCACGGAACCAGCCGCTCCGTGGCATGTGGGATCTTCCCGGACCGGGGCACGAACCTGTGTCCCCTGCATCGGCAGGCGGACTCTCAACCACTGCGCCACCAGGGAAGCCCTACATTCTTTTTTTTATATTCTTTTCCATTGTGGCTTATCATAGGATACTGAATATAGATCTTTGTGCTGTACAGTAGGACCTGTTGTTTATCCATTCCGTATATAATAGCTTACATCTGCTCACCCCCACCTCCCACTCCATCCCTCCCCTAACCCCCTCCCCCTTGGCAACCACCAGTCTGTTCTCTATGTCCGTGAGTCTGTTTCTGTTTCATAGATAGGTTCATTTGTGTCATATTTTAGATTCCACATATAAGTGATATCAGATGGTATTTGTCTTTCTCTTTCTGACTTAATTCACTTAGTATGATAATCTCTAGTTGCATCCATGTTGCTGCAAATGGCATTAATTCATTCTTTTTTTTGTGGCTGAGTATACAAATACCATTTTTCCCCAGGTTTCTTGGGATGTGATTTTTGATAGACTGGACATGACTTCCTTCCCTCTTAAGGGAAGGTTGGAGGAGCTACATTGAATGAGAGGATTTAAAATACATTTTATTATTCTCAAGCATTTTATCTCTCATTGCAGGCTTTTTGGCAGGTAGTTAAGACTCCATGCAAATCATTTTAAAAGAGAGTTTATATGCTCACTGACTGTGTAGTGTGCAGGCTTTGAATATAGCTTGGTGTCATTTTCTAATGTCATGGGCAGGAATATGGTGCTGACTGAACCTTCAGCTAAAAAGAATTTAGAAATACCAGTTGTTCCATCCCTGAAGTGTGCAACCTGTAACCTTTGGAAAAAACTTTCACTCCAGACAAACAGATATGCTTAAGGTAAAAAGAAATTTTATTATTATATAGTCATCTTAGACTTTTTCTAATTGTGGGCAGAGCATGATAAGTAAGGGGCTGGATATCATTCAATGTGTCTATCGGAAACGTCTATCAATTCTTTTATTACATATTGGTTGATTAATTGCACTGTGTGACTTGTTCTGTTGATATAGAGGTAAATAAAACGTGGTTACTTTCCCAAGGAGCTTACAGTTTATTAAGGAGGCAGCAAGAAAACGTTTATACAGCAATGCAATAAATAGTATGTTAGGGCTTCCCTGGTGGCGCAGTGGTTGAGAGGCCGCCTGCCAATGCAGGGGACACGGGTTTGTGCCCCGGTCCGGGAAGATCCCCCGTGCCGCGGAGCGGCTGGGCCCGTGAGCCATGGCCGCTGAGCCTGCGCGTCCGGAGCCTGTGCTCCGCAGCGGGAGAGGCCACAACAGTGAGAGGCCCGCGTACTGCAAAAAAGAAAAACAATAAAAAATAAAAAATAAATAGTATGTTGAAGACAAATAATTCCTATACATCAAAAGAAATTTCTTGGGTGGCCGAATCTTTAGGTAATATAGAAGCCTATAGATGGAAAAAACAGTATTTTTATGTATTTACCACCAAAACATGTTACCAGGACAAACTCTGAAGTATCTAAAAAGTATAAACAATTATATATTGAAAATAGGTTATTGTCTAAATGAGTAGTATGGAATTTTTTTCACTGAGAAAGGCTTATTTGTTGCAACTATTATATAAAATATATTGAATAAAATATAGTTATTTAGGTTTAAAATTATATACTGCCTTATTTCTTATATACCAGATAAATTTCAGATGGATCAAAGATTTAAATTGTGTCAAAAAAAATAGTGCCATGACAGAACATGATGACAAAGTTGTATTAGTTTTATATTTTCTTACTGAAAGAGTCATTTCTATGGGGACAAAAAGGCCAAAAAAAAAAAAAAAAAAGATGTAGTTATTGTTCTGCAGAGTAGGGAAATGCAAAGGACCTTAAATAGCTAAAACAGTCTTGAAAAGAAGAACAAAATTGGAGGACTGATATTACCTGATTTCCAGCCTTATCGCAAAGTTATAGTAATGAAAAAGTGTTATATTAGGATAAAGATATACATACAGGTAAATAAAATAGGTGAGCTCACATATACAAATAACTGTTTCTTTGACAAAGATACAAAGTCAAGTGTTTTCAGCAAAAGGGACTAGAATAACAGGACATCTATATTGCAAGAATAAATAAGTAAATAGAATGGCACTTAAAGTAATGAAAAGATTAGCCACAGAATGTATCCAGAATTTTATATATATATATATATATATATATATATATATATATATGTGTGTGTATATATATATATATATATATATTTATTTATTTTTGTCTGCGCTGG
>NW_006785906.1:1038768-1039569 GCF_000442215.2 Lipotes vexillifer
ATATATAAAACCCACAAAATTAAATAAGCAAGCAACACAACTTAAAAAGTGGGCAAAAGATTTTAAGAGACATTTCACTAAGGAGGATTTGTAGGTAGTAAGTCTCGTCCACCCCATGGAAGTATAAAATGGTACAATAACTTTGGAAGACATTTTAGCAATGTATTAAAATGTTAAATTTATACCTATGATCTTATAGGTATTTACTCAGAAATAAAAGTATATGTCTGTACAAAAACTTGTCATGAACATTCACAGAAGCTTTATTTGTCATAAGGAAAATCAGGAAACAAACCAAATGTCCATTAACATATAACTTTACTGATACACATTACGACATGGGTAAATCTCAAAAAAATTACACTGAGGGAAAGATAAAGCATGCTTAATGATTTCATTTAGACTACACACTAGAAAATGCAATCTAATCTACAGTAACAGAAAGTAGATCAGTGGTTACCTGAAGAAGGGGGACTGGGGAAGGATGGGAGGGAGGGATTACAAAGAGAAATTTAGAAACTTTTGAGAGTGATGTATATGCTCATTTAAAAAAAAAAATTTACTAACTTTATTGAAGTTGATTTCCAATGTCCTGTTCATTTCTGCTGTACAGCAAAGTGATTCAGTTTTACACACACACACATTCTTTTTCATAGTCTTTTCCATTATGGTTTATCACAGGATTTTGAATATAGTTCCCTGTGCTATACAGTAGAACCTTGTTGTTTATCCATTCTATATATACTAGTTTGCATCTGCTAATCCCAAACTCCCAGTCCATCCCTCCTCCACCCGCTCTTC